>NC_137461.1:53684266-54217272 GCF_964235325.1 Thermobia domestica | reverse complement strand
GTGTTACTCTAGTGCAATGATCATTTTGTTTCTTCGAACAATGTTTTTTTTTTAAGATATGGTGTAGAATGGGCGAAATCCTAACTAGCATTCGCTTCCACTTATTTCATCTATAAGAAGACCATTCAGCGGAAATACGACACATGGCTACGGCATTCTCTTGCGAGAGGTTTGCCTCATATCAAGCCAGTCTGAGCATTGGAAATGGTACGTCCCTTGAATTTGACCCGATTTGTTTCTCTGTTCCGCACACTCGAGTGCGATGAAATTCATGGTGCTTGTCGAGTTCAATGTGTAATCTCATTTGCATAAAACCTAACGGAGCGCGCCCCCTCTTTTGAGCGATATACAAAAAAATATGTCAAAAAATATGTGCGCAACGCAAACGGGAAAATTAGGCAATTTTGGAACAGTTCCTCTGATACTCTATTAAGCGGATTTTATTTATGGACAGCAAAATCAAACATTTTCTTTTGCTTGATTTTAATTGTACACATCATGAAACGTGTTTCTACGAAGTTTCAGCTAAATTGAAAATTATGAATTTGCTGAAAATCGCATTTTAAGTTCAAAGTTTACAGTATTGCAAGACATAGAGTATAAACTATTATATAGACGTTTGAGAGAAAACAAAAGTATTGAGCTTAATCGGTAGATAGTAAGCGTCCCTCACACCGGGAAGTGCCACATAATGATATTGACATGTTTTTGGTTTTAAAAGTAGTGCGTAATTGGCCTTTATTTTTGTTTACGCACTGCAACTTCTTGTAGGAAGTCTTGAATGGAAGAGAACTTAGTCCACAAATCTGATTACATAGACATATCATTGGCACTGTTGAAAAAAGTTTTAAAACATCTACAGCTTGTAAAGTGTGTAAAACTGAAGTTACTACCGAGTCAGCATCCTCTCCATCTTATTTAATTGCTTTCGTATAACAGTGAATTAAGTTTTCATTTATGTGCCACAGATAGTACATAAAAATGACCTCACTTATATGGAGACCTGTCATGTAATTCACCATTTACTGATTTCAGATAAGGACATTTCACCTGACGTGAAGACAAATGTTGCTCTGATTTGTCTGCCACTGTTGCTATCTGTGGTACCCATCAAGAGGAACTGTAAGAGGACAACATGGCGCCCATCAAAATTGGAAATACGTGATGGATTCATCACACACATTACATCTGACAGTCACCTGCAGAACACAATTCAACAGAGGAAAGAAAAACTACAAAAACTGGGGGCTACATTTCAGCCTTTGGTTGTTCTTGTGGGTGAGGACATAACGTCAGTTACATGCTCCTATGTCGTCGTCGAGAACACTTTGTACAAATTCAATTCATTACAAAGCGCTGTTGACACATGTTTCAAAATCTTTCATGCTACTAGTGCTAGGTATCCTGAGGAGTCAGAAAGTGTCTGGTTGTTAATGCAAAGGGGATTTTATGGTATTAAAACAGTTCATGATAGAATGACTCAACGTGTTCGGTGTCTCATGTCTGATTTAGGCATAAGTGAACCACAATAAAGATACATAATGTTAACCTGTTTTGCATGTAAAAAGAATTTCAATCGTCCATCTGATATTCAATATCATACAAGAAATGTGTGCAAAAATATGGCAAGAGGTACCATGTTTCCTTGTATACATGAGGGTTGTTACAGGTATTTTTCATATAATAGATCACTGCAAAGACACATATCCAATGTACATAAAAATAAAAAGCAATGTAGTAATAGGAGTAGTAGTGTATTGTTAGCAGACAGTGATGTAACTGTATTGCAGTCACGTGGTAATTTGTCACAGCCTGTTGTAGAGAAAAGTAGTCAAGTTGTCACAAACGATACAGTACAAAATGTAGTGGAGGATCATATGAGTAAATTCATTTCTAAACTGTATGCACATTCAACTTTTAGCCGTTCACATGTACAAGTTGTGGTTGATGGAATGAAATCCTTATTTAGTCACAATGTGAAGAGATCTTTACAAGCAATGGTTTTAGAGCACGCAGGTGTAGAAGAGTTGCCTGGTAAGTTTCAATTAGCTCTTGAAGAAGTTCTCTCAATAGAACCTCTAAACGGGTTTGAAACAGATTACAAGCGTTTACAATATTTTGAGGTATTAGGCACATACATTAGTCCACAGGAAGTTTTAATTGGGGAACGCATGGAAAGAAGACACACGGCTTGTGGTAGCAACATAGAATCTGTTCCTTGTACTATGCAAATGATTCCATTGCGAGTATTATTACAAAAACTTTTCAGTAAGGACTCATTTATACGTGAAACATTGAACTACTTGCAATATTTGAATAACTGTGAAGACAATGGCAGTCCTCTTTTGAACATAATTCATGGTTCTGTATGGAAGAACATGCAGCCTTCACAAGAATACTCAAGACATACATTAGTAGTACCTGTTATTATTTTCTTTGATGATGTTGAAATTGAGAACGCACTGGGGTCACATGCTGGAATTCATAAATTAGGTGCTATATATCTTTCACTTCCACTTCTGCCCCCTTACTATGTGTCACAGTTGAAGAATATTTTCCTTGTATCTTTATTTCATTCAGCTGACAGAACAAAATTTGGAAATGCAGTTACGCTTCAAAAGGTAATAGATGAACTGAATTTCCTAAGAAAAACTGGCGTACAGGTATCAACAAGCTGTTTTAAAGGTGTTGTAAAATTCATTGTTCCTGCTATAACTGGTGACAATTTAGGGTTGAACAGTATTCTGGGTTTTGTTTCAAATTTTGTTGGTAATCACTGTTGCAGGATATGCAATGCAAATACGAACGAATTACAAAAATTAACCACAGAGGTTCCCACTTTGCTCAGGAGTGTTCTGACATATGAAGATCAGTTGTAGGTAAATGATGTATCTAAGACTGGCATAAAGGAGAAATGTGTGTGGTTAAACCTTGAAGGGTTTGACCTGTTTAACAATGTTGCTGTCGACATAATGCATGATTGGTTTGAAGGTTGCTGTCGTTATGTAATGTCATTCATTGTCAATTATTTGGTACAAGAAAGTAAAGCAATTACCATTGAGACTTTGCAAATGAACCTTGCTAACTTTAATTATGGTCCAGATTCCAATTCAAAACCTACAAACTCTATTCAGATTGATGGGGGGAACATAAACATAAAGACGTCAGCTCACGAAATGCTTATTTTGGTGAGGTACTTTGGCCTATTGGTGGGATATTACGTACCCACTAACCATTATGTTTGGCTGTTGTATATTCAATTACGCAAAATTACAGAAAGACTTCTAAATAACAGGGTTTATGATGATACTGTGATTCAACTACAAACTTTGATAGCAGAGTTCAATGAAATGTACTGTTCATTGACAAAATGTCATTTGAAACCAAAGTTTCATTTCCTCACCCACTACCCTGCAATGATGAAAAAATTTGGACCACTGAACCAAATATGGACCATGAGATTTGAAGCAAGACATAGAATTTCAAAGTTCATGGCTAATGTCTCACACAGCAGGGTAAATGTCTGCAAATCAATTGCAATACGAAATCAATTACTCGTTAATGACTTACTTCTTAATAACAATTTGACACATCACATTTCTCATGGAAAAAAGAGGAGGTTTAACAGTGATACAGCAATAGAGGTTAAGCAGAGGTATGCATTACACCCTGAAGCAGACCTTATGTCTGTTACAAAGGTTAAAGTGAAGGGCCATACCTTTTCTTTGTCTTCTACAATTGCACTTGACATTGATGAATCCAATGGACTTCCTGTTTTTGGTCAAGTAAAAGACATTATAATTCATGATGATGATATAATTTTTTCCTGTGTAGCTTTGGACACGATTGCCTTCTATGAACATGTTTTTGCTTACGAGGTCTGTGTAACAAATAACCATCTGTTTGTAAAGTATGATGAGCTGTTAACACCACTGCCACACACTTACACAGTGATGACTGATGGTGTAAAATACATTACACTTCGATGGCCAATTGATTAGAAAACAGTTTGAAATTGGTGAATCTTGTAAACTGGTTGTTGTGTAAACATAAAAGAAACTCAAAATTATCAGTGTTATCATTCTGTATACAGTATATACTTATGAATAATTATGTAATGGTGTTACTAAGTAATCATATTTCATACCTGTAATTCATATTATTAAGCATCAATATTTTAATGAAGTCATATCGTCCTTTCCATGGGTTGTCAACTCACACAGAAGATCTTGTCGATGTTAATTAATTTTAAGTGTATTCTATCATCCTTCTTACAAGGTTTCTTACTGTATATCTTTATATACTTACTACTATTTCGAAACTACTAAAAAGTGGCTTTTTTATTATTTACTTGTGTATAGTTTGCTGATATTTCGCCCTTCATCTGAGAGCATTTTCGAAGCAGGTAATGTTCCATCGATCTTCACATGTTAACCAATTTATAGACTGCAATCCGGTTATCTTCTTTCTTCCCTAAAATATTCACTATATAATTACATGAGCGCAAGAGAGGATGATTCTTAATTAACAAAAGATTGGCTACTTACCATGAATCCTCCCTTGGAATGCCTAAATATTTTTCATACGTTTTGGAACTCGTAGCTGGTTCCTTCCGAACAAGCTGCGAGTTCCGAAACATATGAAAAATATTTAGGTTTTCCAAGGGAGGATTCATGGTAAGTAGCCATTTTTAATTAATATTCACTATGTGGTTTAAATTAATTACAAACATCGTTAAAACTCATTACAATGCTTTTACTTAAACTATACTCTGAATATTATAGCCAAGAAAAAAAAGAGGATCACAGGACTTTAGTATTGGAAATAGGTCAAAATGTAAAGATCGATGGACAATTGCCCTCTTTGAAAATGCTTTCAGGTGAGGGGGGATATATGCACTGCATACACAGGTAAATAATAAAAATGCGACGTTTTAGTAAAATTTATATTAAACCTGTGACTTCTTGGAAGTTCATTGATACAGTGATTTATTTACAAAAAAAAAGAAAAAGAAAGAAAAAAAACTGCAGTAATGGTTAAAAACTAATAGAAAAATACTGCATGGCTGCTGCTGTAGTGAAACACAATTTATTGTGGCTGAAATTAGTATCAAGTAGGTAGATATGCAGCAACAGTGTCAAGAAGTGGATGACTTGAACTGTTTAAAGTTAACCAACATCGACAAGGTCATCTAAGTGCTTGGATAGCCCATAATAAGGGCAATAGGAGGAACTCAATGATGAAAATGCTTTGTTTCACAACGTCT
Source organism: Thermobia domestica (assembly GCF_964235325.1). Lineage (NCBI taxonomy): Eukaryota > Metazoa > Arthropoda > Insecta > Zygentoma > Lepismatidae > Thermobia > Thermobia domestica. Next base: position 54,212,006 of record NC_137461.1, on the reverse strand, counting down.
TGCACTGTCGTCAAGAGAATATATAACCTCAATACAAAGCAACTGTATTCAAAATTAAATATATCTAGTGACTATTATCATTTCAGTGTAAATGTGAGAAAATTGTAGTAGTTTCAGAATGGTGTTTAAGACAAACGTACAGTAATATTAAAGCAGAATTTAAGACCATACAAGTGTACTGTTGTTCTATGAGAAGATGTCCCAAGGGAAGAGGAGTAAACACCAAATATATATGTATAAGGACTCTTGGTAAAGTATTTTTCTTTGTAAAAGCAGATGTGACATGATAAAATACATGTGAAATAAATAAGCACAAAAAATTTTATTTAAAAAACACCAGTAAATTATATGCTGCACACGTGTTCTTCCATTTACATCGTACAGACATATGGAAACCACTAGCTTATTCAATGTTTATTTGTATTTAGGTACAGATTAAATAGACATCCATTTGACATGGTTAGCAACAGAAGTGTTGTGTAGTTTTGGATATTTTATAAATTTAGATTGTTACATATGTTTGATGGTTAATGGAAGCTATACTTGTCTACTGCACATATATATATGTGTGTGTGTGTGTTTTGCAAATAAAGCATTGAAGTGACATATAAATTGCTCTCTTAAATTCATACGTATATATCTCCTATTTACATATGGTGAAAAGGCAGTTAACTATAAAGGTAACCAAGAAAGTTCTGTCGCTTTTTTGTGGAGGTCTGTGTTCATTGGCTCTCACACCGTGAGCTGAATGCCAATGGAGATAAAGCGAAGATCAGTTATTGGTGTGGTATATCCAACATACTAGCGGTGTGGTAGTTCAGTTACACCGTGAACTTACATAAGGACAGAGTGAACATGGGTCTTCTACAGAGCGTAATAAGGGCGTGTATGCTGTAACGCTGCTGCAGCGGGACAGAAAATATGCCAGGCCTTTGGTGAGGATGTCATAACTACGCGGAGAGTGCAGCAGTGATTTAACAAGTTAAGGACGGTGACGAAACACTCGAAGATGCACCACGTGCCGGAAGTCCAACACATGTACAAAATGAAGATCTTCAGGCAGCAATTGAGAACAATGGCCAGACATGTGAGGAACTGGGACTACAATTCAGTATGAGTGGAGAAATCATTCGGCAGCTTGGCGGAGAAACCATCTCCATCAGCTTGGGAAGTACTACAAGTTGGGTCGACGGGTCCACATGATTTTACTCCGGACCAGAAGGCAACGCGAGCAAACACCTGTGTTTCTGTGCTGTCTCGTCTGAGGAATGAGCCATTTTTTGGACAGGGTGTTTACATGTGATGAGAAGTGCGTCCTGTACGAAGCTCCACGGTCCTATCATCATTAGTTAGCATCCTGTGAACTGGTTCCAAACAGCTGATTCCAGCACTGCACCAGAAGATTCTTCTGTGTGATTGGTGAACTGCTCGCGGCATCGTGCATCTGGAACTGTTACCAGCTGATCAGAGCATCAATGTAACTGTGTACTGTTAGTAATTGAGGCGTGTTCAAGAAAACCTGAAAACTGTGGAGCCAGCACTTCTAAATCGCAAAGTTTTTCTCCTGTTACAGAACAACGCTAAGCCCCATGTGGCTAGGATGACCCGGAACACGATTTTCCGCCTTGGATGGGAAACACGTGCATCCGACATACTCCCCGAACACGGCACCGTCCCATTATCACCTGTTGTACACGACTGTACATTTTTTAGTACAGAAAAGCAGGTACTGATAAGATAAATTTACATTATGTACTGTAACCACTTCAAGATTTTGTGACTATGTTTCATGTAAATATGTGCACTTTTGCCATGGTGAACAATTTCCTTCATGGAAATAACTCTATATTGTAATACATCCACGTACTTCCTTCTATTCTTCATATGTACATTGCAATATTACATTCCATACTTAACCTAATGTGTACAGGATGGTTCAAAACTTAAATCATCAAACTGTTTAGTAAGCCTCAATGATGTCGAATTATTGTGTATGTTATATTGACGCTGGAAATTGACTTTTTTCTTTTAAAAAAATATATTTACTTTAGCAGTGTCAAGAATTAGCAGTGTGAAGCACAACGCCGAACAACGACATTCGTTACATTTTAGATTTATAGAAGTACGAGAAAAACTTGCAGAATATTTCAGGAGAACAATGAAAAAAAAAATCAGCAGATAGCGACATTTATCGGAGTAATAGAAGCAAAATAGCGCCAATTAAACGTGCCTGCATGAAAGAACGGGAAGGTTTTCTTGAAAGCACTAAAATGTAACATATACCGTTGTTCGGCTCGGTGCTTCAATTGGTAAAGAGTTTTGAGAAACATTCATGAAAATCGAGTTTTTTTCTACTGGGTAATTAGAAAGAATATTTGTAAGTAGACCAAATCCTGGCCTTTTGACTAGCTACCAGTACTTTAAATAACATTATTAAACATTGTGTGTACCTGACGAAGTTGATTCTACTTGAAGTCATAATTTGCATTGAAATGGTATGTATAATTTGAACTAGGTACATACAATGCTTAATTATGTAATACAAAGCACCGGTTGCTAGTCAAAAGGCCAGAATTTTGTGTACTTACAAATATTCTTTCTAACTGCAGTAAGGAATGTATCGATTCTTACAATGTTTTTCAAAATTACTTTTTTTAAAATTAAACATATTTACTTTGAAGAAAAGGTTACTCTCCGAACTAAATAGTGTCATTAACCTGCACAATATTCAAGACACTATTGATGGTTTCCAAGCAGTTCAATGACTTAAAGGTTTTGAAGCATCCTGCACACATTAACTTCAGTATGGAAAGCAATGTTGTAACATACGTATAAAGAATAGTAGGAAGTACATGACTACATTACAATACAGAGATATTTCCATGAAATCATTTATTTTTCCACGGTCAGAAGGCACATATTTACATGAAGGTATGTCACAAATTCCGGAAGTAATTACTTATTGCATGTTATGTAATTTTATTTCATCAGGAGAACCTGGATTTTTTGTCCTGAAAACATGCATTTTGTACGTACTGTAAGTATACATTTCCTAGATGCAATGTTTCCAGCACCAATTTTTATGGCATAAAGTCCGTAGTATACGTATGATTTGCAGGAATTCCTGTTACATGAACTATAGTGGATGTACTAATTATCCAAATGATCAGTAACTAATATAATTTCTTCAAAATGCGTACGTACAATTATTCATTCTGAAGGAGTATATTTCAGTCCTATGTAGTGGAGTTTACATTCTATCAGTACTTTTGTGCAGTAATTACTGCAAGCTTTACTACGCTGCTTGGAGAAATTGTCTTTATACACATGGGAAAAGACATTGCGGGATTGGGTTTTAGTCTTAATTTCATTACTTTCGTCCCTGACTGATTGCAAGCTTTTCATTATACTATGGTAATAAAGTCCATGCATAAGGACAACAATACAGTCAAAGCATGTATTCGTATCCTTTCGTCATGGCATTTTCACAGTAGCGAATGCAGATTTAACTGGACTATACAGTGCTTAAGACTCCGCATACAGATTTAAATGCAGTCACGGACGGAGTTTCCACCATTCCTTCATGTGATTTTTCCACGTTTGCCTCGATAAATGTCTAGCAACACCTGGAAATATAACATTCCTGTTTTGTAATTTTTCCATTCCACTTGAGTTTTAACATGACCGGTAATGGTGTCGCTCCATTATTCCTGTTATTAACTATGACGTCATATCTTTAATAAGTTCTGACGTCATCATTTTTATCTGGAAAAGTAAGGAGAAAATATACGTAGAACGGACAAGAACAATTAACATTCTCGGTAATGTTGGAAAGTCATTCTTACGAAAGGTCCTAAAAATCACTTGAATTTACGTACTTTTTATCCGTAATTTTTTCTCAGTGTTGACAGCGTCATGGCCAAACACATTAAAACAACCAAGGGAGGACAAAATAAATACCACCATTACTTAGGAAAAGATATCCAAAATGAAATTATTCAAATTTTTAGCGAACAAATAAAAAGTAAAATACTATCTTTGTTGAGAGCTGCAAAATATTATCGTAAAATACTAGACTATACGCCAGATATTTCTGCTACAGAGCAAATGGCAATCGATCGTTTTGTACAAATTACATAAAGCAATGGAGAATCACTTGTAAAAATTTGCAAACGGCCAAAGATATAACAATGGTACCAATATGAAAGACAAACATTCAGGTTTTTAGAAGAGAATTTTAGAAATAAATTCCCGAGCCTTCTATGTTCCTTGCAGCAGTTATTCACTAAACCTTGTCCTTAACGATGCAGCCACAGCATTTCACATCACTGCAGTATTTTTTGGCATAATTAAAAATTTTGACTTTTGTCTGAGTCAGTTCAATGTTGGGCCATACTACAGAAATATATTAGCAGTCTCACTTAAAAACCATTATGCATCACAAGGTGAGAGAGCTGAATTGTTGCTCTGTCTCCACTTAGATATCAAATATGGGAGCTTTATGATGCCTTACATCAAATAAGTACTGCTGATAGAACAAATGGAATGGTTGCCCATGATGCTCAGTGTCTAGCTAACAAGCTGCGTGACTTTATTTTCCTTTACAGACTTGTTATCTGGTGTGACTAATTATTCCACATAAACATAGTAAGCAAAAGTCTCCAAAGCATTGATTCTCATGTGTTTGATGCAGTCGGGCTTCTTGAAAATATATCTGAGTACTTTGAGAGGAGCATAAATGATGCAAACTTTCAATCTTACTTAGTTGTTGCAATGCAGTTGGCATCAGCATTAGATATGGATGATCCACGGATAAGTAATAGTACAGTGCAAACTCGAAGTCGAAAGAAGAAGAGACAGTTTCAGTACGAGCCAGATGATGAAGCTATTGAAGATCCACAAACAAGGTACAAGGCTGATGTTTATTACAAAGCTATAGACGTGATTGTGTTAACTTTAAGAGAATGATTTGTGCAACTTAAGCATCACAGCGAGAATTTCAGTTTTCTTTACGATACAAGTAATCTTAAAGATATGGTCCAAAGTTTTGTCTGAAAACTGTACTAAACTTGTCAGCGTTTTAAGACGCAAACGATCCAAAGATATTAACCCAATTTACGAGGGCGAGTCAAACATTTTCTACATTTTTGTCATAACTTTTCTTACATTGCGCACTTTGTCTTATGACCTCGCATATTTTTTTTATACTGTCGTGGTAATGCTGTGAAAGTGCGATCTTAATTCTTCCATTTGTCTTCCTTCTGTTGCAGATATATCACGGCTGCTCCATTAGAAGTTTGTATCAAAGAGGAACAAACAGCAGTGATCCGATTCCTCTGGTCGGAGGGTGTCAAAGGGTCAGACATTCATTGCAGACGTATAAAAATGTGCATAGCATAACCCTAGCTTCATATAAATAAACTGTAGAATGGAATGTATAAATAATTTTGACTTGTCCTCGTATTTCAAAGACGAACTGAGAGTGTTATTCGCTAGAATTAAACCTAAAAATTCACGGAAAGAGACTTTACTTTTCCATTTCATACACGTTTATAAATGAGGCATCTTACTTTTTCGTGACAGTTAAACGTCTTCTGTCAAAATAAGGTTTGCTGATTAAAGGGGCGGCATGTGAAAGTACCGCCCAGGGCGGCAAATCTGCTTGCGCCGGCCCTGCGTCTTTGTGTATTTCCTGTGTGCTTTGTAGACAATCATGTCCTTGGAAACGCCCCGTTATGACTCATGCAACATTTTGACACGTACGCCACGCTCCCATCAAATACTAATTTGGAAATCAGAGAGGTCATCGCTTTGAGTTCACTGCACATTGCCTTTCTATTGTTTCTTTAGTAGTACACAGTTTGCACTAGTTCACAGCACCAAGAAATAGACGCATGGTCATTGAAATTCGAGAAGTGTGATAAGATTGATTAAATTTATAAGGAAACAATACACAGAGAGCGATAGAGAAAAAACAAAAATGAGTAAAGTATTCATTTAAAATTACATATTTTTGTCGGGCATTTCCTATAGACACACATAAACAAACAAAATACAAATATCGGTTTAATAAACAAAAGGAAATATGAAAATCTTAAAATATTCCCTGATAGCAGTGCAATGATTATCGCTGGCGGCGATGTTTTGTAACGAATCGCCAGTATATACACTTACAATCAAAGATGCAAGTGCATCAATAATGAAAATTAGAGTGGCAGCAAGAAATTTACTGAAAATTTAAAATAACAGAATACTAAACCTTTTGAGAGCAAAATGGAAGTTTCACATGTATACACAGAGAAAATATGGGCATGATAGGTTTCCGACTGTAGTGAATATATGTGAGATATGGCGAAACTGAGTTAATTGTTATGTATTTGGTCTAACATGCTATATTAAGATCTACAATGCGCATAATGTACCATATCCTAATCTTTACGACTTAGTTCTGCGGATGACTCTCTTCTGCAGCTGCTCGACGTATTTATATATGCCATTACGGCAACTACAATATGCTCTTAGCAACTTGTATAAAAGGATTGAACTACCAAACAAGATCATTAATATGATTAATGTCTCCTCTATCATATAAGTATTCGCGTTTCAACTTTAAATTGAACCGGTTTCCTGCATTATTTTTACATGTTTCAACCAATGTGTATAAGGGTTCTGTGAATAAATATGAAAACTTACTTCATTCAAGACATTTCCTAGTCGATGCAACCTCTAATAACTTAAACAGTAATATATTCTGTTGGCATACAAAACGAATTTGCGAAATGAAATAAAGGTTTCATTCATATATGCCATGTAGAAAATACAGAAACGACCTATATTAGTGTCAAATCCATAATTTAGGGGTCATTTATAAAATAACGATGCTTCAGATTCAGTCTAGTCCAATATTATCGTGGGTGAGGATTGCGTGAGGAAATTTGTGACATTAAGAATGTTTGTCATTACCGTTCATTGAAAAACATGTATAAAGAAAAGAGGAATACTTTAACTAAAGTTATTTTTCTATGTTTGATCTAAGCACTTCACTAAGTAAAGTATAAAAGCAGCAGTTCATCATATATATATATATATATTCCTTTATTATGTAGCCAAATCCACTGGTGAAATTCTCACACGTAAACAATGAAAAGAGTCCATATGAACATATGGCGAGAAACGCGTTGCTTCAAAGTTACGAGATGCCGAAATCGAGAAAATTGTAACTTTCAGGCTGCCTCTCTCGAAGACTATGACAGATATCAAAGGCAGTAAAAAAATGTTAAAGGATCTAATATGCTGTCCATCTAAATAACCATGTTTCAGACTTGGGACGTATCAACGCAACGGATTTTATAGAGCGAGCTGCGATATGTTTACCGCTTTTCCACTTCTGTCTCTAAAATCATGTGCACCGGTACAACCCAACTCTGAATCATAAGTATTTAGAAAGGCAGTGTACTAGCTCCTCTAATACAAAGTTACAACTTTATGTCTATATAATAAATGTATACATATTTGTTGGACTGTTGGATTAAAGTTTAGAATCGCTTTCAGCAAAGATACTAAATGAAACATGAACCTACAATATAAATTAGAATCTGAACATGTGTTATGTTTTAAATTTTAAAAACATTGTAAATTAAACATGGAATTACGTGCATCAAAGGCTCGCGGATTTACTTCTCTGAAAGAAATTATTAACATAAAAACACATGTCAGATGTGTAGGTTGTGGGCTATTAGGCGGCTACTTCAGAGATGGGATGCGAGTAGTGTTACATTACTGTAAACTGTGTACTTCATGCGGAGTAATAGAAGGATTGTTTCTTTTATTATTATTATTATTATTATTGAATTGAACGGATGAACGAATCGGTAGTATTTTGACTACCTAATCGAAAAGAATAACACAAAAGTACGTAGTGACAATATACGTATATCACAGTGGGGCATTTGACAATCTGTTGTGACCATTATTATTTAGATAGTTTAAAGAAAAAGGATCCACACATTCATTATAATATAAAGATAGATTGCTGTACTAACAGAAACTTAACATTCAAAGCACCAATTAAAAATAGAGGTACACCCATGTCCAAATTTATTGTCGCAAGTCTGTAAATATGTTGTAGGAATATAATTTGATAACGAATTGGCCCGGTATTTCTTCTAATGTTAGTATGTGTATAATTGACAAAGTCATCTATGTGGCAAATTTCATATCAAAAGATCGGTAATTAAGAACAATAAAACGAAAATAAATCTTTCTTGTCCATGTAACAACATTTTGTTTTACTCGTTCTAATTTTCTTATTTATAATTCCTTTCCTATGAAATTTACCGATTATTCACATAGTATCAGTATTAAAAGTACCCTGCAAAATCATTATCAAAATATATTCTTACAAGAAGACAGTTATAGATATTCGACAATCATTTTAAACATGAGTGTACATGTGTCACAAACAAAAGCAACAGAAGCCACGTCTTGATACACGATGTAGGATAATTTGATAGATGCGTGATTGTAATGTCTCAACCAATTTCAAGAAATAGGAAGAATTTTGCGGTTTGCTGAGAGCGTAGCATGTGTTGTGAGCATTCTCAAGACTAGAAATGCAAGCAGAAGGCCACTATTACAAAAGTTCGAAATTCGAGCAGCAAATTTTATTGAACATTTTCCAGAACAAAAAGAAATATACAATTATTGCTTAGAAAACTCAAGGAGATTCCATTCTCAAGATATCCAATAATAAGATAATGAAATGAAAGAAAATTTCAGTTTAAAGTCCTGCGATTATGCTCATTAGGCTACGAAAGACGATGATGAAAGTAAGTGAATGATGTAAAAAGCATTTGTAGGACGAGAGCTTGGAGGAAACGGGAGTACCCCGAGAAATACTCACGGACACGATGTTGTCCCCCACAAACTTAATTGGTCAGGGATCGAACCAGGTACCCCACGCAGCACAAGTAAGCATTCTACCACTGAGCACCCATGCCCCCTACATAAAGTTCATGTACCTGAGTGCATGGATAAATGAGAAAAAAGAAATGCACTAAATATATAAGATGATAATGAATGAAAGTTAAACAGTGACACTCAAGTTTTTAAAAATCGCTAAAAGGGATTATACAACCATAAATAGCACTATGAAAATTTATAACAAAACTCTAATCATACTACTAGTTAGTCTGTAGTGGTAGACATTTTATAGTGTCACGTCAGAAGGGCCCGGACAAAAGGGCGAGGACAAAAAATCCCGAGTCAAAACGGCCCCGCGTCAAAAGGGCCCCGGTCATAAGGGCCCGAGTCAAAAGGGCCCCACGACAACAGGGCCCCGCGTCAAAAGGACCCGTGTCAAAAGGGCCCCGCGTCAAAAGGGCCCGTGTCAAAAGGGCCCCGGTCATAAGGGCCCCACGTCAAAAGAGCCCCGCGTCAAAAGGGTCCGGGTCAAAAGGGCCCCGCGACAAAAGGGCCCGAGTCAAAAGGGCCCCGCGTCAAAAGGGCCCCGGTCACAAGGGCCCCGCGTTAAAATGGCCCGGGTCATATGGGCTCGAGTCAAAAGGGCCCCGCGACAAAAGGGCTCGAGTCAAAAGGGCCCCGGTCATAAGGGCCCGAGTCAAAAGGGCCCCACGACAAAAGGGCTCCGCGTCAAAAGGGCCCCGGTCGTAAGGGCCCCACGTCAAAAGGGCCCTGCGTCCAAAGATGCCGGGTCAAAAGGGTCCCCGGTAAAAGGGCGCGAGTCAAAAACGCCCTGAGCCAAAAGGGGCCCCGAGTCAAATGAACCCCGCGATCAAAGGGCCTCACATCAAAAAAGCCTGAGATATAGCGTGAAAGGCATGAGAAATATAAAAATGCTTATTAGATTAAAAGTATTCAGTGGACACCACCTGCTTTGTGTTGAAAGAACGTACATATGGATCTCTATACAGTGTTAGTCAAAGTTATTACAACAGCCCAGTTACGATTCATGTGAACAGAGAAAAGTGTTGCAGGTAGGTATTGATCAGTGCCGTGTCATGGTGCGGGTGAGCGGGGCAACAACCCTGGCTGCCGAAGTAAGGTGGCGCAAAATTCGGGAGTAAGAAATAAAAGGAAAGAAGGAAAGAAAGAGAAAGAAGAAAAATTACTTGGAATATTTTAGATCAAAAGCAGATAGTGTTACTCGTGTTAGGAAAATCTATGTACATCCAACAACAAAAGTCTCTCCACCCTAAGTGCTCTAATTCCATAACTTGGGGTCCAGGTAATTTGCAGTTGATAAAACGCCTGGACAGATGCAACCCAATTTACACGTAACTTTTCTCGGCACTGACAACAGTTGGTAGCACTGAATCCAGTCTTTATGCAAGTAAAATTGTGAGTAGATGACGCAGGAAACATTTCTCCATTCTGAGATGAACCTCTCTGGTTTAGAGCGTGTTGTCCAATGAACATCATATGTTAATCTCAATATTGTTGTGCATGTAATGTATTATTTCACTATATACTGTATATTAAAAAAAGAAAAACACTGATCACACATAAATCAAAAAATGCTTGAAAGTAGACGAAAATATCAAATCTAGAACAACTGCTAGAAATAAGTTAGTAAATGATTGCCTTCATTGAGAGACCTTCTTCAATTCTCCTCACTCCAACATTTTTTTCTTTCTGGAGGAGAGAAAATCTTGGTTGTCACACTGAGTATGTATTGAAATTGAAATTGAAACATTTGAAAAAGTGAGAAAATGACCGGGATTTGAACGCGGGTCCGCCGAATATAAGTTCAATGCGCTAAAAACTTACCCACCTCGTCACTTCATCTTCCGCCTAAACTATTAGCTAGTTAAAAGCATTGCATGTAAGACTATATACAAAATACCCATACTAATACTCGTATAAGGAGGTGTTCCTTATGAGTGTCACAATGACTTACTCGAGGTTTCCTTATTTAACTCAAAAACAAGTGATATAGACCTTCGTCAATGAGGAAAATATCGCGAACCGTTCTTTAAGATGAGGCTACCTCATTGTTTTTAACTGGTCCCGATTTATATTACTGCAATTCTTCCTCACTATGACTTCTAATTTCTAAAGAAGAAAAGCTGGCAGACATTATTTTTGCATTCTTTGAATTGCATCAACACGTGTAGAAATAGTGTGTGCTATGTTTATGTAACATAGCTACTGGTTTATTTTCTTATCTTTGTATCAAGTGTGAAAGCAGAGAACTGCCATTTCAGTGACTCGGGTTCGAATCCCAGCGTGACAGTTATTTTTTTCTTTATTCGAAGGTATTGTTTATGTAATTGATATTGTAATTCTGTTATTATTATTATTATTATTATTATTATTAATTATTATTATTATTTTGCGTATAACTGTATGAATTTCGATGGCAACTGTCGCCGAATATTAAAAAGTGAATATGATAGAACTATGAAATAAAGTAAAGAGATGCGCGTAATTTTATCATAAAATTATATGGCGCAACGAATTTTATCTTATCGTAAACGGTTATCGTCGAATATACACGGTTAAAGGAGCACTCTGTTGATCAAATTAATAGAAGTTGCTAGACAAGTATTGACCACCGGCAGAAAAAAAATACAGAGTAACTGCAAGTCGAGTACGTACTATTGTACAGGAGTATACTCAAAGACCTTTAGAGAACTATCTTCGTGGCTTGGTTCACAATTTTAATTTGCAATCCACGCAAGCAGTTTGAGACAAATGTCAATCGTATTTGTCATTTGGAAAGTTAAGCAAAAATGATAATAAACTTATGTCCAATATAAGTTGGAAGAATTTCAAAACAGATTAAAGTAGCCAGAATTTTTCAATGTAAGTTCACATACTTTATATATCTGCGACTTGGGACTAAAAGGGCTAATGTCAACACGAAGTAGTTTGGAGTATATATATTATTCATATTAATATTTGCTTTTCTTGCAAAAGAAAATATCCATTTATAGGCGTTAAAATTTGACGAACATCTCATTTTTTTGCCAAAAAGTGACACTGGCCCAATTTAATCGACAAGATATGAAAATTTTTTTTCTAAGGATTCATGTTAAGTAAGTACTTTTCAATTATAGTAAATGTAATATGTTTATCTCAAAAATACTTTTTGTTAGTAATGTCTTTTTTCACTCCTTTTATCTTACTGTAAGGCGTTATGCAAGATTGGTACTTCTAAAATATAATGATCATAGTGTAATGTTAATCAAAGTCAAGTTGTTCAAAAAATATACTGTAATGTAAAATAATTATATACGTATAAAATCTGATCAGATGCAACAGAAAATACAAACAAATGCTATTTGTTTGTAATGTTTGTCATTTGTCTTTCAGCTGTTTTTAAATCCTTATTATAATGCTTCGTGTTAGGTTAGCACCGTTAATATATAATAAGAATAATGTAATGTTCACCGAAGTCAAGTTGTTAATATTATATATATCTATATATATAATTTGATGAGATTTAGTGGAGAAAATATATATAATAAATTTATTAAGGATTTTTTGTTTATAATATACTTCTTGTTACATTATTTTTTATTTGATTCCAGGTCAGTAAGGCCTAGACAAAGAACGACGTGTACAGAAGGGGTCGTCTTCAATGCAATATCGTATATCAGTGGCTCCCAATCATGTTTACCTGGCACCCTCAATGCAAGCCCTTAATACTTCACACATTTCTTACCGCTTGTTGGCTACACGTACTTTTTCTGATCTTTTACCTGATTTTAGATACACCATTGAATTTTCAATTCGATAATAATAATAATAATAATAATAATAATAATCTCAATATATTTATATTTCCTCTAGCAAGACTTCTGAATACCTTTGTAGTCCAATATTATTATTTACCAGCTGTATTTCTAATTAAACCACAGTCCGTATTCAAAAAATATTTTGCATTCCTACTTTTAATTTACATATCTCTTATATCATTCGTAATATTTCTAATTAAGAATGTAGTTTATTTCTGTCAGTAGCTTCTGCACTTCTGTTCTTCGAAATAACATCCCATCAATGTGGGTTTTCATCGCTCCAGTAGTGATATTTTTTCGGTTCACCAGACCATATAAGGGAAATATCACTTCATCAATGAATACCGGAGGGAGGGGCACGGCGGTTCAGTGGTAGAACGCTTAGCTGTGGTGTGTAGGACTACTGGTTCGATTCCCGGCCAAGTAAGATTGTGGTGGACAATATTGTATAGGTGAGTTTTCCCGCGGTACCCTCGTTTCCTTTTGATTTCACCCGTTCTTTCATCATCATTCACTTGCTTTAATCATCGTCATCCTAAAGGGCATAATGTGGGACGTTAAACTGACAGTCTGAAAGTTACCAGAGAATACCATGTCATTTACGACAATATTGCTGTCATCGATATTTCATATCATTACTTCGCAAAACTCAATGCGGTGATCAAAGTCGTCTTCCGTTATTTCATGCACTAAACGCATTCTCCTAGGGTTTCAATTTATACCGCCTTATGCAGAGTCGTTTTGACGTATGATTAGCATCATACTGAAGGTTTTACTACTGCAATTAACATGTTAATCGAACTTTTTAGTATGGTACTAATCATACTTCAGAATGACTTTACATAAAGAGCATAGTGTACAAAAATTCATTGCGCTGAACTCTGGGAAACACCTAGCTTGTTAGCAACTCTGGTTATCAATGAATGCGGAATTTCCACAAAAGATTGTAAATTAAAAGAAACTGCCAAATTGCTACATTGTTTCGGTCTTCCTGATCGCATGCGGTACCTTTCTGCAAAACATTTAATGGTCTCTCAGGCAGTTGACTTCGAAATTGGGTTTTAGTCGGAAAATGTAGCATTAAATAACTGTTGTACCTCTGTATATGATATCTTCCTATTCTACAACCGGTGTCACGTCAGAAGGGCCCGAACAAAAGGGCGAGGACAGAAAAGCTTTAGCCAAAAGGGCTCCAGTCATAAGGGCCTGAGTGAAAAGGACCCTGGTCAAAAGGGCCCCCTAACAAAAAGGCCCCATGTCAAGAAATCTGAGATATAGCCTGCAAAACTTCAGAAGTATAAAAATACTTATTAGATGAAAAATATTACGTGGACATACCTGTTTATTTGTGTTGAAAGAACATACATGTGGAAAAAATATAGGGTTAGTAAAAATGTTAAGACAGACCAGTAATAACGATACGCGTGGACGGAGGTAAAGTAAATATTGCAGATGGTGGATTCTGCGATATTTGATATCACACAATATTTTTTTAATGGAAAGAGGTGGGTTTGACACATCAATTTAGGCTAGAATGTTCCCACGGATGAGAAGAAGAACTCATTTTTTTAAAATCTATCTTTATTCGTTTGCGAAATAGGGTGCTACGTTTGACATTTGTATCTAGTAGACCAAAGTATTTGGACAGGCAAAGAGACACGTAGACGTAGAAAAGTATAAGGTTGCAGGTTGATGCGAAAACTACACTGAGTGAGGGCGTGGACATAATGACAGCCATCCTAGATTCGCCATATTGGATATCACATAATATTTTTAAATGGAAAGGAGTATGTTTAGCACATCAATTTAGGATTGAATTTTCCTACAAACGAGAATATGATTCATTCTTTACCAATCCTCATTCTTTTACGAGGAAAGTGTGCTATGTTTGACATTAGTGTGTAGTAGACAAAAGTATCAGGACAATAAAATAATAATGTGGCGGAGGAAAAGCAAATGTTGCAAGTGTGTGTTGTTGCAAAAACTACATTGAATGGGGATGTGGACACTGTTGATCACATAAATATTCAGATATTATTAAAAAACTACTATAAAATGTCCTCTAAATTTATTTTATTCCTCCAAGTTAATACAGTTAGTATTTAATAGCAAACACACAATGATTTATAACTTTCTTTAAGCATTTCTGCATCGTTGTTACAATTTTCCTGGTGTAGTGTAGGGAAATATTGTTCCAATCTGTATGTAATGCTTTTCTCAAACCTTCTTTCACCGTAACTCGTATATATTGACCTTACGTTGCAATTCGCTCCAAAGATTCTGAATGGGATTAGAGCCGGTACTGTGTGGTGGGGTTTAGCGAACTTTTGGGCAGTTTTAAAGCAATGTTTTCTTTACAACATATACTTTGTTTGGGATCAATATCTTGATAAAATTAGAAGTTCTTCTAAGAACGTTAAGATATATTTCTTCTGTATTTTAAAGCAGGCTGGAAGTTCTTGACATTTATTTCTGTATTTACTTGTCGAAACACTATTATTCTACCATCATATTCATGCAGGTTACACTTAAATTCGCCGATAAAAATATTCGCACCAGTTTTTGGGTTTATTTTCAAAAGCTGTAGAAAATTTAAGTATCTTATATTTCTTAATTTGGGAAATACATGGTTTCTTTCTAGCAATTATACCATTATATCCTTCCCGTATTAACTCTGCATGGTACAATACACTGACCAGAAGAAACATCGTTATCACCCACTACTATTTGAACGACGTTGTTGAGCTCTACCAAATATTCGAAACTGCACATTGAAAGCACTCTATTGCTTTATAGTCGTAAAGTAACAATTAATCACAAATATACTTACTATTAAAATATGTTATACATACGTGGTAACTTCTCAATATTTTACAAACGTAAGCAAACGAACAGAAACGTTAAGAACACAATTAAGTACTATTTATTAGTTACCTGTCTAAATACTTTCTTCTACTAGAAACAAATGTCAAACTTAGCACACTATCGCGTAAATGAATAGAGATCGGTCAAAAGTCGACTCGGTAAGGGATGCGCACGAGACGAGTCGAGACAGAATTTACCTGAGAATATCCGAGTCGAGACAGCTCTTCCAATAGAAAAATGCACATTTTTCGAGTCGAGACATCACATTTACAGTACATTTTTGAGACAAGACAGCCTCAAATCTTGTCTTGTGCGCATCCCTAATTCAGATTATCGTTTGTAGCAAGATTCTAGCCTAAATTTATGTGATACAAGTACCTTTGTTTATTTGAAAATATTTTATGGTATATAATATGCGGAATTCAAGTTGGGTGCCATGAACATTTAACGCAGTTTTAACAGCAATACCAACCTGTAACATTTACTTTTCCTTTGTCCATTTGTCTCTTTGTTACTGCCCTGTCATGATATTTTTTTCCTGTTAGATACATATGTCAAACACCCTGTCTCATAAACAAATGGTAATGTGTCAAAAATGAGTTCACCTTCACATTTGTGGAAATATAAAGCCTAAACTGAAGTGTAAGATCATAGCCATTTCCCTTAAAAAATGTACGATCCGCAATATAGTGTAATTCAAAATGGCTTCCACGGTGACCACACTCCAAGCCAATGCAGTTTTTGCAATAACACCAATTGCAACATTTGATTTTCCCCCGTCCACGCGTGTCGTTATTATTGTTCTGTCCCAATACTTTTGACTAACCCTGTATGGAGATCCACATGTATGTTCTTACACCAAAATTAAAGAAAATTTTTCAAGATAATATTATTCATATAATACGTATTTTTCTACTTTGATTCAGGGGCAGAAATTGAACTTTAGAACTAAGGGAACAGTCATTAATAGATAGTCTGATTAGCCTAGGTCTCGAGAATACAAACTTAGAGATATGATATGATATGATTTTCACTTTAGCATCCCTTTCAGCAGCGAGGCTGTATGAGATGTGGACCTACTGATTAACGTGGAATTCGAACCACATGAGATCCCGCCGGGAATCGAACCCGGGTCTTCCACGTCTACAAACTCAGAGAGACACGGTTGAAAGCAAACTTTCATCGTGAAACGACTTAAGCGATAGGGATTGTTGCAGAACAAACAGCAACTAAACAAAATTAAGATCACCATTCAAGTTTCCTTTTTGTCTCTAATAACCACTGATATTCTTCCTTCTATTAGACAATCACTTCTACTTACTAAGGTGGCACTATCCACTCGTGCATCTTTGATTTCCACTTCTGTTTTGATTTCAGGCTTTCTGGCCGTGGGACTATTTCTACCCGGGCTCTTTCCACTCAAGCCCTTTTTCGCGGGACCCTTTTGACTCGGGCCCTTTTCTCGCGGGGCTGTTTTGAGGGAGAGGCCCTTTAGACTCAGGTCCTTTTGTTGCGGTGCCCTTTTGACCCGGACCCTTTTGTCTCAGGGCCCTTCGACCGGGGCCCTTTTGACCCGGGCCCTTTTGACCAGGGCTCTTTTGACGCGGGGTCCTTTTGACCCGGGCCATTTTGACGCGTGGCCCTTTTGACCCGGGCCCTTGTGACGCGGGGCCCTTCTGGCCCGGGACCTTTTGACGCAGGGCCCTTTTGACCGGGGCCCTTTTGACGCAGGACCCTTTCGACCCGGGCCCTTTTGACGCGGGGCCCTTTTTACCCGGGCCCTTTTGACGCGGGGCCCTTTTGACCCGGGACCTTTTGACGCGGGGCTCTTCTGACCCGGGACCTTTTGACGCGGGGCCCTTTTTATCCGGGCCCTTTTGACGCTGGGCCCTTTTGACCCGGGCCCTTTTGATTTAGGGCCCTTCTGACCCGGGCCCTTTTGACGCAGGGCCCTTTTGACCGGGGCCCTTTTGACGCGGGGACCTTTCGACCCGGGCCCTTTTGACGCGGGGCCGTTTTGACTCGGGCCTTTCTGTCCTCGCCCTTTTGTCCGGGTCCTTCTGACATGGAATCCATTTTATCAATACAAACTCTAGACATGCAACAAACCTTGCAACAAAGAGGAATATTTATAAGAAAATTTTTTGCCTTTACGTTATAATTTTATTTGATTTGACTTTAATTATAAAGTCCCTTGCGGCAGCGAGATTATATGAGACATAGACCTACACTTTAGTATGAGATCAGAAGTACACGAACTACAAAGGGAAATTAAACCCGAATCATTCATGCCAAAGAGGCGTACTTTAAGCGCGTAACCACGAAGCATTTCTGGAAGTAATTAAAAAAATTGGAAACGAAATCTCTCCAGATACTCGCTTGTGGAGCTAATGCACTTGTAGGTGCTAAGCCAATCTTTAAAAATGATTACAGAAAGCAAATAAATGAGTCTTTACTTTAAAATGTGAGAAGAACTCGATAAAATTATTAAAATAGGATAGCAACAGGAACTCGAGTAAGCAACTAAAGGACAGAAGTTAAACTATTATGTATCAATTATAAAAATTAGAAAAATGTTACGAAGCTTAAAAAAGGAGACCTTGCGATACTTCCTGAAAGTGACCACATTTACACAGACTGAAAACAGGAGAAATTGTAATAATTTTCTGTGTAATAGCACAGACACGCAAACGTGTAACAGGGATATAGTGCACATTGTACCAAGGGAGGATTTACCAAATATCAGAGATTAGCGTAAAATGATAAATGGTATAGCATCAGGCAGACAAAACAAAATCATAATAACATCTTAAAGTTGGCTAAGCATATAGTGAAAATATGTGTAATATAGGAGAAGAGTAAAATGATATAATTTAGAAAAGAAAATGAAACAATAAATATAATTATGTTAACAAAACAAGAAACTCCCCAACAACTTCCAGAATAGAAACCGCAAGCTCTTCAATGTATTTGGGATTAGTATCATTTTAGTATCATGTGTGTTAATCGTGATAATTCGTTGCAATGACAAGAAATGGAAAATAAAATCAACACATAAAGACGTAAAGAGGAATAAGAAGGAATACAAAACAAGATAAAATTTGTGTTTGCAATTCTTTTTAAGTATTTTTTATTTCAGTTTATTTTCATAGGCTGATGAAAAGTTTTCAATAATACAACTAATTAATAGTTTTAATGAAAACGAAAATAATTCCACCTATATTATAGCTGTATAAAAATTAATAGATAAAACGGCATATCTTTAGAGTATTAACATGTCATGCTTCATACGTTACCTTACCTAAACCTCCTCAGAAATGGATAACTAAATTAAGAATAAGATAAAATGAAACAAAAGTAAAAGAGATATAAGTGAGGAAGTGGCAAAATTCCTACTGCCCTATAATAAAATGTCCGAAAATAATTGGCCAATATAAGAGAATGTAGAGGCCTTAAAAATTGAACATCTGAGCAGAAGGTGATACTGAAAAATTTCGACGCTCATGACTTCTATACAGAGTAAAGTTATGGCAATCCCTTATATGATACAGATCGATCCACAGAAATTGATACAGACTTTGTCACTGAAATTTCTGAAATGCATAGTTTTGCAAATACTACCTAATCCAAATTACTTCCTCGAATTGTTAGTCACGTATGGTTTTCCTCCCACACTTTCTGGCTGTCTAAATGTATCACTGACTGGCGGTCGCGATCCTATTGGCCCCCGTGCAGGTATGCAACCAACAATCTTCGATCAATTCACCAAGCCAGTTGTCCCCAGCAAATGGAACTCAAATTCAGCACGAAGAAGATAATTCCAGAGTATCTTCCATCACAACTCGAAGTTCGGCATCGTGGCCAGCAGTCTGCTATCCGCAACCCGTCGTGAGAAAGGTTGCATACCACAAACTACCAACACAGGATGTAAATCTCGCAGCTGAGTAGGCAATGATGACTACTGAAACTGTAATTTTCTGTGTCTAATGGCCCTACCAGAAAAAAATCCTCAATTTCCAAAACAGAATTTTAGCGCAACTGAAAAAAAAAACTGCAAACTGAAAATTTTCGAGAGAACTCAAAAAAATTCACAATATTCCGTCGTCTCTTACATCGCCCCAAAAAAAACTTTTACTTGAAACTTGTGAAATCTCACTTTCCACTGAAAGTTAAAATACCTCTGATGCTGCTCATGCATTTTGCACCTTGACTACATATATAGATTTTACTGTATATGTTATTGTAGCTTCATACACATTTTAAATTTCCAATTCTATTTGAAAAGAAAATTGTCAGATTACAACTTTTACATTTTATTGAAGAAACATTTTGTGGGTTTACACAAATGCCACAGCTATATCTTGAACCATATGGAAGGACTTTTTTTTAAAAAAAAAAATAATTCATATTATTGGTTCCACTACTTGATATTTGATTTCAGGTTTAACAGAAAAATCTGGAAACATATACATTACGAGGAATAGTAATAAAAATTTAAAAAAACATGTTGACATTCGAAAATCAATATTACGAATGACAAAACTGGCACCTTTGTGTCTTTGCACAGTGACTCTGGCGGCAGAATATAAGTATATTTTTCACTACCTGCGCTCTATTTGCGGAGCATCTTCACTTCGTTGTCTTTTATTTCATATTTTCACTATAGACATAGCTTGACACAGTAAAAATAATACATATTAACACATAGTAAAACTTAACCTATACCTAACCTAACCAAATCTAATCTAAACTAACTTAACCTACTACAATAGAAAATTTTATCACACATTTTTCATTCCTAGCCTCCACATAACACTTGAATCACAAAGATAATATTACGGAACAGACCGAAGAAATTATATATATATAATTTCCAAGACGAACTTAATATCTTGGACAGAAAGGAAATTAATATCTTAAAATATTCAATGCTTTCTCACCGAGAATCAAACCTGACCCCCTAAATATGCTTTCATTTTGAAAGGTCTCTCACCGGAATCGAACGCAAGACCAGTACTGCACGGAAAGGAACGAATTAACTTAATGTCTTAAACGATGAGAGATTTCTTGCTTCTCTGAACGACAACCAAAAAGGGCGATGTCCTTCTCTCTCATTTCTGATTGCTATTCCTAAGTAATCATGCTGGGTCTTGGTATTCTCACGAATTCAGTTGTATGTGTTCATGGGAATAGGATTTGTTTGCAGACTGTTCTTTGATAGAATAGACCTTAGTTGCTAAGGTGAATATCGCATTGCATGATTTTTTCAAACGTATACAGCATTTGAGATTATATGTATGTTTGTTGTTGTCTTCACATACGAACATACTCACGTGCGACTGGAGATAGTGTAATCTGAATGCGAAAACGCTGAGTTATGTGTAATGTAAAATAAGTTTTTTAATAGATAAGATTTACTAAAGATGCTATTTTGATACACCTATCGAATAATGTGTGTGAATAAGGAAGTGAAAATTTGTTTCAGATGTGAAACTGAATAAGGATATTAAATGTAGCAGGGTAGAGGTGGGGAGGTTGGTATTTATGATTTTTTTGTTCGTGTGTTTGTGAGATATCGTATTTTGCTGAGCACCTTTTTGTATACTCCAGTCGATATCCTTATGTGATTCATAAAGAATACCAACTAATAATGATCATCTAGTTCAGTTTGGTGTGCATTTCTCGTGCAATTGAACCGAACATGGCTTATCAATAACGACATTACAACGCTATTGAAGATGAAATATTTCAGTTTAACGCCCCAGAAAAATGTCCTTTTCCACTAAGAGTTCACATGATTTAAACTTCAATGCTCTCTCCTCCGGAAATCGAACACAGGACCACGTTCACTGCATGTCCGTGTAAGCTATTAGATCAGCTGGGGATGCTAAAAGAACTTAATAACGGAAAGGTAACTAGATGGTACAGTGGCAGAGCGCTTACATTTGGTGTACGCGGAACCCTAGTTCGACTACAGAATATATTAGCTCATGGTGCCCTTAAAAATGGGCATATTCGACATTAAATAAGTTTGTGGTGGACAACATCGTATCTGTTGATTCTCATAGGAGTAGTAGGCCCCCCCGTATATTGAGCCGAGTAAGCAAAATTTTCTCGATTCTGATTGGCTGAGAGAGGTCACGTGACGTTAGGCCCCACCCACGCGGGAAATTCAAATTTTCAGGTCACGTGGTATGACGTCATGAGTCACCCCGCGGGGAAATCCCTCATTCTCTTTTATGACCGGGATTTTTGAAATTTGTTCCCTTTTACGGGTAAGATGTGTGATTCTGATTGGTTGACAGATATCACGGTATTTTAGACCCTGCGATATTTGAAATTCGTTCCCTTTTACGGGTAAGATGAATCCTTTGGTACCACGATGCTGATTGGCTGATAGAGGTCACGTGATCTTAGGCTCTGCGATTTTTTTTTAAATTCGTTCCCTTTTAGGGGTAAGATGAGTGGTTTGGTACCTTGAATTTGATTGGCTGACAGAGGTCACGTGATCTTAGACCCAGGGTTTTGAAATTTGGGTATCCTCTTTGATGAGTACTTTGGTACTACGATACTGATTGGCTGATAGAGGTTACATGATCTTAGACCCGCTACACGGTGAACAGGTCACATGGTATGACGTTATGTTTTACCCTTGCGGGGAAATCCATCACTAATTCGTTTCCTTTTACGGGTAAGATAAGTGCTTTGGTACCTTGATTCTGATTGGATGATAGAGATCACGTGATTTTAGGTCCTAGGATTTTTGAAATTAGGGTGTCCTTTCTGATGTATACTTTGATATCTCGATTCTGATTGGTTGATAGAGGTCACATGATTTTAGACCCACCACACGGTGAACAGGTTACATGGAAAACCCCCTCACTCATTTGTTTCCTTTTACAGGTAAGATGAATGTTTTGGTACATCAATTTTGATTGGTTGATAGAAGTCACATGATCTTAGCCCCCCACAGCCCATGAGTGAAATATAGAGCGATATGTCGGTGATCACCCTAGACCTGGATTTTAGAATTTAGTTCCCTTTTTATGGTTATGCGTAAAGTTCCCATGAAGGGTTCAACCTCCTCCTTAAATAACCCTTTTTTTTGGTATCATGATATTGTACTGAAGTTTACATTAAATATTATCGTTCTCTTTGACAGATAAGATGATTACCAGCTTTCTTACCTTGATGAAGAGACAGCTTGCCTTATATGTTTACGTATGGAGATCCTGTCCTTGAATTAGTAGCTTATGTCTCTGGAAGTAACAATGGAGAAAGAGGGGTGTCGCTTGTAGATTTCTTATAATGCATTGTTGTGAGTTTAAGCGATTTTTTAAACGCTCAGTAAGCGCTTCATTAATGGAAACAGTGTTGCCAGATTTTTTCTTACCTAAACTGCTCCGATTCTTTTCGAAACGGTTCCGCAGAGTGCAAGAAATTTTAAACTAAAAATTTTTTCGAACTAAAAAAAATTTCAAAACTAAAAATTTTCAAACAAAAAATTTTCGAACTAAAAATTTTGAAACATAAAAGTTTCAAACAAAAAATTTTCGAACCCAAAAAAAAATTTCGAACTAAAAAAAATTGAAACAAAAGTTTGTCGAACTAAAACATTTTTTAAAAACAAAAGTTTCGAACTAAAGATGTAAATCACATCTAAAAATTTTCAAATCAAACTTTTTATCGAACTAAACTTTTAAAATTTTCGAACTAGAAATTTAAACCAAGTTTTAGAAAAATCCTAAGAAATGTTTCTCCAGGAATCGAACTCAGGTCTTTCAAACCAAAGATGTGTATGCTAACCTTTTAGCTATGAATGAATTCGGTTTTAATCGTGCTTGGTGGGTTTCGAACCATGGTTCTTGAAAAGGATACACATATACTTTAAGAAAATAAATCTGACAGTGTAACGTGAATTAAAAATAAAATGCTGATAGACTTCTGTGTGTGTAGACATAGAAGTACATATGATTGAAAATGCAAACGTTAGCGGATCGCATTACTTTTGTTTTACTACGAACGTGTCAGCATGATTCATGAAAAAAGCAAACATTGACATTCTCGTATGGAATATGAGGAAAATGAAATGTCGTCACAGTTACGACAAGTAGTGACATGATCCTGGCAGAAGGGAATTGGCATCGGAATTGCGATACTAGATGTTGTAACTATTGAGAAACGTGAATGACGTCACGATCGATTGTTACACATCGTTTTGGTTCGTGATTCATGACAAAAGCAGCGAGCGTTTTGATTGGTTCGTTGTGATGTCATTTTATAAATTTCCTCGTTTCTGATTGGTTGATGATGACATCGTTTTCACAGCGACCTAAATAAAAATCTAAATTTCATTTTTCAAATCCTACATCGCTCTCAACTATCGAGTGAGAAGGTTTGTTTTTTAAAAGTGTCTTCATTTAAGAAGTTTTACTGCACCGATTTTTTCGTTCATTGAATTTGAGGTAAGTTCAGTGAGATTTTATTTTTCACACAAGATTCCAAAATCATTTTTATTTTATATTTGTGGGCGGATCACGAATACACTGTTTTACTTTTAGTACGAAATATTTAGACTATGAAGGAATTAGTGGAATGGGAAAGTGGGAGTACGAATCAGGAACCTCCACACATTAGAAGTAAGCACGAGAAATGATATGGTTTAGCGTCCCTTCAGCTTAATGTTGAATGTGAACTTCCGTCGGGAATTGAACCATGGCCAGAAAATGTGTGCGCTTAGTTTTGAAAAGAATACATTACAAAATTTCAGAAACTATGCCTGAGTATAATATGATTCGATACCCTTTGAAACCATTATTTTATTTTAGCGTCCCCTTCAGCTTAACGTGATATTCGAGCAATCACCCGGGATTGAACCTGGGCCAGAGGTGTGTACGTCAATCATTTAGCTTAGTTTTGAAAAGAATGTATGATAACGCATGAGAATATTAAATTTCAGAAAGCTTGACAGTGATCCGATGTGTGAAAGCAAATCCCACCGAGGATTGAACCAGGACCTTCCACATCCGAAGCATGTACGCTAACCGCTTAGTCACAATAATAAAAAAACGCTATACAGATTTTGTTTTGACAATTACGTATGTGTTACGTTAATGTTCGGTGAATCTCTTCAATTTGCAAACGCATCATTTAAAGGTCGTTGTGAGTAGAAAAAATGCTTACGCGTGCTTTATCACATCTCAGTACTGTTGAAACATTCATTCATTCATGCATTCTTTTTATCACTATAGAATGGTAGGTCAGTTACATGCTGATGCAATGGTTACGAGTATGACAGCAATAAAACACACATTTCAGTAACATAATTATTTTAAAAAAACTTTGATTTCTAGTACGCGTGCTTTCATAATGAGATTCTGAACGTCACCGCCAGGGAATCAAACTCAGGACCTTTACATGAATTACTTAGTTAAGAATTTATCATGAATGTTATGATTTCCTGTTTATCAGGTGATTAAGATTTTTCTTTCTTCTTTTCTTTTGTAGTAAATTCACGCTGCTCAATTCCTTTTTTCCCATTACATATTTGTTTTACCGTACCTGTTTGTTTGTTTTCATTTTTAACCATGGCCGAATCGGGTTTTACTGTTTGTAATGAAATCACTCGTCATTATAGACGATTTATGTACGTTTATGTATTATGAGGTGTGTACGTCAGGCATTTAGCTTAGTTTTGAAAAGAATGTATGATAACGCGTGAGAATATTAAATTACAGAAAAGGCTTGACATGCCCCCGACGTGGAAAGCAAACCCACCGAGAATTGAACCAGGGACTTCCACGTCCGAACCATGTACGCTAACCGCTTAGTCACAATAATAAAAAAATACACTATACAGATTTTGTTTCGACAATTACGTATGCGTAACGTTAATGTTCGATGAGTCTCTTCAACTTGAAAACGCATCATTTAAAGGTCGTTGTGAGTAGAAAAATGCTTACGCGTACTTTGTCACATCTCAGTACTGATGAAACATTCATTTATTTCATGCATTCTTTTTATCACTATAGAATGATAGGTCAGTTACATGCTGATGTAATGGTCTCGAGTTTGACGACAATAAAGCACTCATTTCAGTAACATAATTATTTATTTTTTTAACTTTGATTTCTAGTACACGTGCTTTCATAATGAGATTCTGAACGTCACCGCCAGGGAATCAAACTCAGGACCTTTACATGAATTACTTAGTTAATTATTTATCATTAACGTTATGATTTCCTGTTTATCAGGTGATTAAGATTTTTCTTTCTTCTTTTCTTTTATAGTAAATTCACGCTGCTCAATTCCTTTTTCCCATTACATATTTGTTTTACCGTACCTGTTTGTTTGTTTTCATTTTTAACCATGGCCGAATCGGGTTTTACTGTTCGCAATGAAATCACTCGTCATTATAGACGATTTAACATTGAGGGCAGAATGCTCGAAATTCAATTCAACGCACCATCCGTAGGAACCGATATTATCCAATACGTGCATAATAGTTTCCAAGCAATGCTGGACCATTTGTTAGCCAATGTCGACGATGAGGCGATGGTTGGTTTATCTGTAATATCGCCACGTAACACGAATAAACCGTTTTGGGTGAGTTTTCGCCAAGCGCGAAACTTGACACTGGAAACGATGTGGGCCTCGTTCGAAAGAGTTTTACAAAGTAACAATGCGTTTCTCCTGCACAAACCATTCACGGTTCATTTCCATCGTGTGGATATTCCACGTGGCTATGGCGGTTTGCGGCAAGGAATACTTCAAAACGAAGAATTGTTACGTTGCAAGCGAGGGATTGTACGTGTAAAAAATCAAGATTCAAGGTGTCTAGCGTACTCCCTTGTTATTGCTATTGGCCTGAAAAAATACAAGAATGTAGATATGAAACGACACAGACAATATCAAGATCAATCAAAATGTATTGTGGACCAAGAAGTCGATGCGTTATGTTCAAATGCAGGAGTCAATTTGGATCATGGTGCCAGTGTAAATGAAATTCGGCAATTCCAGTCATACCTCAAAGAATATAAAATTACTGTTTATACCAGTTTCACAGGCCGTGACATCATGTACGAGGGACCGAATGATGAAAATCGCACTCCCATAAATTTGATTTGTTTAGCTGGCCATTTTGATATCATCCAATCCTTAACTGCTTGTTTTGCAACCAAATTCTACTGTGAAGCGTGCCATAAAAAGTATAGTAAACGCAATGAACATGTGAAAAATTGTCCTGTAACGTGCTCCAAATGCTTACAGAGACCTCTATGCGACAAGAACCAAACACCGATATTGTGCAACGACTGTAATCGGCAATTTTACGGCGAACAATGTTTTAACAATCATCGTAATATTGTATATCATCATGGGGAACCTGTATGCCATATGGTGAAGCAATGTACTAGATGTTACAGAGTATATTCTTTTGTACGAAGTGGACAACGCATTCATGATTGTAATGAGATCTTTTGCAATGTATGTAAGATGATTGTTCCAGGATCGCATCAATGTTTTATGCTTCCCGATCGACAATGCTTGAAACCTGGTGTTCCTTCGCTCATGCACGCAAAGAAAGCCTTGTTGATATTCTATGATATAGAATCTATGCAAGACACGAATATTGGCGATAATATGTAGGTACACGTTCCAAATTTATTGGTTGCACAACAAGTATGTTACGCATGTGTTGAATACGATAATATCCAGCAGTCTTGCAGTACGTGTGGTCAGCGCCAGCATATTTTCCAAGGAGAGGATCCAGTTTATGATTTTCTCCAGTACTTGCGGGAACGTCGTCCCAATATAAATAGGATTTTCTGTCTCGCTCACAACGCGAAGGGATACGATGGACATTTTATCCTAAAGACCATGGTCGAACAATGCCAATGGAGACCTGACGTTATATTAAATGGGACCAAGATACTGAGTTTAACCTTGAATAATCTGACGTTCATTGACTCTTTGAACTTCTTGCCTATGGCATTAAGTAAATTGTCAAAAGCGTTCAATTTACCCGCAACTAAAGGATACTTCCCGCATTTCTTCAACACCAAGGAGAATCAATCGTATATTGGACCACTTCCAGAAACAAAGTATTATGGTGCAAATGAAATGGCCGTCGAAGACAGAAACAAGTTCATGCAGTGGTACAACGATCATCGTAATGACACGTTTGATTTCCAGAAGGAAATTATCAAGTATTGTATTCAAGATGTCAATGTACTGCGACAAGCATGCGTTTCGTTTATGACGTCATTTGAAGCAGAAACCAAAGTAAATCCCTTCTTGGAGACGATCACGATTGCCAGTGCTTCCAATTTAGTATTCCGTCGGAATTTCCTTAAACCCAACACCATTGGAATTCTACCGGCACATGGCTATCGATGGAGAAGTACCCAATCGATCGCTGCAATGCAATGGCTGGCCTACATTGAAAAAAAAGAAGAAAAACAAATCTTACATGCGGCCCGACAAAAAGAAGTGTTTATTGCGGGATTCCATGTTGATGGCTACTACCAAGATCCTGAGACGTTAGAGGAGCACGTCTACGAGCATGCCGGCTGTTTTTATCACGGGTGTAAAGTATGTTTTACTACAGGCCGTAATCAGCCCATCTACAGCAATCCAGAAGACACCATGGAATTCCGTTATGAACGAACGCAACGCAAAAATGCAAGACTGCGTGAATTGGGGTACATTGTACATGAAATGTGGGAGTGCGAATTTAATCAGTTCTTAAAACAAAATCCTGCAATGGCGACGTATCTGAAGAATCACCCGTACATGAACCGCAGACCATTAAATCCAAGAGATAGCTTTTTTGGAGGAAGGACCAATTGCGTGAAATTGTACCACCAAGTCGACGAAAAAGCAGGAGAAGTAATAAAATATTTCGATATTGTCTCGCTTTATCCTTACATCAATAAGTGTGCTAAATACCCTGTAGGCCATCCTAGAATTTATCTACAGGGTGATGAAAATATACCACCAATAAATAAAGTCAATGGTCTGATCAAAATGACGATATTACCAAGTCGCCATCTTTATCATGGTCTCCTGCCTTACCGATGTAACAAGAAACTACTGTTTCCACTGTGTGCTGCGTGTGCCGAAGAAATGAACCCAGACCCTACAGCAACGTGTACACACAACGATCAGGAGCGGTGCCTCACTGGAACATGGGTATCATATGAAATACAGAAAGCAATAGAATTAGGATATCAACCGGTGGAAATCTTTGAAATTTGGGATTATGACATTGAACAATATGATCCCATCACGAAAACAGGTGGCTTGTTCACGGAATATATCAATACATTTTTAAAATCGAAAATGGAAGCTTCTGGCTGGCCTAGTTCCTGTGTGACCGAAGAAGACAAATCAAAATTCATACAAACCGTCCTGGAGCGTGAAGGTATTGCATTAGATCCGTCCAAAATTGAAAATAATCCTGCACGAAGAAGTTTATCTAAGCTTTGTGGTAACTCTCTATGGGGAAAGCTTTGCCAGCGTACAAACTTTAGCCAGACCACAATTATTGATCGGCCGGAAGAATTTTATGAAAAACTCACTTCCCCCGACATTAAACTCCATCAAATTGTACCCATCAATGATACGATGTTATATGCGTTCTGGGAGTACAATGAACATGTGCCTGTTCAAAACCGAAACACCAATGTCGTGTTAGGTGCATTTACAACATGTCAGGCACGTCTGGAACTGTACAAGTACCTGGAAATGTTGCAGGAACGTGTTTTATATTTCGACACGGATTCTGTGATATTTACGGAGAAGCCCGGGGAGCCAACCATTGAACCTTCAACGTACTTGGGATGCTTATCGAATGAGATGGAGTCTTATGGCCAACGAGCATACATCAAGACATTTGTCAGTGGA
The DNA here is from genome assembly GCF_964235325.1 of Thermobia domestica. Lineage (NCBI taxonomy): Eukaryota > Metazoa > Arthropoda > Insecta > Zygentoma > Lepismatidae > Thermobia > Thermobia domestica. The sequence goes on along the minus strand of NC_137461.1, from coordinate 54,182,475 downwards.
GGGCCGAAAAATTACAGCTTAGAAATATAAAATCCAGATACCAACGTCACCAGCTACATATGTAAAATTAGAGGATTTACATTAAACTACAATGCAGGGCAGCAATTAAATTTCAACACGCTAAAAGAAATGATTACAAATCAATGCCGTGGACAAGTCACCATCACTATCCCCCATAAAATATGCAGGACCAAAGACCATACCATCGTCACACGCAAAGAAGAAAAAATGTACAGCATCCGATACACAAAACGTCGATTTAAAGAACTCAATTCTTATGACACGGTTCCGTACGGGTACGTTAAAAAACAGAAGATGGAACTGGAAAAAGAAGATGAAGAAGAAAAAACTGTAAACACCCAATAAGGCCGCCATTTCTTTTTCCTTTTCCTTTTTCCACTCCTTAACCACAAAGCAGCAATACCCAGAAAAATGAAGTACCCAGAAGAGATCATAAACCATCAACACCACCATCAGTGGAAGAAATGTAGTCATCTCGTACCGAAGGGGGAATCTTGACCATAAAGCAGCAACACCAAAAAAAATGCAGTACCCAGAAGAGTTCATAAACATCCATCAGTGGAAGAAATGCTGTCATCTCGTACCCGAGGAGGAAGATGAACCTAAACAGATCCATCTTTTACGAGTAAGTTTTATTTCTCTCTTACCAATATTGACTAGTTTTTATTGTTTCAGAAAAAAAAGAAATTCATAAAGTAATCCGTCGTTTCTTCTTTTTCTTTACAGGATACGTCTACAACATTCGAAGATGATGACACGTCCAACATATTCATTAACTAGATCCTGTATTTATTATGTTAATAAACATGTATAGGAAGAGCACATACTTTTCGTTAAAATACAACAAGTTGAAAAAAAAATATGTTTTATTATTTCTTGAAACCCTGAACACTTGTTTTCAAATCATGGTAATCTTGAAAATTTAAGGTGGAAAATATATTCAAGATTTGGTTTACATGATTTTGTTCGAAAAAATAATTAAAGAATTTTTTTAGTGTCCAAAATTTGATTTTTAATTTAGTTCGAAAAATTTGGATTTGAAAATTTTTAGATGTGGTTTACAACTTTAGTTCGAAACTTGTTTTTAAAAATTGGTTCGAATTTTTTTGAAATTTTTTTTGGTTCGAAAATTTTTTTGTTCGAAAAATTTTTGATCTGAAAATTTAGTTCGAAAGTTTTTAGTTTAAAATTTTTTGTTCAAAAAAAATTGTTTAAATTTTTAGTTCGAAAATTTTTTGTAATTTTTGTTTCAAAATTTTTAGTTCGAAAATTTTGTTTGAAACTTTTTGTTTGAAATTTTTTTTGGTTCGAAAATTTTTAGTTTTGAAATTTTTTTTAGTTCGAAAAATTTTTAGTTTGAAAATTCTTGCACTCTGCGGAACCGTTTCGAAAAGAATCGGAGCAGTTTAGGTAAGAAAAAATCTGGCAACACTGTTTCCATTAATGAAGCGCTTACTGAGCGTTTAAAAAATCTCTTAAACTCACAACAATGCATTATAAGAAATCTACAAGCGACACCCCTCTTTCACCATTGTTACTTCCAGAGGCATAGGCAACTAATTCAAGGACATGATCTCCATACGTAAACATATAAGGCAAGCTGTCTCTTCATCAAGGTAAGAAAGCTGGTAATCATCTTATCTGTCAAAGAGAACGATAATATTTAATGTAAACTTCAGTACAATATCATGATACCAAAAAAAAAAAGGGTTATTTAAGGTGGAGCTTGAACCCTTCATGGGAACTTTACGCATAACCATAAAAAGGGAACTAAATTCTAAAATCCAGGTCTAGGGTGATCACCGACATATCGCTCTATATTTCACTCATGGGCTGTGGGGGGCTAAGATCATGTGACTTCTATCAACCAATCAAAATTGATGTACCAAAACATTCATCTTACCTGTAAAAGGAAACAAATGAGTGAGGGGGTTTTCCATGTAACCTGTTCACCGTGTGGTGGGTCTAAAATCATGTGACCTCTATCAACCAATCAGAATCGAGATATCAAAGTATACATCAGAAAGGACACCCTAATTTCAAAAATCCTAGGACCTAAAATCACGTGATCTCTATCATCCAATCAGAATCAAGGTACCAAAGCACTTATCTTACCCCTAAAAGGGAACGAATTTTAAAAAAAATCGCAGAGCCTAAGATCACGTGACCTCTATCAGCCAATCAGCATCGTGGTACCAAAGGATTCATCTTACCCGTAAAAGGGAACGAATTTCAAATATCGCAGGGTCTAAAATCACGTGATATCTGTCAACCAATCAGAATCACACATCTTACCCGTAAAAGGGAACAAATTTCAAAAATCCCGGTCATAAAAGAGAATGAGGGATTTCCCCGCGGGGTGACTCATGACGTCATACCACGTGACCTGAAAATTTGAATTTCCCGCGTGGGCGGGGCCTAACGTCACGTGACCTCTCTCAGCCAATCAGAATCGAGAAAATTTTGCTGACTCGGCTCAATATACGGGGGGCCTACTACTATAGGGTACTTCCGCTTCATCTCATTATACCATTTTATTTACCTTAATCACCCTTTCATCTTAGCCTAAAAGAGACATTCGTGGGCCGTTAAACTGAAAGATTTCATCTTTAACGTTGCACACATTTGTTTTCCCGTTCAACATTAGTAACATTCTACAATTTAGTAGTGTTTCTGTTCTTATGGTTAGCTTTGGAAATTAAAATTTTAATAAAAAATAATAGAAACGAAAAATCGTCTTAGACGTTCCTTAAGTAGAATTACTTCGAACAAGAAATCTTAATTCTGTGGCAAGGGTACGTCCCTCATGATTCACTGTGCTCAAGGATTTTCTCGGGGCTCTGCAGTTTCCTCCCAATTTCTTCTTCATTCTACCTTCGGAGTATTGTTCAATGTTAAAATAATCATGTTTCGTGATCCCAGAGCGCATACATTAGACAGACATACAGACAGATAAACAGTTTTATTTTATTTATATTAAATAAGTAAAGGGATGACTGTTATATTTAGCAATTCTTCTTATTCTTCTTCATTTGTCCTTCCTTCGACACCTTCATCTTCTTCTTTTGCTCCTTCTTGTAATCATTTTTTAATTTGGTCAATACGGCCGGATATGTGCACACATCTAGAGGCTAAATGATGAAAATAACAGCAATTTTCTCAAATATAGTTCTAATGATTTTGTTCGTGTTTCATTAAACAATACTTCATTAATATATTATAGATCTACAATATGACATGAAGAAAGTTCACAAAGACTAGTTTATTACTCAGAATTTTCAGGATAATTTTCTCAAACACAATTCAGAGGAGTTTATTCATATTTCATAAATACATATATCATTTAAAAGCCCTATAATGTAGCATAAGTTATTTCCCATTTTGAAAAAGTCCATAAGGGATATTTGACAATTGCTTATTGGTGAGTTTTTACCTGTCGATTTTCTTCAAAATAATGTAGGCGTTTTGTTTATATTTTACAAATAAATATTTCATTAATAACCCTACAATATGATGTAAGTTATTACGTATTAAAACAGTGGTTTCCAACCTGGTGCTTGTTTCCGAAGGTTCGATTTTCATATTGACCAGTAGCTCACATCTTTTTCCTTTTCTTTTTCTTCCAAAGTATCTCTTATAAGGCAACTCAATCTTATAGAGGGTCCAAAAAGTTCTTTTCATTTTCCTTAACTTCAGTATGCTTATTTTCATTGGAATAGGACGTAATATTGATGTATCAAAAATTCAGTAATAATAATAATAATAATAATAATAATAATAATAATAATAATAATAATAATAATAATAACCATATAGTAGACAAATTCCATATGAGAACACATTGTATTAAAATCTGTAAAATCGCCCCTAACCTTAGGCAAAAGTTACAAAATAGTCGGGATTGGAGAGAAGTGTCAGGATCATCAGGACATACAATCTGCATACGTACCTACAACTACCTAACGTTAAATGGAAAGTTTCCAGGCAAATTTCATGTAGAAAGCAGGGGTACTGAACTCACAAGATCCCAAAGAAAATTTGTTTTTAAGCAATCGTTATGCCGACTAAGCTACAGAAGACGTCGATGATGAGAATGAAAGAAATTTTGGAATGAAGAAAGAGGGAGGAAGCGGAACCCGGAGAAAACCTGGACACACAATGTTTGTTCAACACAATGCCCACTAGGAGGGACCTGGGTAGAACAAGGTGAACCATTAAATTAACAACACCTCAGTAATAATAATAATAATAATAATAATAATAATAATAATAATAATAATAATAATAATAATAATAATAATAATAATAATAATAATAATAATAATGGATATTAACAACGGTATTAAAAGTTTTAAACTACTAATAAACTAACTTGTAAAATATGCTGATGTAATTATAAACGCTTTGCTACAACAATATATACACAGATCATAATTCGGTGAGCTCTGAAATACAAAGTAATAGAAAAACGTGTAAGAATCAGTTTACAGAGCAATTGTTACTTAAAGAATGGCATACACTATTTCGAAAATCGAGATAAGACGAGAAATATTTACGATACTTTTTGCCTTATCTCGATTCTCATCTCCAAAGCGAGACGATAATTTGAGTTAGCCTACTCCCGTCTCGAATGTAAAATGTTAAATCTCATCCCGATTTTGTTTTGTTTATTTTAGAATCGAGATGGAAATTCCTCTTTTCATGGTCAACATTAAACTAAACCGAAATATTTTTTTGCCTAATATCACGTTTCTGCTTGTAATGATATGAACTGAGCAATAATAAGTTTCTAATTTTTAATCTTCTACGATATAATTATTATCTTTATTACTATTATTCCTGAAGATTTGATGGTTCAAGTACTGCAGATACCATGAAAGTAAACGAAAGACGCAAGTTTCTCCAATGGTATACTGAACATCAAAACGATACCTTTAAAATGAAAGAAGAACTCTTGCTATTTAACGTTGAATTCAAATCACAGAAGTTCTCAGACGAAATCGAACCCTGGATCTCCCACGCTATTCACCGCTTATTCACGAGGGATATCTCCTTTAACTTTTATATAAGGAGACTCAGTGGTAAATCACTTTGGACACTTCTATTGGTACGTCATGATATCAAATAAAAATGATGTCACCAATAAAAATCTAATTGAAGGGAGAGAGAGAGAAAGCTATTAGGTTTGGATTTGATCTTGTACATTTGTTTGGAATTTTTACACTTTTAATAAAAGTAAAAGAAACGAAAAATCGCCTTACACGTTCCTTAAGTAGAATCACTTCGATCAGGAAATCTTAATTTTGTGAAACGTTAGGTACCACCCTCTAGGTATTTGCATATTATGTATGAGAAAGACCCAAAACAACCTCATTCCAGGTGACTGGCCTAAAAAGAGTGTTACATTTTCGATCAAGTGCTACCACAGGAAATCGAACCCGGTACCGTTCGCACTGAAGGCACATCGTGCTTAAAGTTGTTGCAGGAAATTGTTATTTACTATAGATGTTCTCACTGCGATATTCTGCAGTGCGAATTTTCGAATTTATTGTTATACTGTGTTGAAGACAAGCAATGAAAGGGGGAGCGAAACGTATCATTCTCAAGCTCACCTAATCGTAAGCAAAGAAACACTGACCTTTCCTATCTACAAAACAATAATATCCAAGAGGTTTGTTCTCGAAAAGATGTTAAAGTTATCACTATAATTCACAGGAGTCTCCACCCACCGGTGTTTTGTTTCCTGTACTGAAAGTTATTTTATTCGTGTCCAGTTATTTACAAATAATATGTATACTAATATTAGCATGGTATAGAATTAAAAGATTCTTATTTGATCACGGTGGGATGAAAGCATGAATTTCACAATAAGCTGTACGTCTTTTCATCACAGCAAACGAACGAACAACAGGAATGAACATGAATTGTACGTCAACTGTTCTGTAAGTACTAGGGGTTCAATCACAGCTCCCGTCAAGTGAACTTTGCGATGTACAAACATCGTGTGTGCATGGGTAACGTTTATGTTTCTTTTCCATTGATTTTTTCTTCTTATTCAAAGATCCACAAGATAGGTTATTTCTTATTTAAATGCTTCTTTCGGCTTTTATACTTTATCATTGTTTTTAAATCACGTTCACATTTTATGACAACTATAAAACCAACCACAAAAGGTGGTTATAAAATGAATTAAAAGTGCGGATTTCCCACTAATTTCCTCGTTCAACTGTGGTTATTACTGATTTCTGCAGCAGACATGCCCAATGTTTCTTCGTGACATATTTCCGGAGGTTGCGACCTCTTTCCGGAGCTGGTTAGCAATCTTTTCAGGTATGCACTCAGAAATTTTTATTTGGAAAGGGTGCGATTCAGTACTACAAGCCAATACATATATGTGGTATTGAACGGGCATTATTCTGCACCCGAAAAGACATAAGTACTTGTAAAGTACTTTCACCTTTATTTTCAGAAAAAAGAAAGAAATAGATTGTTTTAATAAGAGAAAGAGTACAGATGAAGTGTATGATCAAAATTTCATGTTGCATCAATCATTTCCCTGTTAAACAAGAATAATTTTGTTGATAAGGTGTACAAGTATGTTGAGTTAGGAATTTCTGGTTGGGCCCGAACCCAGTGAATCGTCATCGGTGCACCTCTAGCAACCTCTTCCGCGCTAAGAAACGATTACATGTTACTCGTGTGCAGATCACATCTTTGCAAATACTATCTAATGTAACCCACTAACATTTTGAATCAGGTCCAGTTGGGACAAATTTTTCTAAAAGGGAGCATGGAAATTCCAATTTTGGTTGCTAATCATGGGTCCATGTTCGCCAAATATTAGTAATTTTAAGCATTACCTCATTAGCCATACTGTCTACTGTCTCCTTGGTATTATCACAATGGAAAGTTCGCTGACAGTATTCGTAACTTTTTGTAAAAGAGTGATGAATAATCACAATTTAATTTTTTAACGGTCATGATGGATCAATGTTTGAGTCCCAATGGTAGATTGGCAACAGCCAGTCGAAAATGTAGGGAGAGGGGGAGTAGAATTTAGGAGAGACCCAATGCAATCATATTTTAGTTCATTTGCAAGCCTACCGTGAAAATTTTAGGGGCGCTCGTCATCCTTGTGGATAAGGGCCTGGGTAGAGTGCTTACTTCTGGTGCTTGGGGTTCCTGTCTCAATCCGAGTTCATGTTAATAGGAAATTGTGGTAAACAAAAAAATGTGAGCATTAGTTCTCCTGTTTACTTTTACTTTGTTCATTCCTTTATTTTTTATTTTTATGTTTGTTATTTTTCTAAAGCAATTATGTCAGGTTAGAAGAACATGTATCTTTTCTTTTTAGTACATATATTGTTCTTCTACTCACAAATTCAATGGATTTCAGGATGCTTGATGACTCACTGATATAACGTTTATTCACATTGTCATTCTATCAACTATTATTTTTTCGTTATTCATTTGTCTTAATTATATGTCCTTTTACCGAGAAAGGGCATATTTGTGGGACTTATCTTTATTTCTCCAGGGGGTCTTTACATGATATACAAACCTATTACATTTTAGGTTTGAGGAGTGTGGTGCCTCAGTGGTAAAGGATTTGCAACCAGTACTTCGTTTTTCAAATGCTGAAGCTTCTTGGTATGCATTCTGTACAAAGCAAGTGCTGGAACTTAATGGCGATCCGTGCCTCAGATTTGTCAATCATCACACCTTCAGTTAATTACTCTAAAAAAAGAAAGATAACGAGTCGGAATGTGCTAGATTCATGTTTCTCCAAGGCTGATGATGATGATAATGGTAATGTTAGGTGTTCAGTATAATAATAATAAGGGCATAAACACATCTCTCTTTGTTTCATACAATTCTCATAGTTCGTGAAGAAAAAAATTATTACTTTTAGATTCATTTGCCAACGAATAGAGAAACTTTTCGGTACGGAAAGAGATAAGTCGCAAATCGACAAGTACATTTTTCAAATTCGAAATGAAACAAAAACATCTGAGACTCGTAGTATTGTCAACTAATGTGCCTGCAAAATGCGCATTATGCTGAGGGAGACGGGTGATTAAGACAAATGAATGAATGAATACTTACTAGAATGATAATGTATGAGTAGACCATGAAAACTCACGGACACGATGTTCGCAGGTCGAACTAGGGACTGCATGCACTTTGCCACAGTGCATGACAATTAGTAATTAAAGAAACTTCTTTTAGTCTTTTCCGCTGACCTGCATAACATCGTCGTCCTCTGTGAACGAATACAGATTATTATAATCACACTTTTCAGAAACGAGATATCGCAGCCATAACATTGCATTCTTCTTTCAGATACACACACACACACATACACATATACTTTCTCTCTCTCTCTCTCTTTCTTCATGCAATGTGATAAAACAAGGAAATAACATACAAATCTCTTCGTAGTCTTGCATTGTATGCTTGTCTATTTTTCATACTACAATGCAAACTGAAGATTGACTTCCAGACTATGTAATGTAACGGGAAGCCACATGAAAGAGCTATGTATATCCATCTAATTGACTGATTAAAATTTTCATGCTTTAAGGATGCTGATAACTTCTAGATCATCATTTTGTACTTACATTTTCACAACGAAACAAGACGACAAAAGATTTTTGAGAATACTTCGAGAATCAACACTCAAAACAGTAAGATCAAGTACTGGTTTCTTTGAAAACAATTCACCGTTCCAAAATAAATTCTGTCATCTCTTTATCAAATTGAAATGATAGAAATTATTTCTGGTTTTAACACTGATTATCATAAATCCGATCCGATCTTTATTTTCCGTGGGGGTCTTTACATGATGTACAAACCTGTTACATTTTAGGTTTGACGAGGAGTATGGTGGCTCAGTGATAGAGGATTTACATCCAGTACTTTTTGGGTCCCAGATTCGATCACAGTTCACACCGTGTGGACTTTCTGATAAATTCAAAAAGTCTGCAAACACAATGTTGTTCACCGTAAACGTACGTTTTACTGTGATCGAAAAAACAGACGTCCGTACGGTTTCTTTTTAGATCAACCATTCTAAATGAAGTTTCTTAATTCCTAAAAGAGAAGTATCGGAATAACAACAACATTAGTATACTAATTTAAGAATCCTACCATATTTAAACGTATTCATCGATCACAAAATACAAATTTTGTGAAAATAATAAAAGATTTCAATTTCACTATATTATTATTATTATTATTATTATTATTATTATTATTATTATTATTATTATTATTAAATGCACTAGAATTAGTACTACACTGCTCAGTATAAATGAAAAAAATTTCTGCTTCTTTATAATCAGAAGTCCACTTCATTGACACCCATCAACTTTAGAGTTCGTTTTCCGTCAAACTTGACTGTGTTTGTACACTATCAAATAAATCAGTCATAATTGAATGTATGAGTTTTTTGTTTGTAGTCTGAAAACGAGTGGAATCAAATGTACAAGTTTTCCCATTTTGTTAAAATTTCACTTAAATCCAAATACAAGGCCTTTACCAACACGATTCACTTATTCAAATGTGCCACTTTTCAGTACAATACAAATTAATTTGGCTTTCATTAAATTAAGACCATATTCAACATATAATATGACAAGGAGGAGGAACAATCATGTTTCGTCTTATTTATATATGCCCTATACACTTACGACTATGATATCAGTTCAATACATTCAGGATCGTGCATGTTACGTCCAAATAAATTCATCTTCATTCCTTTATATATTAAACATGTATTTCCACTTTTCCAAATACGATGCTAATACATCAATATCAATAAAATCCCTGGAGGTTATACATAATAGCACATACGTAAATTATTTATATAAATACATATTGTTTTGATAACTTTAGAATATGTACATGTACTTTTTTACAGTCATATACAAAGAAAAAGTATGTAATGCAACTTCATTCAAATTTCACTTCAAATTGTACGATATTGAAAGTTAAGTTCCTTATTGCAACTTTTACTGGCATTTTTTGTATATCATCATTCGGAGCACTACGAAATACTTGCATATCAGAACACTTTTCCTGTATTAGTTTAATAAACATATATCCCTTCTTAAGGTAAAGAAATGGACAATTACGAAACCATTTCGCATGTTCTATCCATGGAACATCGTTATCAGTCCAATCTTTTAATCCACCAGCACAATAGAAGCATATAGTTTGGTCTATTTTGTTCGTGTAAAAACATCCAGCATTACTTAATTGATCCGGACATTGTTTTGATGAAATAGGCCAATGTTCTATTGTTCTTAAACGTAATTCCTTTGTACAATACTGATTATATTGAGGAGCAAAACATTTGAATGCACTACTATATGGTAATTCTGGCATTTGTTGGAATGGTATCCTTTCAGATACAGAATTTGGTCTCAGTTCCATTCTTAATCTTCCACTATTCGTATTTTTCTAATCGTCTGCTTAAATGAAATCTTGCTTACGTTTCTATGTTCAATTATGTTCGAAATCTATGAAAGTCAGTATTATAAAGTAACTTATGATTTACACAGCCATGTTATTTCAGCAGCTGATCAACAGAGACTAATGACGCTATGCACACAGATATCTGTGCACACATGCATGATGGAGGAAGGGATGACGAAGGGGAAATCATGTTTCATCTTGTTTATACAAGTACCATACACTTACGAAAGACCACGATCCTTTGGGGTCCGGGTTCGATTCTCGGTCAGAAAGCATTCTTTTTTCATACAATGATTAAGTCAATTCTAAATCGTAAAGTACTGGTATTTTGTTCGATTCCTGTGAGAGACCTTTCAAAATGAAAGCATATTTAGGGTCCGAGTTCGATTCTCGATGAGCAAGCATTCAATACTTTAAGACATTAAATTAATTCGTTCCTCTGGGGAAATCGGTTCCGATGATATGCAAGTCAGTCGAAAATGTTTATACATGTCCCATACACTTACGAAGAACCGCAACCCTTGAGGGTCTGGGTTCGATTCTTGGTGAGAAAGCATGAAATATTTTAAGATATTAAGTTAATTCGATCCTTTCTGTCGTGAAAACGAAGTGCTATATACGCGAAATTCTTTTTTTTTCATGCAAGAACTAGTTCAACTCTAAAATCATGAAGTACCAAATTCGATCCCAGCTCCCTACCAAAGTGGATTTTTGTGTACAGAACGTTTATATCGTAAGTTAGCGATGCTACAATCAAGGTTAGTTGTCTGTTTCACTTTTCACTCCCAAAATAATAATAATAATAATAATAATAATAGGGTTCAGGTTCGATTCTCGGTGAGAAAGCCTTCAATATTTTTAGACATTAAGTTAATTCGTTCCTTTTTGTCGTGAAACGAAATGCTATTCTTTTTTTATTCATACAAGGACTAGTTCAACTCTAAAATCATGAAGTATCAAATTCGATCCCAGCTCCCCATCAAAGTTGATTTTGTGTGCAGTCTTTATATCGTAAGTTAGCGATGCTACAATCAAGGTTAGTTGTCTGTTTCACTTTTCACTTCCAAAATAATAATAATGTGATGCTGTATTTTTAAATTTATTTTTACGTTTGTTATTTACCTTTTAATACCACTTTGGTCTGGATTCGATTCTTGGCGGGGAAAGACGAAGACCATTGCTATGCAAAATAGCTATTCAATACATAACGAAAAGACGAAAGTCAATCAATCAATTGGGAAGCTTCGATCGTGATAACTGAAAGGACTCTGATGAAGATCCGATAGCCGGCCAAGATTATGAGCATCCAAGACTATGAGCATAGCAACAGACGGTTCTCGCAAACCAACATTTTCCGACGGGATCCTGTGGTAGCCGTAAAAGGCTATGAACATAACAACTAAAGGCTTGTCGAAACTTGCCTCCGACATATTCGGCTTTACAGGAGGAGCAGGGGGTGGCGGGGGTTCAAATAACTAAACAATATAAGATGAGGAGACGAAAAAAGGCATGTTTCATCTTGTTTTTACATCTGGTAGGCGTCCAAGAGTATACTTCCTTATTCTAGCATAGCAACATACTGGTTTAGGCCGGTTCAGGGCCAAAATTGGGCCAAAATTTTCCCACGCTTATGAACCCCCTCTATTCTACTACGACTCAATAAGTGTGCTATTTCATTGTCGACTCCTTGGATATGTACAAATTCAAGTTCAAATCAATGTAATTTTCGTAAAAGACGAGTAGTTCTGGTATCTAAATTACGAAGACTGAAGGCATAAGTAACTGCTGCATTGTTACAATGGACCGTAGTCCGTCGACCCAAAATCAAATATGAGAATTTCTCACAAAGAAAGAGAACATCTGCCAACTCTAATTGAGAAACTGACAAAGAAGCTTCGTGCGGTTTTATGCGCTGACCCTCATACGCAATAATCTCCGGACCACCCTGTCCCGGGGGATATTGTGCAGCGTAGCCAGCCAATGACTCCGCAGAAGAATCAGTGAACAAATCAAAATCGAGATTAAATTCTGGTTGCGCAAGTACGAGTGGATTGCTTAAAAACTCTTTTAAATGATCAAATTTCTCAACCAACTCTGGAGAGTATTCAATCTTTCGGTCCTTCTTAAGAAGATCATAAAATGGTGCCGTCAAGCCAGCAAATCAGGAAAATGTCGCTTTCGCCATCCCACAGGACCCAGAAATATTCGCAAAGCCCTCTTGGTCCGTGAAAGAGGAAAATGACGGATAGCCTCATTACTCTTTAGATTAATTTTGACTAAAGATCCCGAAATGATGTGTCCCAGAAAAGAAATTTCAAAATGAATAGAGTTACACTTTTCAAAATTTAGAGAAATGTTTGCAGAACGAAGAGTTTCAAAGACCTTTTCGAGATATTGAAACTGTTCATCAATCGACGAAGAAAACATAGATCATCTAAATATATTATGGGGTAATTTTTGAAAGATTCTAAACCAAACAAAGTGTGCACAACAGATTGAAACACTGGGAATGACTTCAAACACATCGTTAGTCTAGTAATTTGATATTGGCGTCCTTTATAGCCGGAGTTTGGGATCGTAGAACTTTTGAACCTCAACTGATTCACAAGTAATGGTTATAACAAAATCAAGCCTTGACCATACATATATTTTTAAACTAGGAAGCAACGATTGAACTACACTAGGAAACACACAGTGTTGCCAGATGTAACCGAAGATGTAAATCATTCTTTTTTTTTTGCAAAACATGGATGTTTTGTTGTTAACTTTCAGTTTGTTTAGTTGGAGTAGCTTGGAAACTATGGAGCGGAAAAACGAATTTTTCATTTTCAACGATAACTAATCGGATGAGGCCTCTGTAAGAGGAAACCATAGAAATCGTAGTTTGCATAAAATAACACTATGAATTGGCAACTTTGCTGATGTTTCACTGCAACAAAAGTGCAATTCATTTCTATGTGGTTGTTTAAAGCAAGAAGTATACAAGAACAATGCTCGAACTATTCAAGTCCTGGAAATGAACATTTGCAGTGCTAATGAGAAAATTAACATTTCTAATCTTCGGAAAGTTGCTGTCAACCTGGTGAAACGTGTGAACCAATGTTTGAATCAAAACATTGGATACTCTTAGCATCCGCTCTAGAGCTGATAACTCATTTCTGATAGTAGCAGCGTTCCCGAGTGCTTGCAAGTAAAAGTTTTATCATGAGAATTTCAAAGTTTGTTTTTCATTGTTTACAGGAATTGCATAATGCAGACATATCGTTAACCCACCTTTTGATGCACTGAAACATCAGCAAAATTTCCAATTCAGAGTGTTAATTTATGAAAACTACGGTTTCCCTAGTTCCCCCTTACAGATACCTTATATAGTTAATATGATCTTATGAGAGATAATATCGTGGAAAACGATTTTATTAAGATTGTCCCTTTTTCTCTACATTCTCATCCCATCATTGCCTTTTATGATCATTTACATTAATTAATAATCCATGCTGTTGTGTTCAAAGGGTATAACGTTGGAACATAAGACTCGAACATTTTATTATCATTCCCTCACCATGTATATCTAATGACAGTCTCAATCATCCCATTTCTTCCAGTGTTTTCAGTGTATTTCTTTTACTTTCTCCCATTTCCATAACTCTTTTATTTCATACCTTCACGCCTATCTACGTTTTAGCAGTCTATACAAAACACGTCTAATACTTCCAGTCTTTATTTAATAATCATTTTCTTTATTGCACTTCTATATGCTTCGCATTCTAACAATGATATGCTCCATACATTTGAAACTAACCACAACAGATCAAAACTCCATATATGCGTTTGCACATTACAAAAAATGAAAAACGGGCCATATTATTATTACTATTAGTAGTAGTAGTAGTAGCAGTAATATTAGTAGTAGTATTTCACCAGCCTTTCTCGTCATTTGTCTGACTTCTAAAATACATGTGATTCCGAATACGCATTTCACGAATATATATATATATATATATATATATATATATATATATATATATATATATATATATATATATATATATATTATCAAGATTTATATTTATTTTTTATTTTTTCAACCACAGTCTCTTTTATATATTTTCTTAACATTAGCAGTAATTTAATGTTATGAGGCGAGTTCAATACCAATGATAAACATTACTATGAACATCGGAAAAATCAGTGGCTGTGTTTCATAGAAATCGATTCTTTCCTTTCTAGGAAAGAACCTGTTACCTATTTTTAAATACAGGGTAAATTTGACACTCGTATTTCTCATTGATATGTACCTATGTATTTCTTTTATTTTTTACTTTTTCTTCCTTGTAATATTCATGTTACCTTCAACTATCTACGTCAAGAAGGTGTGTTATGGGTATATGCCTGTGTAATTCCATATAAAAAAATTAAATAAATCTGAAGTATTATTCCTCAGAGATACCCAAATGAACTTTACGCTACGTTTTATGAAAATTCACGCTATTTTCTACGATACAGATCAAATTGCCAGTACGATTTCCAACCCATGAAGATATCCGTAATTCTTATGTTTATACAAAATATCTGAACATGCTGTGTGCTGTTTTGTTAATGAAATGTAGTGAACCTGTTTCATGCTTTACATATAATTTCATGTTCGTATCGTATGTGGAGTAAGACAATTTTGTCTTTACGTGGGCACCCTACGAATGGCGGGGAGCTTCCCTTGGAGGAAGTTGACCTTCCTGCAGTCCCTACAAGTTATAGCCCTGCACATTTACAATAGTTGTAATTAGAAATAAAATACGTAAATATAGTTAGATCTATATTTGTCAAAATGTATTTTGTATTCAGAATGAAAATTAATTTTCAACATTGTCTTTATTCATAAGGGAGTGAAATAAGTTTTGAAGAAAATTGTGCTCAAGTTCTTTTAATATTATTATACTCCATATATGTTGTGTGGTGAATATCAAAGATCTATGTATGTATAATAGTTTATTAAACGTGTGTATATTTGGTAATACATCAATCATAAAGTAATAAAAATGTAAATTTCTATGTTTTCACTACAATTTTCAAACATAATTATAGATAGATATTTTTTACACTTATGATCTGGGGACCATTATTCTTTTACAAGAATTAACTGTACATAAACCATTTAACATTCATACATCCGGTTGAGTTTTAGTATATCTTTAGGGCTCAACCCCGATCGTTGTCCAAGTTCAATGTTTGGTATCTGAAATAAGAAAATAAGATTCCAATATTTACATTTGCTGCATGTGTCCATATATGTATATTATTGTTTAAGGAAGATTCAAATACAAAATGTCTAATTGACGCGAAATTTATACCATATATTTTCATATCACTATACAACATAAATAATTACACATTCTGTATGTTATCCACTACTCAGCATAATGTAAAGTATCAACGTGCTGCAATTAGACCTTATAAGTTCATTGGCATCAAACCAACTAACAATGCAAGTCTTTCTGAGGAATTGTCTGAGAGAGCAGCAATAAATTGTATAGCCGCAATACCCAAAATTAATCTAACAGGGAAATTTTTTGGTGTAACACGAAATAAAGAAATAGGTTATGGTCAATCGATTTGTGTTAGTGAAGAGGAAAAACTTTCGAGCGCAACCGTCCCTTACTTATGCGGGAAGAGTAGATGCACTGGCAACACGACACGTTGTGGATAATGAGACGAAATATGGAGCGAGTTCGATGGTAATATTCGTAGAAACACAACATACCTATACTACATGGGGCATCATATTCGACAATACTCTGACGAGTTAGGGCAGAGATGTATAACATAACGACGGAGGAGGGGGCGGGTAAGAACAAGGAAAAATGTTCATATAATTCAGAAAAACGGAAAAGTAAGACGTCAGGGGAATAGTATAGTAATAATACATTGTCAAGTAATCAATCACAAACTATAGACAGCCTATAGACAACACCGCGAAGCAGAAATGGAATAAAGAGAGTTATGGAGGGGATTATCTCTAGGGTCCGGACCCTCTCCCTACGTAACATCCGATGTGTATAGACTGTTGTATACATGTAAGCATTTATTGTCATATGTTTATGATGATGATGATGATCACATAAATGTAAGACAACAATATATGCCCCTGTGTAAATGCACTGCAAAGTCCAATACACTACTATTCATTGAAAGGTCAGTTCAGGAAATTGGAGGGCCGTTGCTTCTTGCCATTCTACTCTCCACCCATGCACTTTATATGACTTGTATATTACTATGCTATTCCCCTAAAGTCCGGCTCGTATGTGGTCATATCTTCTATAGGAACTTTTCTCTTACGCCATATTCCACGCTACCCGCCCTCCTCCTCTGTCGTTACGTGCTACCCGTCTGCCCTAACTTTTGAGAGTGTTGTCGGAGTATAATGTAATATTGTTGTATATGTTTAACTGCGCTTCTATGCATATTTTCATCGAACTCGCGCCATATTACGTCTCATTATCCCCAACGTGTTGTGTTGGCACTGCACCGACTCTGTCCAATAAAGTACGGAACGGTTGCTGTCGAGGGTTTCCCCTATGGATTTTCTTATTCACTAACGAATCGATTGACCATAGTCTCGTTCCTCATTTCGTGTGACACAAGAAAATGTTTGCTTGTAAGTAATATCAGACGTAAGTAATGCATGAAAAAGTTAGCGTACTACTAAACGGTGCAGCAGGTGCAGCAATAGCAAAGTCCACGGGGGTCAAACTTTTCTTGATTTGAAACTAATTGCTATAGAAATTATTTTACTCTCATATGATGCACTTCCGTATGCAGAGTAATTTTTCCAAAATTCGCCACTCTAATATTTGGGGAAATGACGCAATCTTGATTTCTAGTTGATATTTCCTTTGACTGAAATATATCCTTCCTACTTCAGTACTAAAATATCTCATTGGTATTTCTACCAATTCGCTTTGATGTACCGAAGTGGGAAAGATCTAATTATTAATAATTATTTAATTATTAAATGATTAAGAAATGTTAGAGTATCAAGAGTGCCCTTTACCAAGTATCACTGCTCTTATTGATGAACGGAGGAACCGGTAAAGACTTGGTCACCTTTTCATCCTTGGGGTAAGAAAGAACTACTTCCACGGTCAACGTTGTAGGATGTGGAAGGCAAGGTAAGACGAATGCCTGACCATTTTCTGAATATTCTAGAATCAGCAATCAAATTAAATTAAATGAAATGATGAGCACTCTTGTAAGAAATACCGATTGAAAAAAGTTCACCAATCGGATCTCCGGGTAGAAACTGCAGGAGATTCAGTTCTACAGAGGAATGTTTACAATGATAGGAACAAAACCAGAATATGGGAGTAAAAGAACAATTTTACAGTACGGAAAATTAGGAAACTTCAAAATGGAGATGAAAAGTATTGTTATAAATGTTTCGGGAGTGAGTAAGATTAGATGGCCAGAAAATGAGGACTTCTGGAGTGTGACTATAGGCTAATCCACACAGGAATACTAGAATGATGGCCAGCAACAGGAGGAGTGGGAATAATTCTAATCAAGGAACTAGGGTAGTCGTTGGATATATACAAGTTTGTGGGAAAATACTACTCATTTGAAAAACTAAATCAAACTGTGATAACACATGTGTGATAACTTCTCATAATAATGGAGAAATTGAAAAGACTTATGACACAATAAACGGATTTCTAAAAACACTTTAAGACGAAGACAGACGGATCAGTAAAAGGGAATGGAATGTCGTGATAGAAGAAGGAGTGGATCAAAATGTTGCAGAATCCTTACGGATTGGAAGAAAAGAATGGTAGATGTGACAGAGTAGTAGAGATATGTATCCAATTCAAACTTATAGTGAGAAACGCATGGTTTCCAAATTATCTCCGTAGGAGTTACACATGGAAATCTCCAGACAGTGACGAAAGATAAAAGAACGTGGTGTAATGAAAAATAGATTTAAAAGTCAGGTTAACAATTTCACGAACTGTCGAGGGTCAGACATAGGCAGTGACTACAACATGATGCTATAAACATGGATCAGACACAGAAGTGACTACAACATTTCCTAAATATACTATGATGCTTTGTGAAACATAAATATTGCTTTTCACTCTAAACATTCTTTATATGTTTAGCTTTCTTTCCTCGTTTCTCTTTGTAATTTTATGACCCATACATTTCGTTAAATATCTCAACAACTGTTATGAGTAGCGCTTAACTTTTGAGCACAGAAACACTGCTGTAGGTGTATTAACTATAACATGCAGGAAACGCTTTCATATGATACTTAAAAGAAGTAAACACTTCAATTTATCTATACCTCAGCAAAAGCCAGTTACACTAGCATTACGAAGAACCGGCAAATTCTGATGCAATTACTAGGTTGGTTGTTTTATAAATCATTTATTTAATTTTACATAATAACATAAATTACTGTGCTAGGGGAGGAGTCAGTTCAACCTTTTTTCAAAAAAAAATCAGTTTTGGTTATTGTTGTTTGAAACGTATGATTAAATACATTCAGATCTTTTAGAACTGACATGAACATAGCTAAATGTAACAAAACTGATAAGTCAAGAATTTGTTTTATTTTTTCAATATTTAACTTTCATAATCGTTTTGTCATACAGTTGGCAAGTAAAATGCATTGTGGGTAAATCCTGAATTTGTGGCTTGTGAGATTTTAACGAGATTCCATGTCTTATGATTCGACAATTCCCCATAACATTTTCCCTGCGTTAGAAATTTCTTGTTGAAAGATCAAGGTGGCGATTTTTTAAAAAACATTTGACGAGGTATTTCTGATATTTATTACTTATACTATTCTACATTTATACGATTTTGATAATAGAATAATTGCAGTTAATGTGAAAATTAAAGACGGAAGCTGCTCTCAAAATTCAAATTCAACATAAAATCTGAACAAAAAAGGGACATATCACATCTAGCCATCCATCGTAATCACCATTTTTGTATTTAATATATATTTGAGAGAAGATATTACAAATATCCTTCAATCAATTTGAACATGTAACTATAATGACAATCTGTCCAGAACTATAAATGTTCCAAATTTTCAAACTTATAAATGTTTGCTGTCACTTTCTTCTATATTCTAAAACTCAGGAACATGTGTCTATACTCTAAATGTATTGCTCATGACCATTCAAATGATGTATAACGCCCACAATCTGGCTATGGCTTCCCACGATCTCTTGGATTTCCGATACGTTACTCTCTAGAATGAAGTGCAATATATAGCAAGAAAATCATTTATGTTTTGCAATTAATTCAATTTAAGGTCTATTTTATATTGCTGTCACGTACCTTACCCAATCAATATCCTCAAGCACCAATAATCCCTTGTAAATACTGGGAATAGAAGAATACGTGGCTTAGAAATATAAATATTACACATGGTGTGCTCTTATGTTAGCTACAATAACGTTATGAGAAATAATTTAACCGTAAATTTACTAGTAAGAACCAAATCAATTAAAACTTACCTTAGGCTTGATAGTAGGTTTGCCGTTCTTGCTGTATGCAAATGGTGAGATATGCATGATACTATAATAATCATAACTAACACCATAATCATTCACTTCAGTACTTGGTATCTTCTCGAATTCATTAAGATAATCTAATAATTAAAGAAAGACATATATCAGAAAGTAGTAAAAGTAAAATATCCAGCTTCAAACTAAATGGTCCTAAATTTTAGGTAAAAGTGTAAATTTCTGTAAAATATTACAGAATTTAGGAAATTTTCAGCCTCTATATATGAGTGGCGTACCCGAAGTAGTTCAATACTGAAAGCTGGGTTTAATTATGAGAAAATATTTATTTTGAAAGTGTTTTACTTTTATAGCTCTTGTAATTAGCATTAATAGTCAGTGACTGACTCTGAAAACTTTAGTATTCCTCCTATGTCGCGACGCTCTCGGCTCTGCATTTACCCATCATTTGCACTACGATGTACCTCTGCAGATTTACATCCACTCACCACCCAAAGCTGTTTACATGATTTCTTGAGTTTTACTTCTTACGGTTATGCAATACCTGTATTTGTTACATGAGAAGATAATAAGTATATCTGAAGTGGTTGAATAACGGAAAAGAAAATAGGAGGAAAGAGAGAAACCCGGGAAATTCCATGAACACCATGTTTGTCCCCAGAGAAGCAACTTGGCCTGAGGAAGAAGTTTTGCAATATAGTCTTTACGTTGGAGTTCTTTTTCCTCCGGTTGAATTGAAGTTTAACGCGTTTCTTATCACGTGCTTTACTACGATTGGAAGAGAAATATTGAAGGGTGATAACTCAGTAGATGTTTTTGCTTCAAGTTATTCTGAGAAACTATTCGTGTAGGAAAAGTGATAAGAAAGTTGCCATAAATGATTTGGAAAGTAAATCAAGCAGTACTACAAACAGTACAGACGAAGGAAATGAACCGGAAAGGACGTATAAGAAATGGTGGTAATGTGATACATAACCAGCAATTAGTGATTGGAAGTCATAAATTCGAGTGTTACAGCAACTTCCAATTTTCTTTTATTATTTCCAAGACAGGTGCAAAAATAATTGTAAAGAATAGGTTAATGCATGAGCTATAGTTGAAATTCTAGTTTTATAACTAAATCTGTATTAAAAGTTTCTACACTTTGAACATTTGTAATTCAAATTTTCCCCAAAAAAATTTTTGAACTGCTTTTGTGACATAAAAGTAGATTGCAAATTCTTAAAAAATTGCAAGAATGAGCAATATGTAGACTGAAAATAAAATCCGTGCTAAGCGCCAAAAATAAAAAAGGTCCGTTTAATGTCAAAATGTAAGTTATGTGCCTAACACTGCTCACTTTAAACGGGGCTATCTAGTATTCACTATGGAAGTAATTCAAATAATAGTCTGAAAAATGCGCTTGGGTCTACGTGCCACCAGGTCTGAAGTAAATTCTTGCCTTTGTACTGAACATTTTCATTTTGGCTCCTAGTACAGATTTTATATTTAGTCTACATTATAAGAATTGGACCAGGTCTGCTGGTTTCGCGCGAATGCGATTCACCGGGGCACTGGTTTGACTCCCAGTTCGGCCTTGAAATGGATTGCGATGGATTTTATGTTATAGTGTAGGAACAAATCTCATTTCTTCGGTGCTAGGAACTAAACTCCAATGCAGCAAGCCAAGCAAAGAATTGGAGCATAGTTTTGACTCGTAGAACAAATATGTGATGAATTAAATACAAGTAATCGATTTTAATTAAGACTGAACAAGAAACAAATTTGAAAGTTCGGTATACAAACATATTTAGAATGTAAAGACTTTATAGTTGTACATGAAAAACTACCTACTTTCAAACTATTGTTAGTTTTGAATCAAACACTTTCTATACCTAATAGAATTACTAAAAAATATGTTCATTTAATATTTGTTACATATAGGCATTCATGAGTCTGAATATTAATGTTCATGTTTATTATTATAGTGCTGTCAGAATGCGTGGCAAAAATGGGAACTAAAGCACACGCCCCCGACACATCCACGCGTTGAACCAAAAAGTGTTCAGCTTCAGCTAAACGAGAGAGCCTTGCAGCCGTCTACCCCAAAGGAAGTGGAATTCCTCCAGCCGATAGCAGCTCTTGGAACGGAAGACTATGTGTCAAGTCAATGTGGTATAATTATAATAAGGTGTACTGAATTTTCAGAATGAACACGACCATAAAGGTGACGACGAAAACTAGTAGTTTGACACCACAGTGTGCAGCTCTTTCACACTCATTGATTCAGTTACATTTTCCTTGGGGGTCTTTAAAAAAAACCCGGATTGAAGTAGTATTACAAAGATACTAGTAACTAAGGGTTAATATCGATTAGAGAAATATCTTGGGGATTTTGTGTAGCTCCGGGGGTATTTTTCACTGCCAGCGTTCTGGAATCATCATTGTTTGTACTTGTATGATATCACTTATTGGCGAAATCCAGAATCAGTTCCTATAACCTTTTATTGCATCAAAAACTAAAGAGATAATGAAGATCAATATGTGGTAATTCTTATAGATTGCAACAGAGATGTTTAAAATTTAAGTTATTATACGATTGAACAAATTGGTCGAATTCAACGATAAGCACCACTTCCGGTAAAATTCAGTGATTAAGTGGGATAGGTTCCGATCGAATGACAGAATAGCATGCACCTGGAAGCCGAAGCTTATTTGGTATCTCTTTGCATTGCATCGAACTTCTTTTTCCAGTTTACTTGGCGGTTAGAAAATGTAACCTACCATAGTGTACAACAGCAGGTGAATTATCCAACAAAATTAAAATAGGCTATGCAGACACATATAAATGAAGGGTATGCCGCTACATGAAAAGAAATGTTTGACTTATATTTCGAGTGAAAGAATAAATGTATCGTGGTTAGTAACCTAAAACAACATTAATCCGAAAAAGACAAGAGTATATATAGTAGTTGTATATCAAGAGAAATAATGATCCAGATAATTCCGACTTTAGTTTAATGAATATTTGCTTTGAAAACAGTGTATTTTTTATATGCACGGCAAACGGTTCTTCACACATTTGCATGTAAGGCAGTGCTTCTTCTTAAAAGAAAATGGAAACAAGTGACACTAGATTTCATGCGATGCAGCATGAGATTCGATCCTAAATACATCTCCTGTCTCAAGCATTAAGTTGGTGACGTTGTAATCCCGCGAAAATCGTAACGTAACCAAAGTACAACATTCATTAGGACAAATAAATTGATGTTCCCTACAGCGTCTTAGGAATCCAACTTATTTCCTATTATTTTTTTCTGTGTGGTCAAACACATCCTAGAACCTTAGAGTAAGATTGTGAGAGTAATTGCAAACCTTTATGCAAAGTTAAAAATTGTTCTACTTATACAATACCAAATGGTGCTAATATTGTCATCTTATTTAATGTGATACCGTAGTAGCAAGAGATTAATGTTCTGGAAATGAATGTACAAATTATTAAATTTAAAAGGGAAACAATTTCTAGCCCTCACTCATTTATTTCTGGTAAGGTGAACATTATCTTAGTTAATAAGAATGCAAGTTAACTGGAATTGTTATAAACAGCTCTAATTAAAGAAGCATGTTATATTTACTTGAATTCATTACCAGGTAAAAAAGGTGAAAAATTCAACTAGCTCTGTGTCTTATAAACTACAGGTTGAACTGAATGGCCTAAACCATATTTTTTTCCCCGTCTCTTGCCTTCGCTCAGAGATTTGGCGACAAAATATAATCTCAAACTGCTTTCACTTACTAATATGGGATACAGGGAAAGAGCATCATTCAGATGTGAGTCACTCATTGGGAATCGTTACAACAATAGCGTATGCTCCATGTGATATGGGGTACGGAAATTACACAATAATTTTGTGCCAAAAGAAATAGAGTACAATGCTACATAATTGCACTCAAAGTTCGCCAAAGGGTCGCTGTGGCTTAGTGGTAGATCTTTCTCGACCTCTGGTTCATGGATTCCTTGGTCCGATTCCAGATCATGCCAAGTGAGATTTGGGATGGACAAACAGTGTGCGTAGGTTTTCTTGGGGTTCTCACGTTTCCTCCCAGGTAGAATATTTTTATTCTATCATTTCTCGTCATCACCGTCTCCTTTAACCTTGACGGCATAAGCACATGACGTAAAACTTAAAGATGTTTAATTTGATTTCTAAAGCTTGCCAATTACCATAACAAAATTATAGTTTATCGCAGTATAATCCAGTGTAATAAGATTAAAATCTTATTAATAATCCCAATTTTTAAGTTTTGTATCTTTCCGATGGTTAGATCAAACATAATCAAAGTAATTATTTGTAACACTATTCCAGTACAGTAAATGTAGGACAGCTATTTCCTCTATTATCTAATTCTCCGAATTAAAACAGTGAAATATAAATTAACAATATGAAGACAATAATATACTGAACATTAGGTGGCATTACTTGAGCAGACGGCTCTACCATATTTTGACACATTTCTTACATTTTAAGATAGGTTAGAATAAACTTACACATACAATACTTTCACTATCGCTAAAAAATTAATTTCAATATGTTCTACACTGACAGTAATTACTTATATTCACACTCATTCCTTCACCAAAAAATGTTTCACTTCATATTTTACCTATAAATTTTCTTGTTTCTAGAACCGTCTGCCCGAGTGAACTTCATTAGGATTATTGAGGTCACTGTAGATATTCTAAAATATCGTTATATAGATATTCACTTACATAAAAATCACTCTAAATGTATACAGTGTGAAGAAGCCCAATTCTTGTTGGATGTTTAATTAATGCTGTGAAATAATTTCTGAAGTGATTAAAATGATAGCAATGTATAACATTTACCTGGTAGAATATTTTCAGACAACACCTCTACGTATTCATCTCTATCTGGCCTGTTATGTTCGTGATGAAAGCCAATAGCATGCATCAGTTCATGGATTACAGTCCCTTTAGCCCAACCTTCACAACCAAGATTTAATTTCTGTCCTTCTAGTGCAGAGCGTCCTATGTGTGATGAACAAAGATTTTTGTCAAATACTCCAATATCCAAATAATGCTTATCCTTAGGGGTTTTAGGAACAAATTGAATACATGATACTTTGCTTATATCCGTCATTGCTCTCAGAATTTCATTATACTGACGAGAATCTGTAGAAAGAAGAAAATTATATTGGATATTGAAATCGGTACCGCATTTATTTCTATAAAGAAAAGGTATACAAATGAGTGAAGAAGAAAGATAATATTCGAAAATATAAATCGAATATTAAAATAACATAACCAAAAAATAGTAACTTAATGAATTAAAAAAATCAGTATTAAAATAAAATCATAACTTAAGTTGTTTCCTGAAGCACAGAGCATGATTGCAAAACCCTGCAGTGAATTCCTCCCACATATCATTTTTGGTAGAAAATTCCTTCGCTTCACAATAATAACTTATTTTAGGATAAATAAAGATAAATCATTCACACATACGGTAGATCACTAGGTGTTCCTGGTGCTAAACCAAATGCTACAGGAATAGTGTACCATGTCCAGGTAGTAAAGGAACTAATCATGGAATTCTGCTTGGATACTTACTGGAGAAACATTGGTTTACTTTTTCGTTATCAATGTTTAATATTTCGTTGCGAAAGTTGTTTCAAAAAAGCGTATTTTATAAGGCAAAAGCTTGCTATAAGATTCGGTTATCTACTAATTTTTTAGTAACAGGATTTTCTGACAACTTAACCATCAACTTCTTCCAAACTTTTTTTCTTACCTATTTAGTACCATTGAAACAATTAGCTACTTAGTTCGGAGCATTGAGAGAGACTTATCCAGTGCAATCCCAGTCAGTTAGATAAATTGTGCTGTTGTTTTGGGACGTTCATTTTCTCGATTTGTGATATATCGCGGGTCCCGTACATGACGACATAGCACTGTTGCTTTTGACAATAGCATATCACAAGAATGTCATAAAACATATAGTATTTGTATTAGACTAAGACATCCTGAAAGTAGTACCAGTTGGTGCAGATAAGTAAACCACATAGTGAAACCTGAAGCATGAATGGAATTCTCTCTCTCTCTTTTTTTTTTTTTTTCCTCCAAATGTTAGGTTTAGTGTTCATCTCAATTAAAAGAGTATTTTTCTGTTCTTCATGTCTATACGGACATCAAATCCTGCTGCAGATTTAAATTTACAATTGCTTCTGTGAATGCTTAAAACAGCTCTTGAGTTGAGTGCGATGCTGAATTAATGGTAGAGTGTGCATTACAATACACCGATGCGATATTATTATTATTATTATTATTATTATTATTATTATTATTATTATTATTATTATTATTATTATTATTATTATTATTATTATTATTATTATTATAGTGGTGGTAGTGGAAGTAGTTGTTACAGAAGCGGGAGAAGGATAAGAATATATTATTATTACCAGCGCTGTAGAAAATAAATTATTCTGAGGAATAGGAAAGTTTGGAATTGTTCGAAAGATATTTCTACATATGAAGATAATCCCCCTGTAGGCTAAACCAGACGGATTATCAAGGACGATGATTATAACTAATTGGTGAGGATATACTGTGGGAGATGAGGGAAGAAACACGAGAAAATCAACTGAAATTATATTGTCCAAAACAAACTTACATGTCAAACTTACAAAGAATGCTGTTAAACAGTTTATTTTATTTCGATGTGAATACGCTTGTGTACAGTGGCGGATCCAAGGGGTGGGCTATAGGGGCTATACCCCCCCCCTTGACGCTCAGGTATACACTGGATAAAATGGGCTTCAATCCTACTTTACACTGAATAAAACGGCAAAATATGGTTTAGCCCCTCCCTTGATCATCTCCTGGATCCGCCCCTGCTTGTGTACTTTCTCTTATGTTACTGTGGTACTAGCAAGACGATAGTACATAGTATACTTTATGAGATATAGCCAAATATTGCTACTAGTGTTCTCGGTGCTATGCTAAACGCTGCTTGAATAGTGCGGCGTTGCCAGATAGTGTCGAATGTTTACTAGAGACAGATAATAAAGGAAGTAACCATGGAATTCTTCTTTTCGATCCTTACCGCGATTCGCAACTAAGTTCCGCTTCTCGAACTACAATGCTAGAATCCAGGAATTAAACTTACAAATTTGGCAACAACGCATTATGATGTTCTGTGCAAGTTTTGTCTTAAAATCTGTTTTCGTAAATGTCAATTAATATTTACATAAAATGAGAAACATAATATGAAAAACGGTCAAGCAATATATCTATTTCATAATAAGGTAGTTACTATAAAGTACTTCACACATTCAAATAAACATTTCATAAAATTGAGCACTTCTAGTAAGATCTAACAGCAACTGACATATTGTGTGCTTATTGTAAAACGAATCAAATATTTTCTTTTATTTGTTGCCTTTTTCGATATCAGAAGACACAACCAAAAGAATCAGTGTCTTGTGTTGTAGCTAAAACATAACTCTATCTTATAGTACAATATTTATAATATATAACGTTCAGCGTTGCCAGATCTAGCGTAATGATGCTAGATCTAGCATAATTTGCATGTCTTTAGCATCTAGCATCTTGCTTTTAGCATCCTGCCCAAATCTAGCATAATTTCAGCAAGTTTATCAAAAAGCCGTATAACTTGGAGATGAGAAAGAAGTTCGTGAGAAGAAAAAGGACGGCAGAAATGTATCCTCTTCCATTGATTCATACAGTCGGTAAACCATACAGACAGTCTTTATTTCCGAAGTAAGTTAGAAACGGCTTTGGGCTTTTTTTTTTTTTTTTTTGGCTCCACCCAGGGTTTTCTATTCCTTTAACTCCCAGGCATGGGCGAGGATATGGGGGCCATTCTCCCCCCAACTTTTTGAGAACTTCACCAGACTTCATGACCATCTTTATTCCTGAAATGAAAGGTCCGAGACCGACCAAAAACCCTCCCCCCCCGCCACAGACAATTCCCAACTCTGCTTTCGCTGCGAGGTAATTTTGTTTCAAAATATGTAAACAAACACTTTGCATTCATTTATACGATATATACGCCATTGAGTCTGGCAACGACTGCACTAGTTTAGTTGAGCTAAAACTTTGGTGCGTGAAGTATTTAGTTCTATCCACGCATTCTTGCGCTCTGCGTATTTTAACTTATGTTATCGTATCTCAACTTCCTTTTTTTCTTTTAAAACTCCTGAATTACTAATTATGAGGATCTCGCATAAATTGACCGAATCTAGCATAATTTCGATCAGGTTTTGGAATAATACCGAGCTATGAGTCTGGCAACGCTGATAACGTTTCATTGTGCTGTAGTTAAGGGAATGAGCTAAAATATGTACTGACTTTCAGGTCGAGATCCACCACATCAATCGATAATTCATGTTGAACTGAACAAGGTATCATACATGATGGTAAATTTTCATGTCAAACTACTTTAGAAAATAAGAAAAACGAGCTTTTGTGACGGTGAAAAGTATACCGTTAGTTTTCAATCCTTTATTATGTATGACAGCTTCTAGTTTTGTACTCTATGTGGCAGCAAAATACATTGTTGGTTACAAAGATGCCGTTTATCCTTTCCATAAGTGCGTCACACACACATTTTTTTGTGCTTATAGTACTTGTTGTAAACAAACAAAAACAACAAAAATAATACTTACAGAAATGATCTCTGATAACATAAGGAATTTTTGCATTTGGCCATTTATGGTTAATATTTTGAACTCTGCTGCGTGGTATGTGAGCAGAAATTATATCTCGATGCACTTCGTCAGGATTCAGCTTCATCGATAGCTTCAAGTCAGGTTCCCTTCGTACTGAAATTTAAAAATTATTGAATCTAAGTTTATAACTTCGATATTTGTTAAATTATCAGTAATATAAATAGTAAATTAATATAAAGATTTTTCTTGTGTGCTGTAATTTAGTTATCCAGTTGTGCATCAATTTATATAATTAAAAAATCCGACATAAACACAGGAAACTTAGGCTTTTTCTAGTTTCTATTTTATACATATAACCAGAAGTATGTGCAACGCCCTTCTTTAAGCAAAAAAAAAAAAAAAAAAAAATTGACCAAATTGTGTAAGGTGACAGGCACTTAGCCAAGGGAGGGTGTCCAGGGGTCCATACCCCCCGTCGAAACCAGAAATGAAAAAAATTAAGGAAGGATGAAACAAAAAGAAACGAGAAAAAGAAGAATCAGGATTAAAAATAAAAAGCAACAACAAGTGTTTGATTACTCTTTCTTTTGAGGAGCTTTGTGTGGAGGAAACGGAAGGAGGTCAAGTTAAAAATGGATATTATTATAACGGGGTTATTATTGTAACGGAACATTCCGAATTCCATCTAATGGGGCGTTTACACTTAGTCGATTTAGTCGCACGACTAAATCGACTCGCTGCATTTGCCACTAAATCGAAGCAACTAGGCCGAATCAGATTGATGGATGTGTTCAATTATTTCGACCACAGAAAATAGAACGTCTTTTAATTCAGTTGCCAGTCGATTAGTCGCCTTCGATCAACAAGCGATTAAGTTGAAGTCCCGTTTACACGGTCGATTAAGTTGAAAGCGACTTCAATTCAACTGAATCGAACGCAAATCGACTAAGTGTAAACGCCCCATAACTCCATGCTAATACTATGGACTACAAATGACGATCGATAAACCAGTTTTGGGCGAAAGGAACGCAGACATTGTAAGATATTTTACAAGACATTATTCGGTATGTGCTTTTTATAATAGTGGATATGTATTTTATATAATAGTTGAGGTCATAATGAAAGGAATTTTTTTTATACAAGTATTTGAATGAACAAAGGAAGAAACGTAAATATTGTAAAATCTTTTTCAATACTCTTTTTTTGTCCTTTTACTCGAGATTTCTTCATAGTTTGTTATTAAAATACTTACTAACTCATCCTCATTTTATTGTACTAACAAACCAATATAAGTTGCCAGTAAAATAGTTTAGATTGATCGAGCCTCTGGTGTGATAGCCGCAGTATTTCATGTCACGGACCTCCCCCTTCCCCTATTATGAAATCCTGGCTATGTGCCTGAAGGTGATTATTGAATTTCCTCCAAAACTGAATTAAGAAAGTATCGTGGGTTCTTAAGGTGTGAGTATTTACGAAGTCTATGAGTTATAAGCATTGGGTATTCTTTTCTTATTTTCTTTAAAATAAACTACGATGTTAGTGATCTAATTTTACTTATTTCACCTTCAAATCTAGATAATATCATCGTTAATTTCTTTTTCATCGTCAATTGTGAGTATACCATGAAAATTGTATATTAATTAAATTTGATCCGATTATTAAATATTAATTATTTGAAAATTTAATTCCGACAAAATAGAAACATTTATGTAAATTATTCAAAGAAATCAGTAAAATATAACTAATAAAAATCCAGTTCATCTCAAAGTAAACAGAAAAATATTTTCTCCATATAAAACAATGGGTTAGAAATTAAAGTTCGGGCAAGTATTCCACAATGTTAACGGAAGCACATCAACGTTATAGCAAATAACTTGAGCTAACATGTAAATTGAAGTTGAAATTTCAAAACTCGTAACATTATGGCGTCGGTGTCTCGCAAATGTGTAATAAACAGTTCATTACAACATGCTTTCCTAGATCCAACAAGTGTTTTCTAAGACTGCTAGACTAACATTCAATAACAACAAAAATTGCTTAAAAATTTAATATTGTTAGCGATAAGTGTTCTGAAAATATACCAACTTTGTGGAACAAAATTATTCCTTTTAAAGCGTAAAGAAAATATCAGTTAGTAACATTTTATGAGCAATATTTATAAAATTCGAACCGGAGACGGTTATAACTATGAAACTATAACACCGAATCTAGGATTGCAATTAACATCTTTAACCCTTTAGTGTGCAGCAGTCTTGCATATATCCAAAGTTTACTTTAAAACTGTATTGGAGTGTGTAGATTTTAGTTCGGACATAGAAAAGCTGCTTTGGTATTAGCTAAGATGCCGTTTCACCAACGAAGTTCTGAATTTCCCGCTAGATGTCATAGTAAGCCAGAGTTGAACACTGTCTTATTTGCTGCACGCGGAGTTACGTCATATTCTTATCTTTAAGCTTTCTTTGCTCGTTGAGGTGGGCAGATTTTGAACTGTTCAGTTTTTCTTTGTTACACAGAGGAGTAATGAGTGCAAAAGTGCAAATATGCTGGCAATTCGTCAAGTTTCATTGCTTCCATCTGTTTTCAGTGAACTTTGCAGATGTCAACGTGCAATTTTGCATAGACCCTATATATATGCGAACACCAAAAAATGTCCCATAGACCCCATAATATATGCATTAATTAAAAAAAATCCCTTGTTTCCTACCCCGAAAACCACTCCAAATTAAAAAAAAGAAACAGTCTGATTGGAAAAAAATTGCTCTTTAAAGGGTTAATTTTGTAAAATGAACTTACATTAGACTCTAATAAAATATCTGAAGCTCACAATAGTATTTTCCGATAGAGAACAGAAAGTAAGTGAAATTTTATACCGAAACTATATTGGTTTTATATCTACTTCTTGGTTTACGATACTTTTCTCGGTAATCCTTAAAACTCATATGAAAGATATTTCATTAGAAAATGTATTAAGTTGTTACACAAATAAATTGACAATTTGGGTTACGTAGCATACACTTGCTAACAACCAAAAATGCAAATTCAGAAACCACTTAAGATAGCCATTCCTGGACTGAAAATATGACTTGGAAGTAGTGAATGTTGTGAAGGGGCTTCTCTAATTTGTAAAATCTATTACAGGAAAGTAAAAGTATACTTGAAGAAGAAAATCACACAACGGCAAAATGGATGAAAATTTTCTGTTTAAAAAAAAAAAAAAAAAATTAACTTTCTTTTATCTCTAGTTACCTTTATTACCGTAGGGTAGGTATCTCTACAATGAAATTATTTGATTTTTTTTTCTCATAACGAAATTGTAAAGTTTTTATATCAATAAGAAAAAAATCGAAAATTGAAATAAATAGTTCATGTATACTCTTGCAAATATTTGTATACGTCAACCACAAATAAAGTTTTTAATAGACAATAGGTTGGGAGAAGATTGTCTCCTAATACAGCCTATGAAGGTAACTGTAATTTATCGAGCATTACATGATGCATACAACTGCTATCGATGTCAAAACTGTGACCTTGGTACTGTGCCACATGGCCAACATGTCCAATAATCCTCTTTGAGGTTTCAGAAAATGGCGCTACTCATAACAGTGTATCCGTCAATAATTTTTCATGCAATCTTTCTGCATATATGATAATCAAAATGTAATTTAAAAGTATTCTTCATATTTAGAACTCCACGGTTCCAACTCCTATTTAAAATTGAGGCAAATATTTTTTTAAGTATTAATTTTATGATAACATTATTCTGAATATCGTTTCAAATGGTAAATAAAAGAAGTTCTGCAACAAACCACAAAAATGTAATAAAATTAAATTTCTATTTTTATGTCCCATGGCTATGGTCTTAAGGTGAAAGAAGACGGATAATTGGTGAAAGTGCATGATTATGAAAGAATTAGCTTAATGGAAATAAGGAAAGAATCGGGATCGGGATAACCACAAGAAAACCCACGAACACAATGTTGTCCATCAAAAACTCATTTGATCTGGGATCAAACCCAAAACCTTCTGCACCAGGCTTGAGAACTCTGCCGCTGAGTTGCTGTCAGGACGTACAACAAATTGGAAATAGTGTATTCAGACAGAAAATGAGATTTCCATCAACGGAATGCAGTATTTTCTCATTCTGTGTTTATTTTTCTATACCTTAGGTAACAAAATAAAATTTAAAAAAAAATATTTATATATACTTTATCCTTCTATAGTATTATCATTACCACTGAATTGACGTTAAAAGTTAGTTCTTTATGTAAGGTTGTTTGGTCACACTACCGATTACATGTTGATGACAAAGACGGGTTTAGGGTAATGGTTCTTGAAACATTGCATTTCTATTATATTCTGCAAATTTTGTTGCATGATCAAGTTAATAGACTTACATTTTAGAGTGTTGATTTACTCTTTGAGTAGACAGTTTGTTTGGAAGCTGAAATTTTCCTATTTAATATAGCAACAAAAATAAAACTGGACGAAAAAGAGGTGGTAATGAAGAAATTCAAGTACTTGGGAAAAATTGTGGAGGAAAATGATTGAATAGAACAAGATGTAATGATGATGATAGCAAAATTACCAGCGGTTCGTCGAAATTGAGAAAAGAGACAGGAATGTTGTGTAACCTAGGGAACAACACTGGCGTCGTTAGCTTTTTAAATCTGTGGGGGGTAGGGGGACGGATGTATCAAAATCAAAATCCTCCTTCCGACAAAAGTTATATATACAAAAGTAGTATAGTTCCTTTAAATACACTTGACTAAAATCTGGGGGGACTCGTCCCCCAGACCACCCTCCCAGCTAACGACACCAGTGGTACCAATACGCCTTAAAGGAAAAGCGTACAAAACAGTAGTGAGACCTGCTTTATTATATGGAGTGGAATGTTGGACGACGAAAAAAGGGAGAGGAACAAAAGTTGCATTTTGCGGAGAGTTGAAGATGGCTGAGGGGCTATCTGCGGTGACACAAAAGAACAAAGGTGAGGACAGGTGAGGTGAGAACAATAGTAGAAAACTGCAAGAAAGTAGACTGAGATGTTTTGGATATGTAAAAAGATTATCTTTGGAATTCGTAACTCACCGAGTACATGCTATCGAAGAGAGTGGGAATCGAGCCCGAGACCGGCCAAAGAAGAAGTAGGGGAATTGGTGTAGTGTGGTGTCATAGCGGACATGACACAAGATAGAAACAGTTGGAGGACAGCAACTCGAAAAGCCAAAACTAGGAAAAAAGGCTTAGAAGAAGAATATAGCAACAAAAATATTTAGTTATTATAATACTTAGCAGACACAAATTCTGTACCAGGCTACATGATTTGTAATCAGAATCATATATTGTTAACTGCAAACAAGGTTTGTAAGTTCTAGGGTAGAGTCTGAGTAAAACAAAAGCTTGCTCTTCGTCGAAATACAACATTCATTCATCTCTTAAAAAATTATATAAAAATCAGCTAAAAGAAAATTTGTAATTTGGTTTATTGTATTAGGATACAGTGTCATTTTCAACAATGAACCTACATGAAACGTAAATCTACAGCTCAACATAGAATGCAAAGGACGTATGCTCACACAGAAAATCGAACTCGGGTCTCCCACGTGAAAGTCATGTAAACTAAAGATATAGCCAGGGAAAGCATAAACAGCGCATTGTGTTTCCGTTTGCATCAGAACTGCGGTCAGACCCATTAATATTGAGAAAATCCCAGGGGGCTTCAATTTCCTAAAATGGGAAGGTAATTTTATATCTGAATCGTATTTTTGACAAGTAAGTGCGACCACTACTCATAGCAATCTGCTTTCATGTAGTTGTAAATTTCTCCACTTGGTAGCGCTAGAGTCAACTTATTTTTACCACTAGTGGGTACGTGACGGAAGTGCGAAAGGAAAGCAGATAATGAACTGTTAATAAACAGAGTTCACATAGAAACGAGGCTTGTATATTCAGTTAAATCCGAGCTATTTTCAAGAGAACAGAAGGACTAATGTTTAAAAAGTTCAGCGTCTGTTTTCAATCTCCCTGTGAATACTTAAGTAAGCCTACAATGAAATGAAATGAAATAATTCAGTTTTACGTCCCACGCGTATACCTGCTACGCGATCGTGAGACTGTGATCATGAGAGATGAATCTAATAGTTTACTGAATAAAGAGGGAGCAAACGGAAGAAATCCGAGAAAACCCACGCACGTAGTAGGGCCTATCTGTCCACCGCTAAATCCACTTGACGCGAGCTGGGATTGAACCAAAGATCAAAAGTTAACCACTGACACTTGTAAGTTACGTACAATGCATTGTTTTATATATTAATGCAAGTATATTTGGAAAATGTTGTAGTAGGGCTATATTTAATTTTATAAATGAGATGGAACATATGTAATTACTGAAATACTACTTTGTGCTCTTCAGTAAATGATATACCATATATTGTCAAACTAAATACAACAACACACTAAGCAACGTTATTTGATATCACATAACAGTTTCAACACAATAACTGTGCCCTCATCAGACATCAGTGGAAGGAGTGGAAGTCTGATCGAGACAGTTATTGTATTGAAACTGCTACATGATTGTGTGTTTCTTATGTATATTATCACATAGCCTTGCCCAGTGTGTTGTTGTGTTTAGTTAAACTAGTTTAGTATTAACTTCTGTCAATAGTAGATGTTCGTTGTGTTTGAAAGCAAATAGTAACAAACAAGAAAGATGCCCTGTAATCTGTATATGCGATTCGTAAGGCTGATTGATAGCTTCCACGTCAAACGGACAACAGTAGAAAGGAAAAAATGAAATGAAATCAAATCCTTAAATTTTACGTTCCACGGTTATGCCGGCACGTATGAGAAATGAATGAAAGGGTAGAACAAAGAAAGTGTGAGGAACGGGAAACTCGCGAGAAAACCCACACACACGGTGTTTGTCCATCACTTGGTGCGAGCTGTGATTGAACCCAGCACTAGAAAGGATCATTCAGCGAACATAGGCCTATTTGTCTGACATGTGTGTACCCACGACAGTAGGTAATAGACTGCCCGCAATCAAAAATGGATTGTGGAAGCTGATATCGGACAAGAGACACCACGCGTCAGAAATGCGCGTTCTGTAACTAAGTCATTGTACTTCAAAATTAGGTAAGTAACGAAGTGAGTAATTATAGAGCTAACAATCTATTTCTCGAGTTACAGACCTAGAATCAGAAACACTTTTATTGAACTTGTTGATGTAAAAAGTAAATCCACATTTAAAAGGTTAGTAGCGTTTCGTAGCAGAGCAGTATACAATAAAGCAACTGTAGATAATAGGCAAAGACAACATGGTCACAAATGCTTTCCGAAATCAATCGTACGGGGCGCGGTGGGTCAATGGTAGAGCGCTTACCTGTGGTGCATGTGGTCCTTGTTCAATCACCGACCTATATATTTAAGTTGGACGACATCGTGTCCGTGGGTTATCTCGGATTACTCCCAT
The DNA here is from genome assembly GCF_964235325.1 of Thermobia domestica. NCBI lineage: Eukaryota > Metazoa > Arthropoda > Insecta > Zygentoma > Lepismatidae > Thermobia > Thermobia domestica. Next base: position 54,146,283 of record NC_137461.1, on the reverse strand, counting down.
TTCTCTCACTTTCTCATTCCACTATTCTTCCATCTTCATTCACTTGCTTTAATCATCGTCTTCCTTAGCCTAAAGGACATAAGCGTGGGGCGTTAAAGTGAAAGATTTCATTTTTCATTTTTTTAAAAATCAATCGCACTATCACATGTTTATATATTCCGTGCCCATAACAGTGGAAAGTAGTTAGAAATGAAATGAAATGTTCAGTTTAAAATTCCGTGGCTGTTCGGCTAAGGGTGATGTAGGCAAGTAAATGATGATGAAGGAAATATTGGTATGAAAAAGTGGGAGGAAGCGAGAAAACCCATGATGTCCGCCTCAAGCTTGCTTGATTAGGTATCGAACCAAGGATTCCAAGCACCACGTAGGTGTTCTATCACTGAGCTACCGTGCTCCACCCCTCGTTTGGGAGTAGTTAGGCCAAAGGTAACTGTCAGAGGTTACTGACGTCAAAGACACTGGTCATAAGAGTAAAGGACTTGAGTTCCATACATTTCTTCGCCAATGACGCTTTCTCGTTCCCTGCCAATCCGTCTATATCTTTCAATGTAGCTGTTATGAAGCATTCTTCGTAAGTATGTCCTGTTGATATGTCTATACCAAAATAATATTGGTAAAAACTCGACTCCACTCCAGGTGTATGTTGGGAGGTTCAACCCATAGGCAGTGTTGGATATAACCCAACAAGAATGACTTGATCGTTGGGCCAATTAGAATTATAGCTAAAAATACCGTAATAAAGCATCACAAAGAGAAGTGATTTAAGCAATAGGTACAAGAATGAATCAACTGCTGTAAGTAGACGTTAAGAGTGTTGCGTTAGTTTATATCTTCCTCGAATTTCAAAGCCTCAGACAACAAGTCATTGCTGTCGAGCTATACCTACAATGTATGATTTAGAGAGGTTTTAGCAAACATCGTATCCTATTTGAGTTGTTTAGTTTCCTCCAGCTACTCAGAAAATATTATTTCTGTCCATGTAGCAATAATAGCGAATGTAATATTTAAAAGAGATATAAGAATAGAAAATATACCCGGAGCGTTCGAAACATATTAAATTCAAACCACATTATTAACGCTATAAAAAAAGGTTTGTACGAAATGCTTAATTCCTTGAAAAAGTTCGCTGTGTCTTCTTACCTTACAAGAGTTATTGTGAAACACTTGGAATACTTGGAGATGATTTTTTAACCTCTGAAAAGCTTCAGATAGAGAGCTAAAAGAGTGAACTTGATTCACTTTTGCACTGAAACTACCGTTATTGTGTTTGTATTTTCTAAATAGTGAAGTGACATTTGGAAGTAGGGAGAGCGATTGTATGTTCGCTCTAAATTTTGATTTTGCTACCGTTACTATCACAGTCTGCAAATCACTGCTGATAGAATATTACCTAGGTAAATATTTTGAGAAATTAATTTTCTCGATTTTTATCACGGTGAAACAACTTGTGTTTGTGAATGAAGTGTACTCTTTATTATATTTTGAATGACACTTTTTAGAGCAAAAGAAGCGTATTAAAATAAAATATTTAAAGTAAAAAATCATTCTCTATTACCATATACCGGATATTGATGAAGTGAAGCAAAATATTTTCAGTTTCAAATATTGGATTATTGTGTGAATAGACATTTCTTCCATTCTGTTTTGAAGGTTCAAATTAAATAGCATGGATGTGATTTCATATCATGATTTTCGGTTTCAGTTGTCGTTCCTTGGTCCTTGCGCGAGTCTTTGGTGCATGGCCCAGGGTTCGATTCCCACTAAAACAAACTATAAAACGCAGTAGACTCTTAAAAAAAGATTTCGGTATGATTTGTTACTATTGGTACTTACAGATACATAGCTACAACATGCATCTATAACCCTTTTCAATTGCATCTATCTTAAATAACTTGCTTCTCTCAAGAAAGGATATATAGTATATGATTTTGAAAATGGTTTCTGCAAAGAACTAACAAATAATAGAAACAGAGAAGATAATGCAATTGAGCTTTTTACTATAGCATAGCAAATTGTCAGTCACCATGGAATCTCGGTGACTCAGTAGTAGAGCGTTCACCAATAATGTGTCGGGTCCATGGTTCGATCCCAGCTCGAGCCAAGTGAACTTTGTAGTGTCAAACACCGTGTATGGGTGTTTATTTAATCGGGATTCTCCCATTTCCTCACACTTTATTTATTCCACCATTGCCTTCATTTCTCATAATCACCGTCTCCTTTAGTCTAGCTGGCATTAGCGTGGGACGTAAAACTGAAAGATTTCATTTATTTTATTTTATTTCTTTTATTTTAGTCAAAAACACAGTATAAATATTTGTACCATTTTTCCTGAAGTGTACTCCGTCCTACGTACTAATTCCGTCAATGAGATTTAGGAAGATGTAAAATCCAGGACTGACTTCCGATATACATGTGGACTAACCTTAATTAAGTTTTGAAAATTGAGAGGGCCGACAGACGTGTTTTCGTTCTTCCAAATGGTCATAAATCCAGGAAGTAGAAGTGAGGGTTAACGCAGGGGGACGCCATTAGCCCACTTCCAAAAAATATATATGGCGTTCTCACATTTACTAAAAAATTACAATGGGCAAAGATAGGCAAAAGGGCTTGTGTGACGTCATGCATCCCCCTACGTTTTGAGTTCCACTTTTACCCCTGCATAAAACCAAACAGAAACACGATCGAAAGAGAGCTCGTAAGACTTAATTAAACATTTCATATCATCGGCGGTACATTTTGGGTGTTCTCCCTTTTCTCCGCAGAAAAGCGTTTATGATAGTGAACAACGGCTTACAAGTTCCAACGCGACACTTGATATTTAACTTACGCCGGTCGACTGAGATTGTGATTGTCTTAATACACTCTTCCACGTCCTGAACGAATTCTCCGGTAATCTCCTACACTGTAAAAAATTTTAATGACATGCCTATGTGTTAACACGATTGTGTTAAAATATAACACAAACAAGTGGTTAGAACAACTCACTCTCCATTTGGAGTTGTGTCAAATGCAGGTAGTTGAAATGACACACAACCTGTGCGTTAAATTAACACAACTGTTGAATCTTCGGTGTTAAATTGCTTCTTTTTCTAAGCGATTGTGTACTAGAAGCAACAAACGCATCAACTTTATTAGATGGCAACTGTCGCCGATCATTTGAAAGTGAATGTGGAAGTACTATATAAAAAGTAAATAGTCGTCATTTCGTTATAAAATTACATGGCGAGCAGATTTTATCTTATCCTGAACGGTTATCGTCGAATATACGCGGCTTAAAGGAGCACTCTGATTAGCCAAATTCAAAAGACCTCAACAATTTATCCCTCTACAAGCGACGTTTTATTCATCGCCTCCGTGGCCAAGTCGGAAAAACACCCGGCTAGTAATCGAAAGATTGGTGTTTGTTCCCTCCTGTCGCCACTGGAGTATTTTTGTTTTACTTGTTTAAAGTGTTTTTAAGACCCAGCATAATGTAAACACATTACGCATATAGGCGATTTAACATATTTTGAGGGAGTAATTTTGTGGTTCATTAACGATTACGGAACGGCTCAACACCGGTTGTGTGTTAAAAACGTAACACACCCCCTGTGTTAATCGCCAACACCACGGGATCTGTGTTGAACTAACACCGCATAGTGGTAGTCACACTGGAACCACTGCCTTGTGTTAAAATTGAGTTGAATTAACACAACCACTTTTTTTTTTTTACTGTGTAACGGTATCAGAAAACAATCCTCTTGATTCTCAGAGTGATCCCTGCCACTGACATTTCTCTTTTGTTCATTATTCTTATTATCAATGTTGTTTTGGTATAAGTTCTGTAGGCAGTCATCACATTTGAAACTGTTCCTCCCGATACGCTTAGCACACTGGTCACCTTAGATATAATCGCACTCTTCGTGTACTCATAACTTTCTTTCTTCGAAACTCAGAGAATTCTCTTATTTTGCGTCATCACTGTATATACGCTACAACACACATATTTCCTATCCGTCCCGATGTACTACAGAAAATTGTTTTATGCATCACCAAGAATGGTCAGACTTTCTCATTTATACCACGTGTTGAAAAGGAGAAGTGTTGTTGGTAAAATTGTGACAATTATATCTAGGTGAGTAACGTGTACATGTATACAAAATTAACGAGATGCATGATGAGAAAGTCCACTTAATCATTATGAATACGACCCACTTAAAAGAATGAAAACTTTTTTGCAAATATATTTACATGTTTTAGTATATTTCTCAATAATATGTTAATTCGTTTCATGAACATCTCATGTGTTGTTAGAGTAACGAACTCGTAAAACTATTTCTAAACATTACACTACCTCTAGGCAAAGATTCATCTGCAACATCCTCTCCAGTAAATATGAGACCAGTAATGACTTCAACATCGCTATTATCTTCTTCAGTTTGGTCTACATTGTCTTGTGCTCCTGACAACTCATCATTTTCTATGCTGTAGTCTTCGGATCTGATATGAATAGGATTATATTCTTGAGGTACGTCTTCATAGAAGTCTACTTCTTGCTCCTCATCTGGGATAGGACTAGATGAAACACAAACCAATAGTAGGATTCCATATATGGCCAAAACAGGTCTTAAAATAATCATCCTGCAATAACAAAAAATCTTATTAGATTAAACATGTTTTTGATTAGTTTAAATTTCTCATACGAAGAGTTCTCAAAATGCCTAGGGTTAACTTCAATATCTAGAAACGCTCATTTATGTTCAAAAAAGGCACATGCAATGTGTCCTATAACCAAATTAACCATGCAATTACATTAATTTTTCCCATTCCTCATCTTGTGGTAACTTCCATAGGCTTTATTCTAACTACCCTCCATTTTCTCCCACAAACGTGGCCCCTCTCATTTGTTGACATCTGACCCAGTAGTAGGTACTTTCTTTTGCCTTCCGATCTGCAACTGAATTCTTCACTGGCAATATATTTCCTTTTTATAGAGTAATAAAATGTGCATATATGAAGGTTCAACGTGCCGGAACCGGAGCAGTTCATCCCACTTCCGAATGATTGCATTATACAACCCATAAGTTCTGGAAAAGCACATGGTACTACAACAGTAGTCTGTGATAAGTACGGCTTAGATTCAAGTTTCTTCGTGATTTTCATGGAGCTCGCCTATTTTAATTCGATTCTGTCGAGTAATGGCCAAATCCTTGCAGTGTTAGGATGATTTCTTGTAGGGATGCGCATGAGACAAGATTTGAGGCTGTCTCATCACGAAAATGTGCTGTAAAAGCGATGTCTCGACTCGAAAAATGTATGTTTCTCTATCGAAAGAGCTTTGTCTGGATTCGAATTTTGTCAGAAAAATTCTGTCTCGACTCGTCTCGTGCGCATCCCTAATTTCTGGTACAAAAATGGGATGTGACGTTCTCTGAATCTCCGTTGCCAATCTTAGATACATAGATATGTTTCTGGTTCTTATTAACGTGTATGCAATTAACCTTTATTAGAAACGGTAGACTTGAACTTAAACAAAGCATGCTATCGGCCCCACAGAGGAATTATAGAAGTCCAAGCGAATGCCAGGGTAGATCTTTAAGTATAAACTCTGGATTACTTATTTCCAGTTTGGATTCCGTTGTGTAAATTAGCTTTTCAAAATATATGTAAAAGGTAATTTCATATCTAATATATTATTTACAAATTATTATCCACTGGTAATGTATGTGTAATGACATGGTTCAAAACACAACAAGACTAGTGTGTTGTTTTATAATACCGAAGAAAATTCCCGCTTTACAACATTCTAGTTTCAATTTCATTAATTTCTAATTCAAAGGTGCTTCTTCTCAACTAAAAATTATTATATTTATTAGTATATCAATACCAAATGTTATTTCTGAATGCTGAACACAAGGCGTGAGACGAGTTTTAAGAATTCGATGAATACGCAGGCTGTAAAAATGTATTGAGCCTTTGGAGGTCAAAATTGAAAAGACATTTACTACATATTGATAACAATATTATGAAATCACATGTGCACCATTTTCTTCGATGACCTTCTGTTATTTTCTCCGGCGCTATAGAACTATGTGGTTTCTGGTCAAGAAATTGAAGCACGTGGTTAATACAGGCTTCTTATGAAACTAACTTAACACCATTTAAAGAGTTTTACAAAGACAGAAATAAACTCTAGTCTGATATCGCTAGGTTTGTGTTATACGGTGGATACATTAAACCTTCCAGCCAAATTCTCTCAACTTCTGACAGTCTATTAAACATGTACACAGTCAGGTGTTGTCAGCATAGTATACGACAACCTTTCTGTTAACCAGGTGCGGCCGTTCATCCCACTGTAGCTAGAATGGAAGAAAGTAGAAACGCTTTCAAAGTCTTGACTGGAAGACCCATAGGAAAACGACCATTAGGAAGACCTAGGCGCAGATGGGAGGATATTATTAAGATGGATCTCGCAGAGATAGGAATACAAAGTAGAAACTGGATGCAATTAGCTAAGGATAGAAGTCAGTGGAGAGCTTTTGTGAACGCGGCACTGAACCTGCGGGTTCCATAGGCCATAGAGTTAGTTAGTTAGTTAGTTAGGTGCGGCCGTTCCAAATGCCAGACCCTCATGCTAATTACTAACACTACAGGCCTGAATGTATCGTTTTGCTTGGCGGTAGCACGTCGTAATAGACGATGCTCTTCCAATTCCGCTAAATGCACAGCGTAACCTTTCTGGACGTCAGTGTGACTTTGCTACAGGCGTGGATCTTGTTCTCGTTTCGACCATAATCTTTTTCTGTACGTCGAAGTGCATTATCCACTTTTCATCACTCGTGATCAATCGCCTCAGAAATGGCTCGAGTTCGTTACGTTTCAGTAGAGATTTCCACATGTAAATCCGAACAAGTAAATGTATTTGAAAATAAAACGAAATGAAATATTTCAGTTTTACGTTCCACAGTTTATTGTGTAGGCTAAAGGAGAAGTGTAGGCTAAAAGGCTAAAGGATGAATAAAATGGTGAATTAAAAAAATGGAAAGAAACCAAAAACCCACGAACACTGTGCTTATTTACCATAAAGCCACTAGACGCTAGACAGGATCCAACCAAAGTCTTCATCCAAGATGGCCGTTCTACCACTGAGAAACGTGTGCTACCAAGTGTTTTTGAGTAATGACATGTAGTACCCAAACACTGAGGATACTTTTTGTAGCTAGCTTCCTCAAAATGACTAACCACTGTTTTATAATATGCTTAAGTCAATGACGATATCATAACTACTTACATACCAGTCTTGTTTAACTTCTGCCTGAATATCGTCCATCTTTTTTGATTAGTCTTCCACTGCGAGAAACATCTTGGAAATTGACATTTCCAGAAAAAAAAAACAACTAAACCATCTATTGGGCCTTTGCTTTGATAACGTATTTTGTAAAATGAAAAGCACACATTTCTCCACGGTCCTGTCCAGCAATTGCTCTATTTCGAAATAAAGTTCAAAATGTAGTGCACTCTTCCGGTAATTTATCTCATATTTACAGCTCAATGTCTTAGATGTGATAAAAAGAATTACAACGATTTTGGTAAACCTACTAGCGTCAACTGACAGACAAATACCGATACTTCTGTCACGCTGCAATTGACATACTCCCAGACTTGGGACATTAACACCATCTGGTGACCAAAAGGCTCAACTGCTCACTATATTTTAGACTACTTGTGAACTATCAAGGAAGTCAGAAATATAGCAGACTGTCTCATTCTACAGTATTTCAAGTGTAATATTTCCTATTCCACATTTAATTCTGGAAGAATATAAATGTAAGTATTTGGCAACACGAACAACAAACAAACAAAGAATTTTAGTTACCTTTGCGAAGTGATGGAAATCTCGCTTGACTTTTTCCAGAAATCAGTTGAGTTGCTTTTGAGTTTAACGTCCCGTTCAATAGCAATGCTATATGAGACGTGGACCTACTGATTAATGTGGAATACGAATCAAATGAGTTCCTTCCGGGAATCCAACCCGGGTGTCCCACACCAAATTTTCTTCAAATGGTTTGGTATAAATACGAAATAAATAAATGTAAATAAAGAATAAATCTTTAAATCCTAACGAGCACTATACAGAGTTTTATGAATAGTTTCAATTACAACGGAACTCAGAAGCAAAAGGTGTGGACTACAGCACTTAGCTTTCTCTTTACAATTTATTAAATTAGATTTCATAACATGCTGTAGTTACTAACCAGTTAGCTTATGCATCTTTGGTGCCAGTGAACCTTGTTGGATTCCCAGCGAGAGCTAATATGTTTCGTATCCGATGTTAAGCTCTAGGCTGTAACATCCCCATTTAGATAGGAGCTCGTTACTCGATACAGGCCTCCCACCTGTAGAAGACCTGCCACATTTTAGAAACTATATATATATATATATATATATATATATATATATATACACTTTAAGTGTATTTGCCAGTAATCCTAAGGGGCACCATATGTTCAGCTTAAATATGGATTCCATACAACCTTCCTAAAAATTAGGCCAATAGCAAAACCCATAAATAGGTCAAGGATTTAATATTAGCTTCGTTAAATAATACGTTAATGATTTAGTAATCTCATCTTTATAACAAAAATCAATCGATATTACAAATTTCCTTACAAGTCATTAAAGTCGCTGCTACTAGTTGGACACATTAAATCAAATACAAGTGAAATTAATATTAGTCTTAATAAATCTAAACTTAATAGTGTACCACGACGACCTAAAATGATTTGAATAATTGTACCGAATTCTCAAACATATATATCAAATATTGGAAGTTATAAGTATGGATAATACAGAATATCTATACCCATTTAATCACACAGTTAAGTCTCCATTTGAACATATATGAATCCAATTAAATTTAAGAAAATTATTAAACAACTCACAAGAATATTAAGTAAATAACAGTCCACACTTTAGAATATCAAATTGAATTCACTTGCTATATACACACAACTCTTTAATAACATAATTTACCAATTTGCGATAGATAGAGCTTATATTACAAGGTTTTACGGAGTACATTTCCAGCACACATCTGATGAGGATTATTTACGTGCTGGGTGAAGTAACAGCAGTCCCCACTAGCTGCGCTGTATTCCAAAAGTTGACAAACGAAATTATTTTATCGAAGACACAAAATAGAATGAATTTATATAATAATAAGTTACATTTTTTTTTTTTTTTTTTTGGCGAAAGTACCCAACGGTAACAGGTTACAAGACCTACATCTCATATAGCATCGCTGCTGAAAGCGACGCTAAACTAAAAATTAAATTAAATCAGCAAATGACATATCCAAATTTAACTCATTAAATCTGGTTATGAAATAAAGGTGTATGAAATACATACGTACAAAATTACTAGGGTTGTATTTGGGAAAGTTGAAAAGGTAAATAAATCCCACATCCCAAACTGTCCCTCGTGTGTGGGGGGAGTATTTATTAGATCTATTATATGAGAAATGACGTATATAATAGATATAATAATGAACCATTATTTATGAAACATTAACATTATTGCCTGACTTGATTTTGAGAAAATCGTCCGAAAAAAACTCACCCCGAACAATAAATGACCTATTCCAAAGAAAAATCGCTTATACCATTTACATAAACTTTGAGAAGATTCGAATTTGTTTCGAGAAAAGTGCATTTTAATGTTGAGTGTAATGTCTGACTGGCCTCACCCACATCGGCTCTAATTTTAAAACATATGTCAAAAATTAGTGCTCAATTAGTGTTGACGACTTGTAGCGTTAAACAGAATTGTGGTGTTACCCAAACATCAAAAAAACAGAAAAGTTTTTGGGTGTTGGGTGTAGCTAGCTTCACGCTAGCCCCATTCACTCAACCGATTGAGATGAAACCTATACACAAAGTTAGTGTTAAATTAGTGCTCACAATACCACATAAAAAGAAAACTAGTGCTATGATCCGAAGGTCAAATATATTCGAAAATGTTTAATGGTGGCATTATCAAAGAAAGAATCGATTCCTCATTTATATGATATTATAGATAGCACTAATTTTCTTTCTATGCGGTATCATCAGCACTAATTTTTAGCATAGGTTACTCTTAGAATGAGTTTGTTTGAAAAATGTTATCAAAAATTGCTCACATGATTAATTCATATATCGTAATTAAATATTTCATAAAATACACTATACCTAACATGAAATTTTCCGGAAGAATTCCCGATGAGAAAATTTTCTGATGGAATCATTACTATTATTATTATTGGAAGAAGAATGTACTTCATTGTTGCGGTTATGTATTAGAACAGTGTTAACTTTATGTGTGTCACTGTTAAGCTTTTGAGTGTCATAATAACAGAAATGACACTGCTAGATACAATAGTATATACTGTATGTTCGTATACAATAGCTTACATAAATGAATAAACAAATGATATAGAATTAAAACTGCAGCTACAAGGTTGGCAACAAATAACTTAAATTCTTAGAGTCATAAAATAATGTTGTTCTCGACCGGCTCGGAAACTACTCATCAGAATTCATCTTCAAGGAAGTCATATTTTTCAGCTTGATGCCATATATGGACACATATATGAATCAACTTTGAATAATACTATAGTTAATAGAGAACTAGAATATAAGAGTTAGTCATCATTTTAGGCTATATCTTCGCTGGTAGTTCAAAAAGTGTTATGTGCATGTCTCAAAATTTTACCTGAAAAGGATAAGTGCTATGTCACCACAATATCACAAATCGGGTTTCTCTTTTCCCATTAGACGAACATTATAGCATAAGGGTCACTATAGTTGCCCCGTGTAGCGTAGTCGCTAAATCTCTCGCCTTCAGTGCTAGCGGTCCCGGGTTCGATTCCCGATGGGGGCACTCGTTCGAAAAAGTGTAAAAAAGCTTTTTCAGGACAGCCATCCTCAATGAGGTTTTTCTCATTCACACCAGGCAAATGACGAGGTGGTACATAACTTATAGGTCCCATGTCACTTCCCTTCCCCCGGATAGTGTGCTCGCAGAAGAACGTCAACCATCATACGGACTAAATGGCCATAGATGCCAAAAACCAGAAATCTAAACTCTAGGGTATAAGAATGTCCTATACCGAAATGCATGCTATTAAAATGCAGTAAAACTCATGTTTTGAGCAAAAACTGCATATAGCGCTTTTTGAAGGCGCAGATACATTAATCATACTATATGCTGTCATTTTGTTAGTCTTATAATGAAAATGTTGATTTGTGTGTACTTCAACGTCAGTTTCATCCTAATAGTTTGTATGGTTATTATACAGCTTCTGTCGTTCAACAAAATTGCTTCTTTCTCTCGAGAACTACGCATGAGGATTTACATTTACTATTTATGCTCATGTTCAGCTCAATGAGATGAATTGATTCCTACATATATCATCCTTGATCATTTTCGCGTTAGACGGTAATAACACTATATTATTATTTTCATTACTTCGAATAACAATAGCAGAACAATTATTTATGATCATTTTTTATATATATATATACGCTTATAAAAGCTCCGCAATTCGAAACATTACACCTTTTATGGTCTAGATAAAGAGAAAAATGTTTTTCTGAATCAATCCATCTGTTTGTTCAGAGCTCATTCGTGGCTAAGCGATTAGCGTACGCGCCTTTAGCGTGGGAGACCGTGTTTGATTCCTAGAGGGAGCTCATGTGGTTCGGATTCCGCGTTAATCAGTAGGTCCCGTCTCATATAGTATTGCTGCTGACAGGGACGTTAAACTCGAAATCAACTCAACGTGTCTGTTTGTACAGAGCCCAAGAGAACACGCTTCTCAATGTTTCCAAACTAAACTTAAAAACACTATTTTAATAATATTTCCCTAGGAGGTGTTTTCAATTTGTACCCTACAGAATACTCGTAACATTGCGTGAGGATAGTTTAATGGAACACTAAAATCAAAATCCTAAATATTTCATTTACAACCCTAAAGTATTCGAGTCGTATAATTTCTGAAGATTTCAGTGAGAGAAATGTGTATATGTGTTTGGTTCCGACGATTTGATTTTTTTTTCTTTTTTTTTTTTGACGATTTTTCTGAATGAATATGCCCCTATTACCTTAGAAACAGGGTACAATCCGCTTCTTTCAGAAGATGGTGTATAGGAATATCTTAGTATATTCTAGTATAGGGACAGATTGAGTCTACTTTGACGAAGTTTTATATAAATTCATATTATTTAGTTCATTTATCTATGTGTATAAAAATTAAAATCACTATGTTTGTCTTCATATTTCATGAATCACTCAATCTTATCTTGTTGTTTAAATTTACAACATAGATGAGGCTTGTGTCTGAGATGGTTGTTATCATTTCACTTTGACAGTACAACGTAGGGGAAAGGGAAACGGAAGATATATAAAAAATAAAAAAAAATAAAAATATTAACTCTTGAAACACTCGACCTATCTCTATCAAAGTTTCAACATAGATGAGGTTAGGGCCTTTGATGTTTTCAATCATTTCACTTAGAATAGTGATTCTCAAACTTTCCGATAACGCGGATCCCCTTTTCAGTCGGAAAGTGATCTGCGGACCCTCTTGCAAGGCTATCTGAAATTTCACATGGTATTGAGAAATATACTAATTTCAATTATCACTGACAAGAAAAAGTCCAAGAAAATAATGCAATTAGTAATGTATTCCAAAGATTGTTTCCTAACGAACGAAATATCAATTGAAAATGCAGTAACTTTCAAGACAAAAAATCAACCTATATATTAAAAAAAGAAAAGAAAAGAAAAGAAAAGAAAATCCTCTTATAAACAATGTTCCCAAATGTACGGTCACTAATGTGAGGAATAAAATTCTTTGTGTTTATCTATAAGTGTATTGAAATCTGGAATAACTTTTGACACCATCAATCTTAGGTATGATACCATATTAAGACGATTTCGCTTTAAGGTTTTTATTCTGCAAAGAGCAGGAATGGTCTGCTCATATAAGTAAATGGTAAGGAAAGGCATCAAATGTTGCAATGCCTTTTAGAGAACTCTTCATACTCAACCAAACAGCGCACACGCAACCAAAAGCTACAAATTTCATTTTCTTTGCGAACGTTTTTCCATTAACTATGGCAGGATAATTTCCATAGCTGTGTTAGAAATTGTCAAACCTTCTATGTCATGGAGTTCTACATTAGTAAAAGGACTTTCAACCCATCCATTACTAGGTTGTGGAACAGGTAAATATTCTCGAAAACTTACAGCTAATGCTTTCAAGTGTCCAACAAGTTTTTTTTTTTTTATTATTATTATTATTTATTTCAGCAGAGAGTTTTTCACCTGAAGGAGCAATGAAATCCGTGAACACTGGAAATAATGAATAGCTATTGTTTGTACTCGTACTGTCCACAGCTGCAGTTTCTTAATCTTAAAAATACTTCTTGCATAACAGCTGAGAGTTCCCTTTTTTTCCAATACTTTTCAATTTTTATTCATCGCGGACCCCCTAGCTACAACCCGCGGCCCACACTTTGAGAATCACTATCTTAGATAATGCAAATTGCGGGAAGGGGAAGGGGAGATATATGAAAATGATCAAAAATGACCAATGTTAATGCCAAATCCATAGTTCTGGGGGTTGCTGAGACGGACAGTGACAGTTCCGATGCCGTTGAAATCCAAATTCTGCCCTTTATATCCACAATAAAAAATATTCTCCCCGTGCGAAGAACGGCTATTCTGCTATTATTTTATAAATTCAATAATAGTAGTAGCGTTTAACAGAAAATACCTTTGTCCAAATATGAGACGTATATCGGTTATAGATCTCATCGAGCTAAAGAAAGTAATATTGGAAAATGTGAATTCTCATGCGTAGAATTTTAAAAAATCGAGAAAAATACTTTTGTAAACTAAATAGAAAATTGATTCAATTCAGTAGTTAAAGTACCTATTAACATTAAGCTGACACCCAAATATACCTTCATTTTTGGGTGGGGTGGGGTGGTTAGTTAGATAAACGAAAATATACAGTTTGATTATTGAGATAGAGTCGAAAATTATTATGAAAATTTAAATTGTATTTTTAGTTTAACTGTAATAATTGTTGAAAGATAATATATCTATCTCTACCAATACAACACATCGAACTTACCTAAATGATATATGTGAGTATGTTAGAAAACTTGTGGAAGGGCTGTAAGTGTTAGAAAGACAAAAGCAATGGTGATTGGAACAAAGCAGTAGGTGTCAAATGTAGAAGAAGGAGGAGAAAAATTAGAACAGGTGATGATTACTTTTCAATACCCGGGTAGTATTATTAGTAATGATATGGAATGTGAACGTGAAATAAAAGCAAAGACAGGAATGGCGAAAGAAGTCTTTAGGAGCAAGAAAATACTGTTCTGTAGAATCCTGAACAAAGAATTGATGAAAAGACTTATAAAATCCTTCGTGTGGAGTATTGTACTGTATGTGTTAGAAACATGGACGGACATTACGCAAAAATGATGAAAAATGACTAGAAACTTTCGAAATGTGGGTGTGGAGAAGGATGGACAGAATTAGCTGGGACGAGCGGAAAACAATGAGAGTTTCTTAGAATTGGTGGGGGGAAAGAATAATTTTAAATATTATTAAGAAGAGGAAGAAACACTGGTAGGGACATTGGAACTGTATTATTAGCCACGTGCTATAAGATATGGTAGCAGGAAAGAGAAGGAGAGGACGAAGGAGATTATAATTACTGGAAGACATCAGAACGGAAAACTCGATGTGAAGGCGAAGAGATTAACGGAAGATAATGGAGCATGGAAGCTTCTCAGTTGTAGCAAGTGACCTGCTAATAAAGACAGAATGACGTTGTTGATGATGCGTGAGTATGCGTAGCGTATAATCTCATGCGGAGCTATCGAGAAACTCGATAAAAAAAACAAATGTTATGGTGCTAAGAGTTATGTTGTTTGTTATCAGCAATTGATAACTTTTATTCATCTATAGAACAGGCTGCTTGTTTATCTCCTTCAGTCCATAGGTGCACATATGTGCACCTCTTGTTTTATTTTTACTTTTGTTTTAGCTTTTTGTTATTTATTTATTTATTTATTTATTTATTTTTGCTTTTATTCTGATGCTTGCATCGTAGTAGAAACTGATTTGTAACGTTGGTGTTCCTTCCAACTGTGTTTATTACTAATTTTGTTCATTAGGTGGCATCAATAATCATAAAATTTCAAGCAATAGTTACAAAAACAAAATGTGGACAGCTTCGTACCAGGACTCAAGAGGTTATGCATTGTATACGTTAAAAAAGGACTCTGTTAATTATCTCCTTCTATCTCTACTTATTTGTCTTTTTCTAAACCAGAGGTACATACTACTTGTAAATACGAGGGAGACTCAAAAAGTTACTATAATTTTATTCCAACTCTTTATCACTACAATAAAAGTACACATTTATTCAATAGTGCTCAGAGTAGGCACTCTCGGAACACATACGTTTCCTTTATCCCTCTTGCCGTTGCTGGAAAGTCCTATTTAGCCATCTTCCTAAGTACAGCCGTCGCGTTTGTTTCGATGTCTTCTACGGTGACGAAACGGGTACCGATGCTGTTTTCCTCAAACCGTTGTCACCATAAACTGACATTAATGCAATTAAAGTAGGTATCTGAATCAGATTTCCTCAATTTCTATATAAAAACTTGATCTTGATGCGTTGCTCAAACTGCGACAATGCACCAACTGATCACCACATGCACCCCTGTTTAAGTACACTACTCGTAAACTGATTGTTATGACCTGTTCACACTTATCATATTCATCATAAGGAATCCTAAGAAATGTACTGTACAGGATTCATCGTGATTGCATCATAAATGTCAAAACTACAACATTCCGGGAACTTTTTGACTCCCATTCGTATGTTAGTATTATAACTGAAGCATGACAGAATTTAAGAAGAATTAATTAGAAATTTTACAGTCCGTAACTTCTATATTTAAAAAAAAAAAAAAATAGAACCTGTTTTTGAAAAAAAAAATTTACTAATCAGAATGGATGTTTATTTATGCCGTGTGTTGTCACTTTCAATTGAAACTTCTTTTTGTGAAAAAGATCGATTGTTCTGATCATAACAACAGAAAGCAGCTATTGAAGGAATTTAAAATATATATATATATTGTCAAAACACTGAACGTTTACTAAATGAAGCGAGTTCATTACTTGTACACATAAGTTCGAAAAGTGTTCTTATTAATATGTAACTTCTAAAACAATATATGCTGAATCTATATAAATAAAAATTGAGTTGAGTTGACTTGAGTTTAACATTCCTTTCAGCAGCGAGGCTATATGAGACGTGGACCTACTGATTAACATGGAATCCGAACCACATGAGCTCCCGCCGAAATCAAACCCGGGTCTCCCACGCCAAAGGCGCGTGCGCTAACCGCTTAGCCACGAAGGAACTCTATATATAAACAAAAATGAAAGTGACTGTATTTGTGACTTAATAACTCTTCAATCACCGAACCGATCTCGACAAAATTTTCAATTTAGTTGAGATCTGAGCCTGAGATGTTTTTTTTTTTTTTTTTTTTATCATTTCAGTTTGATGGTGCACCTTAATGGGGCGGGAGGAGAAAGATATATATATATATATATATATATATATATATATATATATATATATATATATATATATATATATATATATATATAGTGTTTCAAAACAACACCGGCAACGTTCGGGAGGTGATTCCTGACACCAAGATAAGACAAAATGTATAGACCATCCTAGGTGCACAAATGCTTCTTTCCGAAGTTACAAGCTGCTGAAAACATGAAAAAATAAATTTTAAAACTCCACAGCTTCGAAACTATAGGACCTACTACTATCAGGTCAAGACTACACTTAAATATGTGATGTGTCGCCTAAGAAATTTTAAAATGCCATTATCATGAGTTATCAAGAGTTATGAACTCAAGTTATGTTATCAAGAGTTATGAACATGTAATTGCGTAATTTACAATACTATAATTGGGCTATAGCCTGTTGACATAAATAAATAAATAAATAAATAAGAAAGTAATATTGCCCTATCCAAAAATACTTTTTCTGAAACCTAAGGTACTCACGCTACAATTTTTACAGAGGGAGTTTGGATGCAGGCATATAATTATAATTACAGTATATTTTGAAATACTCACCAACTACCTCTATGAAAATTGTTGTGGAAGTACCGCAGGATTCTGAATATTTGGATAGAGGACATATTAATTCGTAACTGAAGTCTTGACCCGACTACGATAGGTCCCATAGTTTTGGAGCTATGAGGCTTTAAATTTAATTTTTTCATGTTTTCGACAGCCTGTAACTACTAAAGGAAGCATTTGTGCATCCAGGTTGGTCTATACTTTTTGTCTTATCTTGGTGCCAGGAATCCCCTCCCAAACGTTGTCGGTGTTGTTTTGAAACACCCTATATATATATATATATATATATATATATATATATATATATAGAGAGAGAGAGAGAGAGAGAGAGAGGGAGAGAGAGATAAAAAAATGACCGGTCTTAGAGTCAATCAATAGTTTTCGAGGTCACTGAGATGAACAGTGACACTTCCGATATCATTTAAATTCAAATTCACCCCACAATAGTAGTATCTAATTGTTATTCGTGTTAATAGCTTATTATTTTCTTATTTTTTAAATTACATTTTCTTTGTTTCTATAGATTTGAGAGCGTTTCAATGATAGTAAAAGGTGACAGTCTAACGGAATAGGCTATATTACTATTTTTTTCTTTTCTTATTTTAACTCATTGAAACAAGTAATTGACGTTAGTATTTATTATTAAACCTACTTCTTTAAGTTGTACAATGTTGCGTTCGTGTATAATGAAAATATTTTAATCAATGAAAAGACATAGAGGCCTATCAATCTATACATCTCAATGATTTAAACACAATCATACCTATGCGTGAGAGTAAATCTTAATATGAAGTTTTTGAGGAAATGGCTAATACTAATATTTATACCGCTTAAAGTATGCACTTTGCAGCCAACAATATCGTTCACGTGTTTCATCCTTTAGCAGATGAGAGGAACCATTTAGCAGATGAGAGGAACCAAGAGAATTGCCTGGTATTTAATTGTATCTAATTTTAGGTTTTGTTATCTATGAATATAGGAGAGTGTCTTTAGTTGTAGAACTTAATTAGCTTTACAATTCATACAGCGAAAAACCCTTATTTCTCTGAAGAAATGAAGCGTCCTTATAGTTTTCCTTCTCGATGTTCAAGAGGAAAAAAGAAACTGCCAGATGACTCTCACAAGTCTATTTTCCAGCATCGCAATAGTGAAATAGCAATTCTCTATGTTTCGGTGTTATCTGCTATTGTTTGTCTGCTTTTTAATGTTAACCAGCGATCCGTTCTTTGGAATCAGTTTTTCTTCCTACGATTGGCCTTCTAAGATATTGTCCCTGCCTCATCTTGCTTCATAAAGATACGTATATTGCATTTAGTTCTGAAGAGTTTACCTTAAACTACCTGTGTCAGCATAAACATCGCACTTGTAATCAGATTAATCCTCTACGTGATTCCTGCATAGTCTTTTGCGTGTTATTACCATTATGGATCTGTTATAGGCTTCCATGTTAGCCTCAAAGCGAACATATTGTGATCCCTATCAAATAGTACGTTAAATATCCCAAGTCCCCGTAAGGTCCCTTTCCCTTTCTCAGTAGATATTTTAAAAACCTTTTCCAAATATCTGTTAACTTATAGCAATTATTTTATGTTGTAGATGAAGATATGATTGATGAAAGTGAAATAGAAGAAAGAATAAGAATATCGAAATAGAACTTTTAGAACAAAGAACGTTTTCTGGGTGGTTGAATAAAAATATCTTGAAGACTTTAATTTATATTCCAACGATTAAAGGAGATTGTTGATTAGGGATAGTAAATTATTAAGAAACAGCTAACGAAGTGAGAATATCGGAATAAATAGGAGAATAAACCGAGAGAAAAACATTGGACACGATATTGTCAACTAAATACTAACGTTGTCTGGAATCGAGCCAGGGGCCCCTCGCATAAGAAGTAGCCACTTTCCACTGAGCAATTGTACCGTACTCCAAATGATTTTGTTATGGAAAATTACGAAATATTTATTGTTGAATATTGTACTCTATGGAACATGAAATGGACTCTGTACAAAACAATTAGAAAAAGGAACACTAGACTATTTGGAAATGGAAGAGAATGGAGTGGATGGAAGACCTTTGAAGACGTGTTAGGAATAGTAGGAAAGAAAAAATGTATTGGACGTAACCAAAAGATTAAATAAAAGTAGTTAGGAAATTTTATTTGAAGAAATTGTATTTTGAGGAAGTTGATGGAAGGATCAATAGACATTGGTATAAGAGTACTACATTTATGGCATGTATTAATAAATGATATTAAAAATTCTCATTTTGCGGCAATTGAACTATCAACGAGACAAGAATATTTACGATAATCTTATCGAGATCCATTCATTTGTGTATATCTTATAAGCTATCAAAATCAGATAATTATTACAAATACAAAACTTTGAAATAAGAGTTTGTGAAGCAGTTGACTTACTCAGTTTAATGGTTTCAGAACCAGGAATGTAAGTCTCTAGGAAGCTGGCTGGCGTTGATCCACAGTTCTTAATCCAAAAGTGCGAAAAGATGTTTCAATCTCAGCAAGAGATTACTTTTAAGAGTATGGAGAACGGAAATGTGGTTATCCCCCATGTTACACCAACAAGGACGGAAATCGTAAGAGGATGTTTTGGTATTGTACATTTCAACACTTTCTTATTGGTTTGGTAGCAAACTGTTTATTTATATTGATTTTGGTTTGCCATATGGAGTAAGCATAATATGCAATACTATTACACAAACAATATCCACACAAGGAAATGCATTCCTATAGAATGGTTGCTGTGGTTAATATGCTGTGGGGAATATAAACATTTCTTATGTTGTAAATCTCATATTTCCTAATTACGGAAATGGAATAACAACTTCCTTGTATGAAACCAGTTTTTCTCTCTTAGCGTAAACTAGTCCCGCTCTATTTATGTTCCACCTAAGTAGAATAAGTACACTTATAATTAGATTGAACTCCAGTTAGTATGATGTACAATGACTAGGATCTATGCGTTGTTAATTAAAGGATTTTATGCAGTTAAAATAAATTATAGTGCAGTCGTAGGTAGATACAGTCCCTCCCTTCCAGTCCACCGCAGGAACCATTGGTGTACGGTAATAATTCCCTGTAGGAAACCATCGAACATGAGTAGCACTATTAAATTTTGACGGTAGTACTATTAAATTTTGAAGTTTCAGTTCTACTTCTAAGCCAGTATGTATATTTGATAAATGAATGAATTACCTAGAGGTTAACTCCTTTTTCAGCGCCGAGGCCATATGGGACTCGAAATACAACTAGAATGTTAATCATAGTCAAGCATCCCACCTAGACTGCCCATACACAAAGATCATACGTTAGTCACTTTCTTACAAAAGGGTATCATTCCAGTTATTCTATCAATACGTGTGCAAAGAAATATTGTCAAAACTCTTCTCTGTGTTGACGTCATTCGTGGCTAGGGTATGAGTCTTCGGCTCAGAAGATCGAGTTCGATTCCCGGCGAGAGCTCTTGTTTAGATCCCGCATTGAGTTGTAAGTCTAAGTCTTTATGTGCCGCTTAAAGCGAAACTAACTCTAATTTAATCTTTCTCTACGATAATAAGAGTTTTATTTGAAAGATAAAAAAAAAAAACTTGGAAAATATCATGGAAGAAATACCTACCTAGCCCATTCTATATTAGCAATAACTTTTCTCGCAGCAATAAGCAGTTTTTATTGAATGATTAGGTTATAGTTAAGGAGCCGTACTTCCCATTTAGGGAAGGACGAGAAACGCCATACTTTCAGGAATTATTCATTGACTATCTAGGATGTTAAAAAGTAGGTAATAGACTGAGTTCTTGCCCTTGTACTTAGGGTGTTTAGGTAGTGCAACAGTAAGATGTATCCTCGTGCACGGGAGATGAGAAGTAGCTGTTCTTAACTATTACCAATGATTAATCTATGAATTACAATGGTATTGTTTCTCTAATTTTAATACACTCACTATTCTCTCAAATTATAAAGTTGGAATATATATTTCTGCTCTCGGAAAGATAGAGAAGTGCTTTCTCTCAGTATTTCTTACTGGATCACCAACTTCGGGACACTTCCTTTTTTTGTGTGTGTGTGTGTGTCCTGAGCCAGAGTTTTAATTTCCTTGCAATGGTACTTACCTATGTCTCATATTAATTGAGATATTTTGGTCATGGTCCTCCTCTGGATATCTATACTTCGGCCTTCTGCATGTTGATGCTAATAAATATCATAATTGATGAAGTGAAATTACATGAAGCTTCTAGATTTACTTTCAACGCTTATTATTTTTAACCCAATTTTTCGTAATTAGTGTGCAGCGAATTTTCATAAGATAAAAATTCACTTTGTTCTATACAGAACACCTGCAGACTATATACCTAAAACTTTTACTTTACTACGAAATCTTTAATGATAAATTAAAGTCAATTTTGAGACCATTTACTTCCATAATTATAAATATTCAGGATGTCTAGAAAGTAAGCTTTTGAAGGTCAAGATCGGGAATTTAAAAATACCGTTATGAAGCCATATATATTCATCATTTTCTTCAAGGAACTACTGCGACTTTTTCGCCAACACCATTATCACTTTGTTATAGAACTTCCATGGTTTCTGTAAGAAAAATTGTGGTACGTTGTTTTGACAGACATTTTTTAAACTAATTTTGTACTATTCAGGAAGTTTGACAGAGGTAGGAACAAATGATAGTCAGACAGCGTCAACTCCGAGTTATATAATGGTTGCATTAAAATCTCACGACCAAATTTTCTCAATAACTACCAGGTCTTTAAACATGTATGCAGTCAGTTATACCAGCATGTTATACGATAACCTTTCTGTTAACCAGTTCTAAGTATTTACTTCGAAATGCTAGATAAACTCGCGGTAATGAGCGACATTATAGATTCGATTCTACCGTTTTTCGCGGTGGCAGCCGTTTGTGATGCACGATGCTATTCCAAATTCACCAAATGCACAGCATAATCTTTTCAGACGTCAGTGTGAGCTTCGCCGCAGATTGTGGAGCTTCTTCTTGCTTTGAGTACGAATTTCTTTACAGAGGTTTTCTTCATACGTCAGCCACATATCTTCACTCATCTTAAACCGCTTAAGAAATGGCTCGACCTCGCTACGTTTCAGGAGAGTTTGCAAGTAGAAATTGAATCCAGTAAATGTTTTTGAGTCAGATTATGTGACACCTAAACGTTGAGCGATATTCCTGTAAATTTCGGGATAACAGTGACTCACTAGTAGAGTGGTCACTACTTGTAGAGGGGCCCCTGGTTGGATTACAGCCCATATGATTTTGTGAAGAGCAATATCGTGACTATTTTTTCTCGGGATTCTCCCCTTTCTTCCGACAGACTTACCCCAGCAAATCCCTTCATGGTATTTTATTTCATTAATAGACCCATCTTCTTTAGTTAAAAGAGCTTGAGCAGTAATACTAAAGCGCAAATATTTCATTTTCATTCTCTTTCCTTTAGTAACTTTATTATTTGGGCTACCATTGGAACAAAGCTACAGCTTCACAAAATATGGGTGGCTAACTTCGCGTTGGCCCCCAAGTGTTTGGGCCAGACGAGATCCTTATTGAACTCGTTAGTACATCATGTGAGCTGATTAGGTGATCAACTTATAGCGTTAGGACTTTTTATTTTAAAGATATTGGCTATTACATTTATTAAAAAGTGACTTTCCTGTTTCTTTCGACAGGACTAACTTCACTAATTTGACGAGTCTGACAATTACGTGTATTGAAATTAGCAGTACTTTGTATCGACTAGCAGTGTAGGAAGTTTGAAGATTTGGGCTGCATTTGAAACACAGTTAAACCTTTCAAAAGTTTCAAGGCTAACTTCACGTTACCTATCAAGCTGTTTGGGCCAGACGAAATTTTTATTGTGCTCTATAGTACTCCCTGTTGGCAGATTCGGTCATCAACTTTTAGCTTTCGAGCCTTTATAGTTTGCAAGATATATGCCATTACAAGTTGTTTTCCTGCTTGTTTTGTCGGGACTAACTTCACTAATATGACCGGTAAATGTGTTTATTGGAATTAGCAGTACGCTGTCTCGACTAGCAGGGTACTACGTTTGAAGATTTGGGCTGCATTTGGAACAGAGTTAAACCTTCACAATATTTATAATACCAACAGAATAATAATAATAGTATCTGCGATAGTAATTTGCACTACGATATCAATAATTATGTTAGTGGATAAAAAGAACATTGTATTCGCATTTTAAATAGAAATGTTTGCTTTTTTTTCTGACAACATCCTAACGTTTCCATGATAATAAGTAACAGTTATTGATACAGTGCTGATTATTATATCACTGACCAGGGGTGTACGAACGGAGAGGGTGCTGGAGGTAAGAACCCCAAAAATCCCCATCTCTCCGTAAATTTAATGTAATGTTAGGGGTGATTTTATAAATTTTAATATAACGTATCCCCGGACCACCTGAAAGGATCCATAAATAATTCTTGTTTACGTGCCTGGCACGAGCCCTGTCAGAAACTTTACTGCTCTACTAGATAATTGTAGCAAACGTAGTAATTAATTGGTAATCATTACATTTTATTTGTCGAAGTTTTTATCTTTTGAAACGTTTATACACTCCTAAACTCGGTGTGAGATAGGTCAAGTTCATTTTTGTCTTACACAAAATAACTTTGAAGTATGAAATTTCTTATTTAAAATTGTGACATTCCAGGCACTAAACCAATCCATTAGTACTGAACCACAGCCGCTAGAGAAATCAAGTCATTCGTCATTATTCATGTGTGAAATGTGTAGTAGAAAATCAGTTTTGTATTTATCATTTAAAGAATGAATAGTACCCTAGCTGAACCTGCGCTCTCTACACATCACATCATTCATATATGAGCTTCAATCTCCATGTCATTTCTCACAACATTTGTACATGTCCCCTTACAGACAAGAGTGAAAGACATCTTGATAAAAATCGGCAAAGAGTATCATAAAGGGGATTTTTTTTTCTTTTATTAATTTTCAATATATCACACCGTTTGTAAGATTTGAGCCTACTTCCGGTTGAAATTCTTAATTCATGTATGGTCGATTTTTTCTTTTTCCTTGCAAGTAGTATGTAATAAGCAATATATTACACACATAATTAATTATAATGTCAGTAATATATGGCGTTCGTTGGGCAAAGCACTCCAAAAAATAAAGATTCGTCTTAGCCTGGAAAATTGTTATCCTTCGTTTTCTATTATCACTTGTTCATGAAACTGAGTCCTGAGGGATATACAACCCCTATGTACAACTATGTTGTGTTGTAAAATGTAATACAAAATAACGGCCATTGTTCTGAATATTCAATTGAAACTGGGCAATCTGCAAAAAAATTGTAATCGGTCAGTGAAAGCGGCATCTTTCTAGAGCTTGTGGTTTCCGAGATATTGCCAAAACAATTGACTGCAAATATATAAACCTAGAATATTAATATATAAAATAGCTGAACCTGCGCTCTCTACACACTGCATCATTCGCATATGAGCATGAATCTCCTTGTCATTTCTAACAACGTTTGTACATGTTCCTTTACAGACACAAGTGAAAGACGCCTTCACAACAGTCGGCAAGGGGTACCATAAAGGGAGATTTTCTTGATTATCTTTCCCAATATCTCGCATCGTTTTTAAAGAGTTGAGCCTACTTAATGTTGGAGTAATTCATGTATGATAAGTGCTTTCTTTCTTCTTGCATTCAGTATACAATAAGCAAATAAATTACATACACAATTAACTATGTCGGTGATATATGATGTTCATTGGGCAAAACACACACACACACACACACACACAATAGATTCACTTTAGGCTGGAAAAATGGTTATGATTCGTTTTTCATTATGATTTGTCTATGAAACAAACACCAGAGAGATATAAAAATCTTGTATACAAATATGTGGTGTTGGAAGGTATAACTCGTAGGGTATAATGTTTTACTTTTTTTTAAAAAAAGAAAAAAAACAATACTGCAGTGTAACCCAAAAATGTAACACAGAAATAACGGACATGTATTTTTATTTTTTAAAAAATATTCAATTAGAATTGGACGATCTACACAAAATTTGGAATCGACTAGAGAAAACGGTACGTTTCTAGCACTTATGATTTTCGAGATTAAATTGCCGAAAGAACTGTAGGCAAACACATAAACTTTCCTTGACCTACCATTTTATTATATAGATAGTATAAGTTGTCTTGTACATGTTAAGTGTTCTTACAGTTTTGTTTCGTTTTATTTTTTGTAGTTACGTTAACAAAGTGGCCTTATTTGACACATTCTTTCAATTCTACCTCCTGTTTTATCTACAAGGCTACCTAGAACAGACCTATCGGGACACGAAGTGGGACTACACGCACGAAAGGCAAGATATAATAAATAACCAGTTGTGGCTATAGAAGAGCATATTATGTAATTTAAATTTAATGTCTGGTTTAGATTCAATTTAAGGAACGGAGAGAGAATAGTATTGGTTTAGATGTTAGTGTAGAATGAAGGTTTAACTGGTTATGAATATGTGCGTAAAGTTTAGTATCTACCTGATGGTGAGAAATCTCCTGTAATATTTTAGCTAATTATTGCTTCTGTGTTTCCAGTTTTTCAAAGTTCGGTGTCGTTGTTTGAGTAACACATAACTTAAAAGCATTTTTTATCTGATATCGTGATAACTGATTTTTGGAGAGAGAATTTGTAATTTTCCCTCAATAAAACAACTCTTCACATACATACTCAAACTTGCTTCATATTCAATCACTAACTCTAATCAAAGCCAGAAATCTTTGTTATTTGAAACGTACTCTTCCGTTCCGTATGAAATTGTAAGTCAGTAAGCTCCAGTTGGTATTCAGTAGTCAATTTTGTATAAACAAGTGAGTAAAAAGTTGCAAATATTTCGAAATTTCGTTCAAGATTAAGATGAAATCTCAAGTGAAATTAACTTTTTAGATCATGTAATACTTACTCATAAGCTTCAACGTCTACGTGATTAACAGATTAGTACGTTTTTCGGAATTTATTGTGAATTAGGCAGATGACATAAATACAGGTTGAGTCAGATAATAGTTGGCTTCAATGTTTTACCTTTTTCTTTTTCTTTCTTTCTTTTCTTTTACAATATCACGAGATCTTTCCGTGTAATGTAACATAAACACTTTCGCTCTTCTTACTATTTATATTCTTGTCTAAAATATTTACTTAGATTAATTGTCGAGTATACTTAATCATATGGCGCCTCTTAGTGGTCAAGTGACTAAATCGCATAATCATACATTCGATTCCAAGGACCAGAAATAATTTAGCAACTCGAATAATGATTCTATCCCCATTTTAAAGAATAACTTCCCTCTCATATAGTTACGTTAAACTAAAAAAACAACTATTTCTCATAATTGTGCTCGGTAATGAAAAATGATAATGGCAATCATAATCTATATTTATTCATTTATTGTCAAAACAACAGGCTATATCCCAATTTCAGTGTCGAGAATTGCATAATTACATATTCATATCGCCATTTCTAAATTTCTTAGGCGACATATCAAATATATCCAATTCATTGTTACTTCCACGCATTCTATTATACAAAAATGTTGCTCTCCAGATTGGTGATTTCATCAATAATGTATATTAGTTTTTGATATTTTTTTTTACTGCAATAGAGGCCAGTGTGTTTACGTGTTTCTAATGAAGGCACATGATAATTCAGTGAAGAAACTAAATCGAGACAGCCCAAAATATTTTGAGTTACTTT
The DNA here is from genome assembly GCF_964235325.1 of Thermobia domestica. NCBI lineage: Eukaryota > Metazoa > Arthropoda > Insecta > Zygentoma > Lepismatidae > Thermobia > Thermobia domestica. Next base: position 54,119,280 of record NC_137461.1, on the reverse strand, counting down.
CTGAATGAACAATAAATCAATATCACATTACGTCTTTGTTTTAGAATTGGAAGATGAAAATTCTCTAGGATGTTTTTATAGCTGCCGTAAGTAGGATAAATGTGAGTTTCTTTGAAGGTTAGAAATTTCAACGTCCATTTAGACAGTCCCCCCACCTTTTCAGATTCAATCGGAAATGGTCTCAATCGTTTGTATATACATCATTACTAAGTAATGCGTGGAATGAGGATGTGGAAAAAAACAGAAAACTCTGCAGAAAATCAACGGACATGATGTCATCCAGCACAAAGTTCTGCGATCGAAACAGAGATCAGTGCTATACTACTGATTCACCGTCGCCCCCGATTTAGTAATACAAAATACACGTGAGGGAAATATTTTTTTATGTTTATCATTGACAACGAGCTCTTCGAATGAAAGACATGGAACTTGGGAAGAAAAAAGTCTTATCTCAAAAATGTTGAATAGTCTTGATTTATGCAATATTTATGAAAATGGAAGTAGGAGGCGGGTCTGGTAAACACTTTAAAAGGTATTAATCACTGGTAAACACTTTAAAAGGTTAGGTCGTTACTAACAAAACCATCCAGAAACGAGCTTAATGAGAGTACGGAAAACATGAAAACGGTAGTAGAGGCTTAGGTTTATCGGGAAAAAGTGAAAGTGAACACTCACATAATCAGGAAGATAGCAGTGAGGTAAAAGTAATCGTAAAGAAGAACCAATTAATACACCAGATATATAACAGAATCCAGAATTATAACAAATTTTAACGTAAATCATGAAGAGAATAAATCGAGCATAGATTGCGTGTCAGAACAGAGAGTAGTTTTCTTAGCAAATGGACTATTAGACAACGTATTACATTAGACGTCAATGTCAAAGAAATTACATTGTGATAAGGTCTGGATATACCTACCTTGATTTTCTAGATTACAAAACATTGTTTGAAAAAAAAATGGCTATCAAGTTTTGTTATAGACACAGCCACAAGAATTATGATACACATTAGTAGTAGGAATGATGTGTGTCTCGTACCTGTACATATAAGCACAGCACTGTGAGAAAGTGGTAAAAATAGCAGTAAATACTTGGAGAATGAACTAATTTCGACCAAAAAAGTACATGTTGATTTGTGTGAATGTAGACAGAAATCACTTTTGCTTATGTATTATCAATAATGATAACTGGGGAGGTGATTTATATCGATCCATTCCGGAGGAATCGTTCGAAGGAGGAAGATGCTTTCAATAAAATAAGAACAATTCTAAAGAAGCACAATAGAAACACCAGTGACGTCATTGATGTGAGTAGTTTTTTTCAGTATGAGTGTAAATGCTGTTAGACAGAACGATGGTTATAATTGCGGGATTTTTGTATTGTTTTATATGGAACAAATAATTAACGGTCGGAAACTTGATTGTGAATTTTCTCCTCATAGTTACAGACGAAGTGTAGCTAGATTATTACTACAAAGAATATTTGCTTATATTGCGGAAGGGAAAATTTTAGAAGAGGTCAATATCAAGAAATGGTATACTGGGTTCAATGTGACGGTCAATGCCGCAGATGGTGTCACACAGATTGTGTGGAAAAAGGATCAAATAGCCAATCATCTGAAAATTGTGAGTTTATTTACTTTTTGTGTCAAGACTACAGAAAATAGATTCCGCAAACAAACAACATCTTTAAAATTGAATCTCTATATTTTGCTCCTCCCGCAAGAACTTTATTGAGCTGCAGATGAGGTCAATGGCGGATATACAGTAGTACTTCGGAAATTATAACAAAATACATTAAAGTATTTCCATTACCATCATCACTATAACTATTATTATTATTATTATTATTATTATTATTATTATTATTATTATTATTATTATTATTATTATTATTATTATTATTATTGCACACGTATACAGCGTATGGTATAATCGAAATACGGTTGTTACCTATGTATCTAAGACTTTTATTATCTTTATAACTTCTAATTTCGATAACTTTTATTAATTTTTGGAAGTAGCCTAATGCTTGGTTTTTAATGCTTTTCTTCCCTTACAAGTTGGTAACGAACAGTTCATATACTGTTTCGTACTTTGCAGTGTTGTAGCCAGGGGGCCTTACCCCGTTCAGGCTTCCCCTAATAGTATGTAGTATATTGAAAGTGGATTCTGCTTATATGGAGTATGTTTCCTTTGTGATCCCTATGTTATTTTTTTTTTAATTTAGCTCCTGGAGTAAGCATATGGGAGCTTGTAATTTCACTCCAGATGTATGTATGTATGTGTGTATGTATGTATGTATGTATGTAGATATGTGTGTGTGTCTGTGTGTGTAAGTGTGTGTGTGTGTGTGTGTGTGTAATACTTTATTTCTCGAAAACTACTGGCCAGATCTAAACAAAATTTGGTGGACATGTACCCAATCCCCTAAAAAATAAAGCATTTCTAAGTAGATAGAGCGCTCCAGCCAGAGATTTTTATAGGCTATAGCAAAAGAAGTTTAATACAACTTCCCTCTATCTGTTAGCAAATTGCATCGGTTTCTTAATACCGTATAGCAATAATAATAAAAGAAACTATAAGGATATTACTGTAGCCAGCCACGTGGTACACGTAAGTGCCGATCATAGCGGACATTAATTAGTAGGTCCATGTCTTATATAGCCTCGCTATGAAAGGCACGTGAAACTTAAAATATCAATCAATCAATCAATTGAATTAGCGCCTAAGCTTATTACGTTGGATCCTACGGCTTCATATTGACTCCCCCAATACACTGTTATCTTTTGGAGTAATCCAGTCTACAAACGTACTTTCAACAACGAAATTGTCTGTAGCAGTGTTGGGCAAAATCAATTGAAATCAATTGCAATTGATCAATCAATTGAAAGTAATTGCTCTGAAAATCAATTGCAATTGATTTCAATTGCAATTGATTTCAATTTGTAATTGACAATTAATTTCAATTGCAATTGAATTCAATCATAAAATTTGCAATTAAATTTTCGTCAATTGTTAATTGTTAATTGGTCACCAGGCAATTGAAACTTTTAATTGTTAATTGTCAATTGCAAAGGGTGCAATTGAAACATTCAATTGTTAATTGCAATTGACAATTGAAACTTGTAATTGTAATTGTTAATTGCAATTGAAATCAGCAATTAAAACTGAAGATAAGAAGATATGTGTATATTGTATTGTCAACTTGTTACTGTTTTACATATTTCAAATAAGGTACTTATAAGAAATGCTGGATACCTACCATCCCTTTCCCCCCCCCTAGGAAGAAAGCCGTGAAACCAAGTATTTTTTAAATATATTATGTTTATGGTTCTATCCCCCTCGAAAGAACTCTATATGCCCGTCATGCATACAATAGGAATGAGCACGAGCGAGTTCGAGCGAGTTTTCTTTAAAACTCGACTCGACTCGAAGCAGACATCTTTGAGTTCGACTCGACATCTCGGCTCGAAAAATTTCCCCCAACTCGACTCGAATTCGGATCGAGTTTCCAGTCGAGTCAAGCCAATTCGAGCTAAATCCTTTGTGTAGTTCCAAGTACTACTATCTTCAAGTATCCTACATAGACAATATAATTATCAATGATACTACTACTACTACTATAACTAATTATTATTTTTATAACACCGTGTACCTGTATAAACATGGAATATAGGCGGTTTGTATCGGAATACTAAAAATTAGTTAACTGTCGATCTCGGTTGTCAAGAAATCTTCAGGAGGCAAGGACATCGGTCACGAGGTTCTTGGCTTGAGTTCAGGAGGAGCAAGTATTCGGGCTCGAGCCAAAAATTGTTAGAAGTTATGGGACGCCAGCCAAACATGTTTAAAACTGCTCGACCCGGGTTTAGGGTTGTCAACGACTCAAGCGGCTTGCTCACAGTTCATTCACTTATCGAGCCGAACCGAGAAGTGAGCCGAGCCAACAGCTCATCTAACAGAGCCAGCTCGAGCCGATGGCTCACACGAGCCGAACCGAACCGAGCTGATTGCTTACCCCAACCGAGCCGGTTCCAGCCATTGGCTCAGTTAAGCTAACTCGAACCCAGCCTATGGACTCGTTTCAACGGAGCTGGTTCAAGCCATTGGCTCCAATCGAGCCGAGTCGATAACTCGCCTTTACCGAGCCGGTTCAAGCCATTGGCTCAATTGAGCCCAGTCGATGGGTAATCCCAACAAAGCCAGCTCAAGCTGTACGCTCAGTTGAACCGAGCCGGGCTGGTTGACATCACTATTCTGGTTGGGCTTCTACTTTGGCTAAAAAATTGGACCGTGCAGTTCTCAGCTTTGATGGTAAGAACTACAAAAAATTATATGAAATCTTTAGTTTTACGTCCCACGCTTATGCCGGTTAGGCTAAAGGAGACGGTGATGATGGGAAATGAATGAAATGAAGAAAGTGGGAGGAAACGGGAGAACCCCGAGAAAATCCACGAGCACGGTGTTTGTCCACCACAAAGTCCAAACTGCGCGAGCTGGGATCGAACCAGGGACCTCAAGCACCGGAGGTGAACGTTCTACCACTGACCCACCGCGCCCCCTGGTAAGAACTACAGTATATACTTACAGTACTGGACATAAGTATTCATACAGCACCTGTGCCAGAATTAACAATGCATTAACAGGCAAATGGTGAATGAGAGAGTTATGTCTCCAACACAGACATGTCCCTGCAGTTGGAAGAGTAGACGCAACACGAATTCGTAGAAATATCCTTACTATGGAATGTACAAATAAAGGAAATGTGTGGGCAGAGCGATATTTGCCTGGACATACGTATTCGTACACCGCAGAATAATACTAGACAAGTACCATCAAATCACTAGTGCCAGCAGGCATAGACTAGATAGTCATTACTGAGACGCTCGAAGTATCAGGTGAAGTGTGAGGTGGTGTTCGCTGTAACCTAGAAAGAGATAATGGGCGGAAAAGGAGAGAAGCCACACCCGAGGAAAGGAAACTGATTCTATCACTATTTCAGAAGAACAAGTCGTATTCACAAATCGCAGAAATAGTGGACAGAAGTCGTTCGACTGTACAGTGTATAGTAGAACGATATAAAGGGAAAACAATATACATAAACACTGAAAGGGTGGGTCGTCCACAAAAGCTCACTATGAGGGAAACACGGGTAGTGTTGAGAATTATGAAGAAAACGCCGAAAGTGTCATCGTCAGCGATGTTCATGTACATCATTATATATGTACATGAACACTTCGGGAAACAAGTATCCTCACGAACTATTCGGCGACTTTTCAATCGAGCTGGGTACAGAGCGCGGGTACCGAGACGAAAACCATTCATCAATAAGAAAAACAGGAAATGGCGCTTAACATTTGCACAGGAGCATGTAAGTAAAAGTACAGGCTTTTGGGATAAGGTATTGTTTACAGATGAAAGTAAATTTAATATTTTCCACAATGATGGCAAAAGTTTAGTGTGGAGAAGACCCAATACTGAGCTTGAGGTTCAGAATATACAAGCGACAGTTAAGCATGGTGGCGGAGGGGTGATGGTCTGGGGCTGTATGTCTACCGCGGGCGTTGGAGAGCTTGTATTTATTGACGGAACGATGGATAAATATGTACATTTAGACATCCTAAAACGAAACTTGCAGAAGAGTGTGGATAAATTAGGTCTTGGACAAGATTATTACTTCCAACAGGACAACGACCCAAAACATACCGCCGAGCTTGTGCGTATGTGGTTACTATACCACACGCCTCATACCCTGAAAACCCCAGCGGAGTCTCCAGACCTGAACCCCATTGAACATTTGTGGAGTGATTTGGAAACGCGCATACGAAAACATGAAATAACTATTAAAACTAAACTGAAAGAGAGACTTTTGCAAGAGTGGCAGAATATTACACGTGAAACCACTATGTCTCTTGTTCATTCAATGCCCAACAGATTGAGGGAGGTTATTCGAAAGCGAGGCATGTATACGAAGTATTAAGGCAAGATATTTATGGTTTGTCATTCATAACCAGAGAACTTTTCGTTTCCTGTACGAATACTTATGTCCAGCACACAGTGCATATTGTTTGTTTCTTTTCATTGTTGTAGCAAATCAATCTATGTTTTGTTTTCCGTTTATTTTGTGCATATTCTTTGCTGAATGAAGCATATGTCTCGCACAACACATGCGTCTAATTATTTACCTAATGACAGAAATATGTGTCTTTTCTCCAACGTTTGCACTGTACGAATACTTATGACCATGACTGTATATTGGTGCTCACGGCGTCATTAACTTGTTCCACCACCAACGAATTTCGAGATACTTTGTTTTGCATCTTTTGTGCGTGTTTTGTGTCGCTTTGTGCGCCTATTCCCACATTTTGTGCATCACCTAAGTGGGTCAAAATGGACCTAAAAATATGACGGAACAAATTATTGCTCTTCCGCCACCAATGAATTTCGAGGTCGTTTCCTTCACATCGTTTTGTGCCGTTTTGTGCGTCTACTTCCGTTTTGTGCGTCACCAGAAGTGGGTCAAAATGGGCTTCCAAGACGAATGACCAAGAGTTCCGCTACTATCGAATTTCGAGGTCGTTAATTTCACACCGCGTACCCTTTTGTGCGCTTATTTCGACGTTTTGTGCGTCACTGGAAGACGGTCAAAATGGGCCTCGAAGGTGGGACGAAAATGACCCACTTCTCCGCCACTACCGAATTTCGAGGTCCTTCCTTTTGCATCGACTACTGAATTTTCGTGCTGTTTCGTGCCCCCATTTCCACGTTTTGTGTGTCACCAGAAGTGGGTCAAAATGGGCTTCCAAGATGGGACGAAAATGACCCACTGTTCCGCCACTATCGAATTTAGAGGTCGTTAATTTCACACCTCGTACCCTTTTGTGCGCCTATTTCGACGTTTTGTGCGTCACTGGAAGACGGTCAAAATGGGCCTCGAAGGTGGGACGAAAATGACCCACTTCTCCGCCACTACCGAATTTCGAGGTCCTTCCTTTTGCATCGACTACTGAATTTTCGTGCTGTTTCGTGCCCCCATTTCCACGTTTTGTGTGTCACCAGAAGTGGGTCAAAATGGGCTTCCAAGATGGGACGAAAATGACCCACTGTTCCGCCACTATCGAATTTAGAGGTCGTTAATTTCACACCGCGTACCCTTTGGTGCGCCTATTTCGACGTTTTGTGCGTCACTGGAAGACGGTCAAAATGGGCCTCGAATGTGGGACGAAAATGACCAACTTCTCCGCCACTACCGAATTTCGAAGTCCTTCCTTTTGCATCGACTACTGAATTTTCGTGCTGTTTCGTGCCCCCATTTCCATGTTTTGCGCGTCACCAGAAGTGGGTCAAAATGGGCTTCCAAGATGGGACGAAAATGACCCACTGTTCCGCTGCTATCGAATTTCGAGGTCGTTAATTTCACACCTCGTACCCTTTGGTGCGCCTATTTCGACGTTTTGTGCGTCACTGGAAGACGGTCAAAATGGGCCTCGAAGGTGGGACGAAAATGACCCACTTCTCCGCCACTACCGAATTTCGAGGTCCTTCCTTTTGCATCGACTACTGAATTTTCGTGCTGTTTCGTGCCCCCATTTCCATGTTTTGTGTGTCACCAGAAGTGGGTCAAAATGGGCTTCCAAGATGGGACGAAAATGACCCACTGTTCCGCCACTATCGAATTTCAAGGTCGTTAACTTCACACCGCGTACCCTTTTGTGCGCCTATTTCGACGTTTTGTGCGTCACTGGAAGACGGTCAAAATGGGCCTCGAAGGTGGGACGAAAATGACCCACTTCTCCGCCACTACCGAATTTCGAGGTCCTTCCTTTTGCATCGACTACTGAATTTTCGTGCTGTTTCGTGCCCCCATTTCCACGTTTTGCGCGTCACCAGAAGTGTGTCAAAATGGGTCTCCAAAGTGTGACCAAAATGACCCATTGTTCCGACACTATCGAATTTCTAGGTCGTTTCTTTTGCATCGTTTAGTGCCTATTTTTAAAAAAAGTTTTCTGTACCTACTTCCTCGTCTTGTGCGTCACCGGAAGTGAGTTAAACAGGCCTTTAAAGTGGGAGTTAAATGGCTCACTGTTCCGCCACTATCGATTTTCGGGGTCGGTTCTTTCGCATCGTTTAGTGCCTGTTTGTACGTTTTATGCGTCACCAGAAGTGTGTCAAAATGGGCTTCCAAAGTGTGACGAAAATGACCCACTTCTCCGTCACTACCGAATTTCGTGGTCCTTCCTTTCGCATCGACTAGTGAATGTTTCGTGCCGTTTTGTGCCCTTATTTCCACGTTTTGCGCGTCACCAGAAGTGTGTCAAAATGGGCCTCCAAAGTGTGACGAAAATGACTCACTCCTCCGCCACTACCGAATTTCGAGGTCCTTCCTTTCGCATTGACTAGTGCCTGTTTTGTTACGTTTTGCCCCTATTTCCACGTTTTGTTCGTCACTAGAAGTGTGTCAAGATGAGCCTCCAAGGTGTGACGAAAATGACCCACTGTTCCGACACTATCGAATTTCCAGATCGTTACTTTCGCATCGTTTAGTGCCTTTTTTTAAAAAAAGTTTTCTGCGCCTGTTTCTCGTCTTGTGCATCACCCGAGGTGAGTTAAACGGGGCTTTAAAGTGGGAGTTAAATGGCTCACTGTTCTGCCACTATCAAATTTCGGGGTTGGTTCTTTCGCATCGTTTAGTGTGTATTTTGTACAGTTCTGTTCGCCTACTTCCACGTTTTGAGCATCACCAGAAATGCGTCAAAATGGTCGATCAATGTGTGAGGAAATAGAGCCATTGTTCCGCCACTATCGAATTTGGAGGTCGTTTCTTTTGCATCGTATAGTGCCTGCTTTGTACTGTTTTGTGCTCCTATTTCCACTTTAGTGCGACAACGAAAATGGGTCAAAATGGCCTACAAGTATAGCGGAATAACTTAATGCTGTTCCGTCACTATCGAATGTCGAGGTCGTTTTCTTCACTTTTTTTTTTTTTTTGCATGATTTGTGTCGCTTTGTGCATCAGTGGGAGAGGGTCAAAATGGACCTTGAAAGTGGAATGGATATGTCTTTTTCTGCCATATTTGTAGGTCGTCTTTGACCCACTTTCGTTGGCCTACAAAACGTGAAAATATGCGCAGAAACGGTAAAAACATGCACTAAACAATGCGAAAAAGCGACCTTGAAATTCGATACTGGTGGGAGAGTGGATCATTTTTCTTCCCACATTGAATGCCCATTTTGACCCACTACCATTGATTCGCAAAACGTGGAAATAGGTTTACAAAACGGTAGAAAACACGCACAAGATGATGTGAAGGAAACGACCTCGAAATCGTTCCTGACGGAACAGCATTAACTTGTTCCACCATATTTGTAGGATAACATTGACCCATTTCCGGTGACACAGAAAACGAGGAAATAGGCGCACAAAACGACACAAAAAATTTCCATGTAATTAAGCTAAATTTCCATTTGTTTGTAAGCTTAATTATATGGAAAATTTTATACATTTTTCCTTTATGTTGGTCTACTTTACCTTGATTTGGGACTTTTAAATTTTATTCAGTTTTCCACTGAAAAGTATCTATAATTCAACAAGGAAATAATTATTAATTATAATTATTATCTATATAATTGAATTCATTGTAATTTGTTCCATAACAAACACTTTACCATTTCGTACTAGCTGTTATGCCCGTTCTTCGCATGGATCAGATAAAATAGAAAATATCAATGTAAACGAACTAAACAACGGGAGAACAAAAAGAAACATTTCTAAAATTGGATATATTTTGTGTGAATATATATCCAACAACGTACATGTGTTTTCATTGGGAAGGCCGATGGGGGCTAAATTTGAACGTATACACTATCAGGGGTGTCACTATACGTCTGAGCAGCCCCAATAAATATGGATTCGACACAAATTCTACTACTTTTACATGTCCCGGTGAACCACCCCTCAGACCCCCTTGGTTCGTATTGTGAAAAAATCTCCTCTGGCCCCCACCAACCCCCAACCAATACCGCGAAAACTATGAATGTGACACTAGCATCTGCCATTTTCTACTACTTTTTACATATGCCGGTAAAAGTCCCTATAATCCTCTGGTTCCATTAAAAAAAAAAAAAAACAATGCCTCTGGCCCACAGCCGATGGGGGCTGTATTTGGAAGTCAACGCCTGTGGAAGTATCACCATTCATCTCAGCGACAGCGAAAACTATGGATTTGACACTATCGGTCACTTTCCATTATTTTTACATGTCTCGCAATTCCCCATCCCCGGTGACTCCCGGCCCGCATACAATGGTGGCTAAATTTGAAAATCATCGCTAATGAAAGTATCACCATTGATCTCAGCCACCGCGAAAACTACGGATTTGACATCGGTCATTGTGGATTATTTTTACATGTCTCGTGATCCCCTTTATAATCCCCCCCTTTCTTAGCTGACGGGGGCTAAATATGAAAGTAAACGTGGTCTTGAGTTTCACCATTGAGCTCAGCTATCCCGAAAACTATGGATTTGACATTAATATCGGTCATTTTCGATTATTTTTACATGTCTCGGAATTCCCCCCTCTGGTGACCCAAGGCCCGCATACAACGGTGGATGAATTTGAAAGTCATCGCTAATGGTAGTGTCGTCATTGATATCAGCAACCGCGAAAACTATGGATTTGACACTAATATCGGTCATTTTGAATTACTTTTACGTTTCGGTATCCCCCCCCCCCCGTTGACCCACGGCCCGCAGCCGAACACGGTGAATTTGGAAGTTAATGCGATCGGAGTTTCACCATGGATCTCAGCGACCGCGAAAACTATGAAATCGACACTGATATCGTTCTACTTTTACATGTCCCGGCAAACGCCCCCCTGAGACCCCCTGGTTCGAATTTTGTTGAAAACGCTTTGCCCTGGTGTGGGACCTGGACCAAGGTATCTTTGACCAAAATTTGGTAACTCTCGATCGACTTTTCTGGTCCCCAGGCCGGTCCCGGTAAGCGTCCCCTGGAGACCCCCTAGTAAGGAATTAAAAAAAAAACTTCGTCTTGGTCTGGGGCCTAGACCAAGCTACCCGTGACCAAATTTTGAAAAGTTTCGGTCCACTCGTATCGTCCACAGGCCGCACAAAGATAGATAGACAGACACACGAACAAACTCTATTTTATTTATATTAGAAAGGTCAGATCCGCCGTTATTGTATTAGTGCGGTGCTTGAGCGATTGATCGTAGAAATTCAAACTCCGATGAGTGATAATTTTATAGGCTTGTTTTATTACAAGTTTAAACTCTTTAGTCAGTAGAGAAGAGGTCGTGAATCATGGGTCAGAGTTGATGACAATGGGTTTTGGTGGGTCTGTGGGTCACAGTGGGTAAGAGTGGTTTATGGTGGGTGGTGGGTCAAAGTGGGTCACGGTGGGTCGTGGGTCACGACGGGTGGTGAGTCAATTGGTCGTGGCTAAAGTTTTCATTGCCCCACGCCGTCTCTGAACTACAGTGTTGAAAATTAATCAGTGAAAATCAATTGCAATTGATCAATCAATTGAAAGTAATTGCTGTGGAAATCAATTGCAATTGAATCAATTGCCAATTAATTTCAATTGCAATTGAATTACAGAATTCAATTGCAATTACTTTCCACTGCAATTACTTTCAATCAATTGATCAATTGCAATTGATTCTCCTTTTTCAATGGCCAACTGCAATTAACAATTAACCATTACTTATTTCAATTGTTAATTGCAATTAACAATTAAATTTACAGATTAATTGTTAATTGTTAATTCAATTGAAATTTGCCCAACACTGGTCTGTAGTAGCGATTAAATGAAGAATTTATTGTGACGACAAGTTGATCATTTACAACACAAGAATACATATAGATAGAATATAGATAATAGATAGATAGATATACAAGGGGGAGGGATGAAGTATAGCCTTGGGTGTGAGAATGTGTTAATTTGATCTTGTGCGAGGTCAGTTGTTCGCTTCAAACGTCATATTTCTGACCTTCCCATGCTGGTATAATGACTTCTATATAATGTTTTTATATATATTACGGGCACGACACGAAAAATGAAATCAATACAGTAGCAACATCATAGAGTTTTGTTGCAAGATATCGCGAGATCTAATTTGCGCGAATGTCTATCCAAACTAAAATATTGACGATCTGAAATTCCGATCCTGCGACCAATTTGATACATGGACGTACATGATTTGGCCTTAAATTAGCTAGTCCCCAAATTTGCATTTCTATTTGCCTTGGTGGCTTGGCACTCATGATTTTTCAAGTCCCTCCATAAACGCATACACACAAACACACACACACACAGATACACACACACACACACATACGCATATATATATATATATATATATATATATATATATCAAACGCTTGTGTGTGTGAGCCCCTCCTTGATGAATTTATGGCTACGCCACTGATACTCTGCACTTTCCTTCACACAAAGAAATCGTAAGTTTCATTGTACTGCAATAATTTAGAAAAAAAAGTTGAGATCCCACTGATTAATACCTTTTAAAGTGTTTACCAGACCCGCCTCCTACTTCCATTTTCATAAATATTGCATAAATCAAGACTATTCAACATTTTTGAGATAAGACTTTTTTCTTATCAAGTTCCATGTCTTTCATTCGAAGAGCTCGTTGTCAATGATAAACATAAAAAAATATTTCCCTCACGTGTATTTTGTATTACTAAATCGGGGGCGACGGTGAATCAGTAGTATAGCACTGATCTCTGTTTCGATCGCAGAACTTTGTGCTGGATGACATCATGTCCGTTGATTTTCTGCAGAGTTTTCTGTTTTTTTCCACATCCTCATTCCACGCATTACTTAGTAATGATGTATATACAAACGATTGAGACCATTTCCGATTGAATCTGAAAAGGTGGGGAGGGGGCTATCTAAATGGACGTTGAAATTTCTAACCTTCAAAGAAACTCACATTTATCCTACTTACGGCAGCTATAAAAACATCCTAGAGAATTTTCATCTTCCAATTCTAGAACAAAGACGTCATGTGATATTGATTTATTGTTCATTCAGAAAGTAACTCAAAATATTTTGGGCTGTCTCGATTTAGTTTCTTCACTGAATTTTCATGTGCCTTCATTAGAAACACGTAAACATACTGGCCTCTATTGCAGTAAAAAAAAAAAAAAAAAAAATCAGAAACTAATATACATTATTGATGAAATCACTAATCTGGAGAGCAACATTTTTGTATAATAGAATGCGTGAAAGTAACAACGATAGATAGACAGACACACGAACAAACTCTATTTTATTTATATTAGAAAGGTCAGATCCGGTATATTTGATATGTCGCCTAAGAAATTTAGAAATGGCGATATGAATATGTAATTATGCAATTCTCGACACTGAAATTGGGATATAGCCTGTTGTTTTGACAATAAATAAATAAATAAATAAATAAATAAATAAATAAATATAGATTATGATTGCCATTATCATTCTTCATTACCGAGCACAATTATGAGAAATAGTTGTTTTTTTAGTTTAACGTAACTATATGAGAGGGAAGTTATTCTTTAAAATGGGGATAGAATCATTATTCGAGTTGCTAAATTATTTTTGGTCCTTGGAATCGAATGTATGGCTACGCGATTTACTCACTTGACCACTAAGAGGCGCCATATGATTAAGTATACTCGACAATTAATCTAAGTAAATATTTTAGACAAGAATATAAATAGTAAGAAGAGCGAAAGTGTTTATGTTACATTACACGGAAAGATCTCGTGATATTGTAAAAGAAAAGAAAGAAAGAAAAAGAAAAAGGTAAAACATTGAAGCCAACTATTATCTGACTCAACCTGTATTTATGTCATCTGCCTAATTCACAATAAATTCCGAAAAACGTACTAATCTGTTAATCACGTAGACGTTGAAGCTTATGAGTAAGTATTACATGATCTAAAAAGTTAATTTCACTTGAGATTTCATCTTAATCTTGAACGAAATTTCGAAATATTTGCAACTTTTTACTCACTTGTTTATACAAAATTGACTACTGAATACCAACTGGAGCTTACTGACTTACAATTTCATACGGAACGGAAGAGTACGTTTCAAATAACAAAGATTTCTGGCTTTGATTAGAGTTAGTGATTGAATATGAAGCAAGTTTGAGTATGTATGTGAAGAGTTGTTTTATTGAGGGAAAATTACAAATTCTCTCTCCAAAAATCAGTTATCACGATATCAGATAAAAAATGCTTTTAAGTTATGTGTTACTCAAACAACGACACCGAACTTTGAAAAACTGGAAACACAGAAGCAATAATTAGCTAAAATATTACAGGAGATTTCTCACCATCAGGTAGATACTAAACTTTACGCACATATTCATAACCAGTTAAACCTTCATTCTACACTAACATCTAAACCAATACTATTCTCTCTCCGTTCCTTAAATTGAATCTAAACCAGACATTAAATTTAAATTACATAATATGCTCTTCTATAGCCACAACTGGTTATTTATTATATCTTGCCTTTCGTGCGTGTAGTCCCACTTCGTGTCCCGATAGGTCTGTTCTAGGTAGCCTTGTAGATAAAACAGGAGGTAGAATTGAAAGAATGTGTCAAATAAGGCCACTTTGTTAACGTAACTACAAAAAATAAAACGAAACAAAACTGTAAGAACACTTAACATGTACAAGACAACTTATACTATCTATATAATAAAATGGTAGGTCAAGGAAAGTTTATGTGTTTGCCTGCAATTCTTTCGGCAATGGAATCACGAAAATCATAAGTGCTAGAAACGTACCGTTTTCTCTAGTCGATTCCAAATTTTGTGTAGATCGTCCAATTCTAATTGAATATTTTTTAAAAAATAAAAATACATGTCCGTTATTTCTGTGTTACATTTTTGGGTTACACTGGAGTATTGTTTTTTTTTTCTTTTTTTTTCTTAAAAAAAAAGAAAGTAAAACATTATACCCTACGAGTTATACCTTCCAACACCACATATTTGTATACAAGATTTTTATATCTCTCTGGTGTTTGTTTCATAGACAATTCATAATGAAAAACGAATCATAACCATTTTTCCAGCCTAAAGTGAATCTTTTTTTTGTGTGTGTGTGTGTGTGTTTTGCCCAATGAACATCATATATCACCGACATAATTAATTGTGTATGTAATTTAATTACTTATTGTATACTGAATGCAAGAAGAAAGAAAGCACTTATCATACATGAATTACTCCAACATTAAGTAGGCTCAACTCTTTAAAAACGATGCGAGATATTGGGAAAAAAAATCAAGAAAATCTCCCTTTATGGTACCCCTTGCCGACTGTTGTGAAGGCGTCTTTCACTTGTGTCCGTAAAGGAACATGTACAAACGTTGTTAGAAATGACAAGGAGATTCATGCTCATATGCGAATGATGCAGTGTGTAGAGAGCGCAGGTTCAGCTATTCTATATATTAATATTCTAAGTTTATATATTTGCAGTCAATTGTTTTGGCAACATCTCTGAAACCACAAGCTCTACGAAGATATCGCTTTCACTAACCGATTACAATTTTTTTGCAGATTGCCCAGTTTCAATTGAATATTTAGAACAATGGCCAGTATTTTTTATTACATTTTACGTGTACACGGGAAGTGTTTATTTTTTTAAAAAAGTGGCATATCCTCTGAATTATATATTCCAACACAAACTACTTGTACATAGGGTTTGTATATCCCTCAGGACTCCGTTTCATGGACAAATGATAATAGAAAACGAAGGATAACAATTTTCCAGGCAAAGACAGATCTTTATTTTTTTGGAGTGCTTTGCCGAACGAACACCATATATCACTGATATTATAATTAATTGTGTGTGTAATGTATTGCTTATTACATACTACATGCAAGAAAAAAAGAAAATATCGATCATACATGAATTAGGAATTTCAACCGCAAGTAGGCTAAAATCTTCCAAACGGTGTGATATATTGAAAATAAATAAAAGAAAAAAATCCCCTTTATGATACATTTTGCCAATTTTTGTGAAGACGTCTTTCACTTTTGTCTGTGAGATGTTGTGCGAAATGACATGGAGATTCATGCTCATATGTGATTGATGTGATGTGTAGAGAGCGCAAGTTCACCTAGTGTGATATTAGTTCTTTAAATGAGAAATACAAAAATTATTTTCTGCTACACATTTCATGACATGACGAATTATTTGATTTTTCTATCGGCTGTAGTTCAGTACTAATGTATGGGCTTAGTGCCTGGAATGTCACAAGTTTATATAGGAATTGCGTACTTAGTTATTTTGTGTACGAAAAAACTGAACTTGGCATATCTCACACTCAGTTTAGGAGTGTATAAACGTTTCAAACTTCGACAAATAAAATGTAATGATCACCAATTAATTAGAAAGTTTGCTAAAAAGAGAACGCTAAAAAGAAACGAGAAAGAAAGAGAAAATAAAGAAAGGAAGAGAGAGAGAGAGAGAGAGAGCAATAGAAGAATAAGCCACCTCAAGGAAATACACAGATAGTGAAGAAAGTTTTCTATTGTTTTACGTCATATATTGATGCGCCATTAAAAACTGACGAAATATATTCTTCCAACAGAAAATGGAATAAAATTACGGCTGATTATATTATAATAATTAACTTTTGACCAAGCGACTTTGTTCGACGTAAATCAACAAGCCAATTTTGTTATCCAAGGACATCAGACTTCCGCTCCGAGATAACTGATAGTTAGACAACCCTCTTTGAAACTATCCTAATAATAACTGAAAACGTATCACACTAATTAATAATAATAATAATAATAATAATAATAATAATAATAATAATAATAATAATAATAATAATAATAATAATAATAATAATAATAAACAACCACTTAAAAATGTCTCTACTTACTGCACTATTACTAGCTACCTAGCGCTAATAGAAGTCATTATCTGCGCTATCAGGTGTTAAACTTGGCAGGCAATTTGTGGTGTATTACAAGCTTTGTGACAAATAGTTACACCTTAAAGCAGTTTTGTTTCGATATTATTATTTCAAAGTATGAAAAGGGCCATAGCCGTAATTAAATGTGAACATATATATTTGTGAAACCAAACATGTAAGCACGTAATAACGTAATTACATCTGCTTAGTAGGGATTTTCCTTAGTCCCTACATACAAAATGAAAGCTCCATATACGCGTTCGAACAATATGGAAATGGACTAGAAGTGATATGAACTGTTTGTGTAATCGCAATAAATTATTATCGTTCAAAGTTTTGGATTTCACCGCCTTTCCTCACCTTCTATCCCACTTCTGAAATAAGTGTCATTCTAAAGATGCAAGGAAAAAAAAGCATATTTCATGAGTTAGATTCTTTTTATTTTACTATACTTTTATTTTTTTTACCACAGTCAGTCTAATGTTTTCTTAATGCTAGGCGTGAATTCATTCGGTATGAGGCAACCTCAGTACCAGTGATAAACCTTATTAGAAAACGGCGACAAAGAAAAGAAAAAGCGTCGTGTTTCATGGAAAGAGAGACCTTCCTAGGAAAGAACCTCTAAACCACTTTTGATACGGCTATATTTCACATCCTTAATTCTGATGGATGTGAATCTCAAGTAGTGGTCGTAGAGACTCCTAAGGGAAATAAACCCTGTGTTTTGTAAAACTCATGTACGTTTTGAAAATATACGTTAAAACTTATTTTCTACGATAAAGATCAAGGTGTACTTTGTCTCTGACCAATTCCAGCTCGTGTGCAATAAGCATAATTCTTTAAGTTTTAAAGGAAATACCGTACTATGATATTCCATGTAAAACTGGTCTATTTATAAAATTTAATTTAAACGAGGTTTCTTAAGATTAGGTCAATTTGCTTCGTTATTCTGAACCAACTCTAATTCCGTGTTTTCTTTCTTCTCATAGCCTGCCACATGTCCTGATATTCATGCCCTTTTTTCTAAGGAAAATGGCGTCCATTATTTCCTCCGGCAGGAACTGGGCATGATTAATGCCGATATTTACTGTTCAAAATTATACTATTATAGTTAAATAATTTAAAAAAAAAATGAAATGCGAATATATGCTCTACTATGTATCTATGTAAACATAACGTACTACTTCCATTAGAAAAAGTTTATTATTCATTCATTTCTGATACATTTTTGCACTCGAAAAGAAAGGTAAATAATGTAACGCACAGTTGCCAATACAAGTCATGCCTAAAAGATTTGTTGTTCATTTTCTAATTTTAACAGCATTAACTGAATTAACCTAATGGTTCTCAAAGTTAATAGATTGCTTGGTTAGAACTTAATGTTCCCAAGAGAGGAACATTAAGTTTTGCGAAACTTAAGCTAATTTGACGCTGATAAGATTTCTTGAAGGACTGCTCGGGATGTGGTACGTAATCTTGATTTAAAAAAAAAAAAATCTGCCCAAGCACTTTTGGGGGGGGGGGAGCTCTACAGTTTTACCTACAGTTTTCATTAAATTAATCAAATCTATATTTTCATTAGCTACTTGAGATTTTACCTACAGGAAAAGTATTAGATTTTACTGTGCATGGTTGTCAGAATTTAACCTTGTAAAGGAAGAGGAGTGGCTAACATGTTTTGATTGATTTTAAATTAACTAGGTGTCATGACTGAGCTATCGGTTCGTAGCATCATAGAGAAAATACACGTGACCAGTGGCGTATTTAAGCGGGGATGCCAGGCTTAAGCCCCGCCAAATTTTATTTACTATTCTAAAATAAGTGAAATATCGTGCAGGATGTTCATATTTCCAGGAATAAAGTTAGCAAAACCCCCCGAGCCCGAAACAAAATCATAAATACGCTACTGCAGATCACAATAGGTGTGAGTCCAAATATTCCATGAAATGTTATTTAGGGCTGTAATTATGGCCAAAAGCAGAGTTTATGTAGGGACTAAGGAAAATCTCTACTAAGAAGATGTAATTACGATATTACGTGCTTACATGTTTGGTTTCACAAATATATATGTTCACATTTAATTACGGCTATGGCCCTTTTCATACTTTGAAATAATAATATCAAAACAAAACTGCTTTAAGGTGTAACTATTTGTCACAAAACTTGTAATACACCACAAATTGCCTGCCAAGTTTAACACCTGATAGCGCAGATAATGACTTCTATTAGCGCTAGGTAGCTAGTATTAGTGCAGTAAGTAGAGACATTTTTAAGTGGTTGTTTATTATTATTATTATTATTATTATTATTATTATTATTATTATTATTATTATTATTATTATTATTATTATTATTTATATTATTATTATTATTATTAATTAGTGTGATACGTTTTCAGTTATTATTAGGATAGTTTCAAAGAGGGTTGTCTAACTATCAGTTATCTCGGAGCGGAAGTCTGACGTCCTTGGATAACAGTATTGGCTTGTTGATTTACGTCGAACAAAGTCGCTTGGTCAAAAGTTAATTATTATAATATAATCAGCCGTAATTTTATTCCATTTTCTGTTGGAAGAATATATTTCGTCAGTTTTTAATGGCGCATCAATATATGACGTAAAAACGATAGAAAACTTTCTTCACTATCTGTGTATTTCCTTGAGGTGGCTTATTCTTCTATTGCTCTCTCTCCCTTTCTCTCTCTCTCTCTCTCTCTCTCTCTCTTCCTTTCTTTATTTTCTCTTTTTCTCTCGTTTCTTCAATGTCCATTTGACCTTTTAGTCCTAACGTTGCACCTGCCTGATGGTTAACTAGGTGAAATAAGGTCCTTTGCACCAGTAAAATATGTTTTGGAAAATATTTGAAGCGCCCCTCCTCATCACTGGATTTCAATGAAATGCTGATAATTGAAAACAAAAACTCATAAGATACTCCATTATCGTTATAAATTTAGTACCTCTCTATTCCCTTAAAGTTATTTGATAAAAATCTAGCTTTAGCTAGTGCTATATTCTATAATTTATTTAAAACAGTTAAGCCATTTTCTTCTGATGCGATCACAAACAACAGATAACGTCAAATTCAATATGAGGCAGTTATTACATATATATATATCCTCTCCTTCAGAAAGCGAAATTGTCCACAACTCCATATCATTATCCTCTTATTATTATCCGTCCTCAACCCCATGCGCAGGATTGTTACAGTTGTCTTACCTCCACTGTTTTATATATATTATTATTATCATATACCGCGACGTATATTATTATTATCATTTTGTAAGTTACGCATGTCTAAAGTTTGGTTGAATTTCCTACTGGTGTTTCAGAGTTATACTTAAACATACATACATACATATTTATATACAGTGTGTTTCAAAACAACACCGACAACTTTTGGGGAGGTGATTCCGGACACCAAGATAAGGCAAAATGTATAAACCAGCCTGGGTGTTCAAATGCTTCCACTCGGTGCCATGTAGAGCTGAAAGTCTGACGGAAAATTATAAAAGGTTCCAAAACTCGAGAACAAAATGCCGGATCAAAGTCTGGTGAAAGTGAATGTCCATCATTTTTAGCCGTAGATTCCATTAATGCAGAATTCAATGTGGTGCAGAGGTGGCGCAAGGGTTACTCCAAAGAAACTGAAGAATTCCTGGAACATTGTATAAAGATGGACTGAGGTAAATTAAATACAATTAAATACGATATTTCAACGAACAAAAGTGGGCACCGTGGCTCAGTGGTACAGTGCTTACTTCTTGTGTTAGGGTCCTTGGTTCAATGCTCTTCATGTAAAGTGTGTGTGGAGAGCATTGTGTCTGTGGATTTCCTCGGCGTACTCCCATTTCCTCTTAGATTCTCATTCCACCAATAATTCATCATAATTCACTTGCCTTAGTCGTCCGTCTCCTTTAGCGTAAAGGACATAATAGCGGGACGTTAAACTGAAAGATTTTCAACGGACAAACGTTGCAGTATGTCGTCGAAGTCAGAAGAACATCGTTAGAATTAGAATTAGAGAGAAATATATTTGATTGATCTACTTTCTCTCCGTACAGAATTAGCTATCGTAGGAAGAACTAAAATAATATGAAGTCCATAAAGTTTAACTTATATACCTTCTAGGCTAATGAAGCTAGGGAGAACACTCATGGCTATGTGGGTAACGTACGTGACTTTGACATAGAAGACCCGTTTTGATTTCCGCCGCGAGCACATGCAGTTCAGATTAAACGTTAAACGGTATCTTCACGCCTCATATAGCCTCGCTAGCAAAGGGATGCTAAACTCAAATCTGAGCCAATAACGGAGACAGATAATAAATGAAAGCTAATTATTGCGAAAGATTTCGTGAAATGAGAATGTAGTAGAAGACATTATAATCCCGTGAAAACTCACGTATATGATGCTGTTCATGTCAAACTTTTATGGTCTGGAATTGAAAAAGCGTACCAGAAGCGAGTGATCCATCACTAACCAATAGTGCCATCACTTTGAAGGAAGAACTACGATTCTGGCAGAGGTACGGATCTAGTAAACATTATGTGTAATAAACTAATGTATATACCGAGGTACTATGTAGGAAAAAGTTAATAAAGTTCTTACCAAATTTAGAATACCAGAAAAATTTAAATTAATTAAGATGTCTTTTAAGGAGTCTATGTAGAGAAATATCTGTCCACAAACTTTTGCATTAAGAATGGTCTGAAACAACGAGGGTGTTGCAGACATTATTATTTAACATTATTTTGGAATGTGCTCATGTAATTGATGTTAGATTTATTAAATTTAGGAGGCTCAGGTGGGAAGGTTGTGTAGCCATTGTGAAAGAAATAGGAACGTGTTCAAAATTTTTAATGGAAAGAATCGAGAAAGACCATTAGCGAGAGGTAGGAGCAAATGAGAGGTCAACGTTAAGATGTATTTCACAGAAATAACTAAGGCCCGGATTTTTATGTAGTACAAAGTACCGAAATATGTACATAAATATGTAAAAAATCAATGAAATATGTAAGAAATAGAGATGCAAGGGCTCGAAAAAAACCCGGCTTTTTTTGGAAAAATCTCGGTTATTTCTGCTTCTCTTTTTTGCTTGGGAAATTTTGGGCTTTTTTGAAAATTTTGCTTTAAACTGATAAAGCTGACTTTGTTTCGCTTCTCTACAACAAAAAGAACTCATTTAAATACTGGCTGATGCAGATAATAATATGAAACCTCGAAAATAAACCATGAATTTGAAAAAGATTTTTTTTTTTAAATTCTTAACATGTTTACATTATGAATTCCAAAGGATTAACCAATATATGTAATAATATTTTAACCTCTTATATACAACAAGTACTTTTAAAAATGATACACAAATAACTAGCAAAATTGTATGTAACATTTTTATTTCAAATTATCATACATCTTTTCTTTTTAAGCAAAGTAAAGAAAAACATGAGAGAAATCGGGCTTCGGGTGGTTCTGTATATTCTTGAAATTTTTCAATTTTTTAAATTTTCATATACATTGTATGCATATTTCGAACAAATTTTTCACTGATTGATCACATACGTAATAATCTGTTACCACCTATCAGGTGCTTCGGATCTGCAAAATCGGTAAAGCTCCCAAATTCTGTAATGCACTGACTGCTAGTTAAGCTTGTTCAGAATCGGGAAAGTATCGAATTTTCTGTTCATGGATCATATACGTAATAGACGGTTCATCTGAGCGTATGGTTTCCTAGGCTGTGGAATATATAACCACCATCACGGTTTACCCAATGCTGAAGGTTTCTAAATTTTTAACAAGAAAATTCAACATATAGTTACAAAACTTTTTCTTTTTCTTTCTTTTTTTTTTACAAAAAAGAAAAACTATGGAATACATTTAAAAAGAGTGGAAGAATCAATCACTGTTCCAATTCACAAGAAAGACGACAAAATTGATTGTAATAATTATCGAGGCATTTCTCTTAACATTCTATTAATAAGATTGACCCCATACGCAGTTGAAATTATTGGAGATTATCAGTGTGAATTTAGTGGAAATCGACCAGATATTTACCATTCGACAAATACTCGAAAAGAAATGGGCATATATCACCCAGTACATCAACTGTTTATTGATTTTAGAAAGGCTTACAACTCGGTAAGGAGGGAAACATTGTACAACATTCTTACAGAATTTGAAATACCGAAAAAGCTAGATTTATTAAGTGTTTAAATGAATTCCAGAGTAAAGTCCGAGTAGAAAAATGCGAGTTCCACGTCGAGATTGACCTGAAACAAGGATATGCGTTATCGCCGTTATTATTCAGCTTTGTTCCGGAGTACGCTATATGAAAAATCAAAGATAGAAACCAGGGCCTCGAGTTGAATGGTATTCACTAGGTTATGGTGTATGCTGATGATGTAAATCTGTTAGAACGATCGAAAGAAATGCAGAGGCCTTATTAAACGCTTGCAGGACATGAGTAAATGCAGAGAAATCTAAATAGAAGGAAGATCACAAGGAAGTTACGGCAAATTATGAATGCGTTAAAATGTCAATTAATACTTTCGACACTTCGACAATTAATAATACTTAGTGGATACTTTCAAATATCTTGGACCAATATTACCAGACCAAAATCATACCCACAAAGAAATTAAATGTCGACTAAAATCAGGAAATTCTTGTTATTATTCAGTTCAAAATATTTTGTCGTCGCGAATTCTGTCAAGGAATTTAAAGCTTAAAATATATAAAATGATAATCATGCCTGTTATGCTTTATGGTTATGAAACATGGTCTCTTACGCTCAGGGAATAACTCAGACTGAAATTATTTGAGAATAAAATTCTGAGATGAATATTTGGACCCAATGGGGAATGGGGAATGGCGGAAACTTCATAAGGAGGAACTACATAATTTATACGGTTTACCAAACATCGTTAGAGTCAACGGACCTTATGCAGAGTCGTTTTGAAGCACGATTAGTGCCATACTAAAGAGTTCGACTAACATAAGTCTCCTGCAGTAGTCAGTGTTTTAATATGATGCTAATCATACATCGAAACGACTCTGCATAAGGCGGATCAAGTCTAGGAGGCTCAGGTGAACAGGTCATGTAGCCAGAATGGAAGAAAGTAGGAACGCTTTCAAAGTTTTAACTGGAAATCCAATCGGGAAACGTTCATTAGGAAAATCTAGGCCCAGATGGGAGGACAATATTAAGATGGATCTAGCAGAAATAGGAATACAGAGTAGAAACTGGATTGAATTGGATAAGGCCACAATGGAGAGCTTTTGTGGCCATAGAGAAAAAGAGAGAGATAATACATTTAAGTTAAGCACAACTGCACAACAGACATGAGTGAATGGTTAGCTTTCGCCTCTCGCTTTCGCTTTCGCCTCTCGCTTTCGCCGATTGAAGCCTCTACCCCGAAATTACGGAATTTCTAAATATTTGTTTTGCCTTTACTCATAAACTTCAAGCTGTCCTCAAATAAAAAATTAGGAATTTTTAGAAAAACTAAGCATTAATAAGAAAAGCCCCTCCGAAAATAATTATCTAAATCCGCCACTGATTATTAGTATCTAGAAGATTATAGCTGAATATACAAACGAAACGAAATATTTGTTATGCCTGTACTCATAAACTTAAGCTCCTCTTAAGTAAAGGTTAGAAATTTTTAGAAAATCGAAACATTATTCAGAATTCTATCAAATGGTATTCAAGGTTGTATCTGGAAGATTATGGTTAAATCACTGCACAGCTGCAGTATAACGGAAATGTGGAAGTACGCTCTGACAGATATATTGAAAAACGTACGCTCTGATGGATATATTGAAAAACGTAAGTTTAATTATGTGCGAGAAGCTAGAGTACTAAGCTCTAAGAAGTGAAACACGAATGACTAAAAAGAATGATCTAGAGAAGAAAAATTGTCCATAATTCAGAAGTTAAAATCAAGTTATATAGCTTCTAAAATTGCCCTCAAATACTACGTACTTTATGTTTACTTTAATTCATAAACCATGTGCTCCATCCATCATGATGGTGAATTCCAGAGCGAAATATGGCATTTAGGTCATGGAATCTTATTTAACTTTAGAGTATACTATAAGAAAGCTATTTAAACAGAAAAATCATGAAAATGAAAAAAGCCAAAATTTCCAAAATTCTCGTTTTTTCCCAAAAAATGCCTGCTTTTTATGTGCAAAAAACCATCGATTCAAAAAAGCCGGCTTTTTTGCATCTCTAGTAAGAAATATGTTAAAAATATTTTTTCGTGTTTATTTTATGTCTGTGCTATTTTCTTAGCTAATAAATATACTGTAACATATTTATGTAACAAGTGTAAATAACTTCCTACAGATACGTACAAATTTTCAGGAGAAACAAATGAAAATATGTATCAAGAAAGTAAAAAAATCACATTATTGAACATATAAAAAATATTTATTTAAACAAAAGGCACTTACTTTTGGGACTAACAATGAACCACTCAATAATTTTACGCAATGGAAAAACTGTCACTAACTTGTTACTGATATGTTCAAAGAACAAATAAAATTGTCTCATGGAGAAATGAAAATCACATTATTGCAGGGATGAATTCAGGGAGTAGCCCGGGGGAAATCTCCCCCCCGAAGAAAATTCATTCCCCCCCGGAGAAACTCAAAAAAATTCACTCACAAAATGTAGAAATTACTTCACCCAATTATTTGCTTTTCTTTCCGTGCACGTGCAAACGAAATCCGATCTCTCAATATACATATAAATGACGCAGACCCATTCTATATAAATATTAAACATGTAACATCGAAGATAGAATACCAAATAGTGAATAAAACTTGTATTTCTTAACGCTATGAGCGAGTTTGGCAGAACATGAAATTGTTAACTGCTGAAGAAAGGTTTGTATTTTAGTAGGTACTATACTCTCGCCCGTGTGCGTGGGTTTTCTCGGGGTTCTCCCGTTTCCTCCCACTTTCTTCATTCCACCATTTCATTCATTACTCATTATCACCGTCTCCTTTAGCCTAACCGGCATAACCGTGGGACGTAAAACTCAAAATTTCATTTCATTTCATATACTCTCGCCCTATATTATATATTACTAAGTAGCACTAACACAGATTGAGATAGGAAAGGAAAGATAGAGAAGATCTTTCGATCATTGATCTCTGATGCCAGCAGACTTCAGTTCTTGAAAATGTACAGTTCTTGCATTATCTGAAATAGAGCGCCTAAATCCCATTTCTCGCATCGGAAGTAACAGACGTAATGTGTTTTACGATTGTTAAAGTAAACACACTTTTCTTTAATTAAAAATAAGTCAGTTAAAGGGTGAGATTCAGAGAGCTTCATTTAGAGGGATCAGGGAGGAACAGTTATCCTTCCTGGGTTCGAGATTTATATATAATTTATCAATATAATAGTAGTATATAAGTGAAAGATTGCTATTGAAGGTGATGAATTTCCTGCTCAATGCCGTGCCATGTGGGAGAGGTAAACGGGGCGACGGCCCCGGCCGCCGAAGTAAGTGCGATGTGAGCATGCACATATATAAAATGAAAGGAAAAAAGTAATGAAAAGTGCTCAAAATCAAGGAAAAGCAGGGTTTACTTTTTAAAATTTTCTTACCTTTCGCGGCTGGTCCGTCGACCTCACTCATGGGGTGCCTTCGTATTTACTCGCGCCAAGCGCTGATTTTCCACGACACTGCACTAATCCTACTGAAGATTTCGTGAACTAAACTATTGATGTGTATGCAGTGAAGAAACCAAGGCTAATATGCTTGATTTAGAATCAGAAGTGTGAGAAAGAATAACTTTTTGTTAAGATATTCATATGTATGTTTGTTTTAGGACAAAAAATATTTGAGTTAATTTAAATCTTTTTAAAAACTTCTACATTAGTAACAAACAGTAACTACTGAATATAGGAAATAATAACAAAAATAGCTACTGTAAATAGCAGTTAAAGTTTAGTCTAAAATATTTTTGCCAGTCTTTATTTAATGTTTTAGATAAAATTAAAGGATTGTTCTTTTCAATTGTAATCTCACATAGAATATTTATCAGCAATTAGTCTCACAAGGTACATTCGCGAATTGTCCCCTCGGGATTGATGTAAAACTGATTTAAATGCAAAGTTCTCCATGGCCTAATGTGTATTGTACTAATTTTAGCAGCCCATATGGGTAATTTGCATGTTTATGAGCCTTCATATACCCGAATTCAATCACACACTACTATAACGCTCGGTCACAAAATTGCTTTTAGTTTCTTTAGATGTAACTGAACATGAATGTGGACATATGGAAAACAAATAGGATCAAGTACTGCTTCTCTGGCACGTGTTATCCACACGGGCCGCCATCTTGGATCCGCAATATTAAATTCAACTTTCGGTTTTTCAAATGGGAATAGGTGCATGTGATACATCAAATTCATATAAAATTTTCTCGGAAATTCATCGGTGTAGTGAGCTTTACGGTAGCTTGTACCATTAGCGAGATATTACATGTTAAATCCCTCTAGGCACTTCGCGAATAGACATTACAGAGTAATGATAGTTACGCTTACGTTTTTGATGTTGACAAATCAAA
Organism: Thermobia domestica; assembly: GCF_964235325.1. Lineage (NCBI taxonomy): Eukaryota > Metazoa > Arthropoda > Insecta > Zygentoma > Lepismatidae > Thermobia > Thermobia domestica. The sequence goes on along the minus strand of NC_137461.1, from coordinate 54,091,724 downwards.
ACAATTTCTAACTGGAAAATACTGTAGGTATAAACAAACTCTCTACAACATTGGTGTCATAATCTTACAACATTTCTGTGAGTGATTGTTATTACTTCCATGTTATTCTACGAACAAGGAAGTATTGTATTACGAACATAATGCCTAATGTAAATCTAGATACGACCAGATTTTGGTGAAGATCTACCATATCCTATTTACGTCTGTGTGCCTGTATGTATGTACGTTCAGAAGACATTTCGTCAACAATGAATCACGTAAAAGATCACATATTCATACGAGGCCCCGCACAATTTTCTAATGGTTGAATTTGTGAAGTGCCTCACATTTAACATGCAATATCTTGCAAATGGTACAAGCTACCCTAAATCTCACCACACCAATGAATTTTCGAGAAAATTTTGTATGAATTTGATGTATCACATACACCTATTTCCATTTGAAAAACCGAAAGTTGAATCCAATATTGCGGATCCAAGATGGCGGCCGATGTGGATAAAACCTGTCAGAGAAGCAGTACTTGATCCTATTTGTTTTGCATATGCCCACATTCATATTCAGTTACATCTAAAGAAACTAAAAGCAATTTTGTGACCAAGCGTTATAGTAGTGTATGAATTTCAGATATATGAAGACCCATAAATATGCAAATTACCCGTATGGGCCGCTAAAATTAGTACAATACGCTTTGGGCCGCGGAAAACTTTGCATTTAAATCAATTTTAGACGAATCGTGAGGGGACACTTCGCGAATGTACCTTGTCAATATTAGGTAAGATGTGCATGTGAATGGAATTGTTAAATATGCTGCTTTCTTGCAAAAATACAGAAAAAAAAACTCCCCCCCCCGAGGAGTTGACATTCCCCCCCGGGTGAAAATGTCTGAATTCAACACTGCATTATTGTATATAAAATAGAAAAAATCTTCAAAACAAAAAGCGCTTACTTTCCAGACGAAAAATAAACAACTAAATATTTTATATAATGAACTGCGTATTCAAACAGTTCATGTCACTAACTTAACACAAATACGTTCATTTTTTTTTAAAGAATGAAATTGTCTAGTAATGAAATGAAATCACATTATTGAATATCGAAATAGAAAAAAAAATATTTAAAATAATGAGCGCTTACTTTCGGAGCGCACCATGAACCACTAAGTATTTTATATTATGCTATTCAAAATATTCACCAACTTGCCACAGATACTTCAAGCTTTCACTATTATTGTATACGATGAAAAAATCTTAGATAAAAAGCGCTTACTTTTCTGATGCACAATGAACCACTACATACTTTTCCAGGTGTTCAGGAGTTAAAGAGAGTCGTTGGTCAGTCAGGATCCTTTTATAGGCTGAAAAAGACCTCTCCACGTCGCAGGAAGTGACAGACGCGAACTTCAACAAATGACATTTTGCAGGGCTGATTTCCTCAGGGGCCTCCGTTTGTTCTCCACCCAATATCCAGCATGCAGTCCTCAATGTTAGGTATCCTGGATTCCTCTTCAAAACTGACTGGAACTTCCGGGCAATTTTCGCACCTGTTTCTCCCTGCACAATGTTAAATTTCTTCTCCACATCATCCATTGTTGTCATCGCTTCTTTCAAAGTAAGTCCTGAAGTTTCTAGTTTCTCGATAACGTTTGCAATCCACCTGAAATTACTTCCAATGTACGCTAGTGAACATTGAAAAACATTATTTTTGAACGCACTTTGAGAATCACGCACTGCTGCACTGGACTCTGCAGGAAATGTGGTGACAACTGACTTCACAGCATCAAAATTTTCATTGTAGAAGTTAACAGCCTGTATCCACGTGCCCCACCGTGTCAGTACAGGCTGCGGTGGTAGCAACACATTTGGTAGCATATTGTTGCAGCCACACGACCAGGGGCTTTCACAAAAACATTCTTAGTAGAAGACATAAGCTTATTGACTTCAGCGAAGTTGATCCGCACTTCCTCTGCTACACGATGTAATCCATAGACCAAACAGCACATATGAATAAGGTTTGGGTAGAACACTTTAAGCTCATCGAAAGCTCTTAACATGTACGCCGCAGCATCAGAAACATCAGAAGCACTTTTTCTGCAGGAACACTTTGTGGTCACAACCTTCTCAGTCCATCATTTACGAAACGTTCAACTGTTGAATGGTTTGTTTTGTCCAAAACTTTTGAACTGATCAGAAATGATCGTGATGGAGAATCATGGTCAAACTTTCCTACCACCAGATTGGCAACGAAACGTCCTAATACGTCTGTAGTTTCATCCACCGCAAACCATATATGCGAATCACCAATTTCAGCTCGAATGTGTTTGCTAGCATCTTCATAGCACACATCCAAATAATTCTTGCGGATAGTAAATTCGTCAGGAATGTCTCTTGCAATATTTTCCCAAAAAGGACGCGAACTGTGGAACTTGCAATTCGTACCACGGTATGTCTGCTGCAATGAACGCACTGGCAAGGTCTTTGTAAAATTCACTGCTGTTTTCAGATGCTGGTTTTGTTTGGGTTAAAAGTTTTAGTTTTGCGACACGCTGTAACAGCTTGTTTTTCATGTGAATAGCTGTTTTCATGTGCTGATCCAATTCCGACTTCATTGAACAGCCCACTTTCTTATCGCATACTTGACAAAAAACAATTTTACCGTCTGTGGTATAAGCGTCATCCATAGCTATCCACGATTTCAATTTTGACGCTAAATAGGAAGCCATCATTGAAAACAAGAAACTGACTCAGTCACAAGCGTGCACACTAATAAACCGGGCACGAAACTGAATCCTTTTCCCCTTTGTTTGAAGTAAGAAGTGGCGTAGTAGCCATCGAGTCATACAAAAGCGATTTTTTAAATCCAATTTAAGAAGCAAGAGATAAAGTCTAGCCGCTCCAATCACCTTCCTCTCACCGCCACCCCCACCCGTAGAGGTTGTACATACAAGAAAAGGTGAGAAAGCCAGCCAACTGTGTGCGTTTCAGTTTGTTTTGTCGGCACACATCCGACTGGCATCTCCTTGCAAAGGCGATAAACACAAAAATTCTTATATTGTTTTCTTTATATATATATATATATATATATATATATATATATATATATATATATATATATATAAGATCTTTTTCTTTTTTCAGGATTGGAAGCGGCAACTGACGACGTTTCTTTGCATATTGTAGAGTGTACGATTTGTTTTCACCTAGCTTTCCTGCAATACAAATCGGTTGAACAAAGTGAGAGAAACAATACAGATAATTAATTAAATAAAGTACTTTTTGAGTTATTGTTCCATGTATAGGCCTATTTTTATTTGCGTATTATTTAAAGAAAATTAGCGAAAAGGAGCAAGGAAACTGAATTTATGTAAAAATATGTACAGTAGACGGAAAATATGTAACAGACTTCAAAATGTGTAAAAATATATAACGTGATTTTGGTTTATATGGATCCTTACTTCGTAATTTGCGAACATTTCATATTTTCACCAGCGTACATACAAAGGAAAAAATATGTAAAAACATAAAAATCAGGGCCTTACAAATAACAGAATCTGAATCAATTTGGCTAAGGATAGAAGTCAATCAAGAACTTTTGTGAACTCGGCATGAACCTTGAAATTCCATAGACTTTAAATGTATAATGGAATTTCATAGTCGAGGTTTAATGAAAAAAAGAATATGGCAATGATAGTTAACATGTTACTATCATACATGTTAACATGTTAACAAATACTGTATAACATGCGCTTACGTTGCACACGATTTAACCTTTTCCGGACCAGTGGTTTCAGTGTGAAACCACAGTTTTAACTCTTTTCTTTATGCAGCCTACTGGATTTAGAAGGCAACTATCTTTTAGTATGAACTTTGCAAGCCATCTAAGGACAGGAGTTTAAATTATTTCCAGAATATTCATTCGCACTGAAACTGTATAGCCAATTGACATTCAGAGTTTGTTGTTTTCTTTCTCTTTATAAATTCATTCTTTGGAAAGCAAAAAGTTAAGGAATTCTTAAAAAATCGCGAATAACTTACAAACGTAATGATTTAGAACACTATATTTTAAACATACAATAACTAAATATAAAAGGAAAACAATCGTGTAAGTGCATTAATAAACATTCAGTATGACTATAATTATTGAAATATAAACTTCGTTTCAAAGTTATTCCCATAAGTGGAGATATTTGCACAACATACAAAAAAAGAAGGAAAAAAAGTATGTTTAACATACAATGCTTCTGTGCAATATTTTCCCTTCAGTATGTATTTATTTATAGATTTCACTTCCTACACAAAACTGCATGCGTCTACAAATATTGATATTAGAATCATGGTCCCAGTATCAATACTTAGTATGAATTATCGATATTTGTGAAGAAAATTATATATTTTCTGGTACAGTTTAGCATATGTTCCAGAAATTTGCCGAATCAGGAACATAAGACATCCCCGTGATATGACTTGCCTTGGCTGCTCTTTATGTCCAAGAATACCATCCCAAACGTCTTCAATTGAATATTTACTGGATTTGGGGCTTTCAAACTGAAACTCTCCCAAATTGCATGATTTCTTTTTTAAAAAATATAATATTGGTCATTTCTATACGTATAAGCTTCAATACTCCCTCCCCAAAGTCTAGTGATTTCTAAAATAATAATAATAATAATAATAATAATAATAATAATAATAATAATAATAATAATAATAATAATAATAATAATAATAATAATCTTTTCTGAGTGAAGCCCCTCTCAAATTATTTTTTCGGATCCACCGGACTCCGTAATTTATGTTCCAACAAGAAATCAATTCCAGCATCTGTCTAAATAGGAAATTTATCTAAAATTAGAAGGCAGAAGGTACCAGCAGTAGTAGTTTCCTATTAAGGGGTTACTTTGGACCGGTGCAAAATAATTCCTATTGGAAGTTGAAACCGTCATCTATCAGTTTTATTTTTCTACACTTTTAAAACGTTTCACATTTCAATTTCAACTATTGCTTCAAAGACCTATTATACACACCCTTTAGGAATCCGATGGTACACTTTGTACCATACGGGTGTTTCATGGTACATTGCGTTATAACTCTCCTATTTGAGCTTTTTCGTCCGGTTTTTTTTTCCAAGTCCAGAGGCATTGTAGAAGACCTTACGTATGGTTTCACACCTTCCTGCATCGAGATATAGGAGATGATGACGTCATAATTCTAAAATATATTTTCTTTTATTAAGCCTATGTTCATTATTTTTTGGCTGGCTTATTTTTGCACGTAGAACATTGAAATATTGCACAAACATTCAGTCCACCTAGTAGTATTTACCAGATTTTTTTTTCAGATTTCTGCGTTAAAACAGAGGGGATCCAAAGGGGCAAAAGTTGAAAAAAGGGTTATTTTTACAAAAAAAAAACTTTTCTTCAGAATTTTCCCGCCTTAGATAAACGATGGAGACATGTGAATGGTACCGCCTGAAAGGCAGTTCTATTCTGAAGAAAATGATGTGAAAACCATGATTCTAGGGTAATTAGGAATGTCTCAGGGAATTTTTACAAAATATTCTTCTATATACGGGAATATGGTACATTGTCGGTATATACGGTACCGTATATTTTTTGGCGGGCTTACTTTTGCACCTAGAAGATTGAAATTATGCATTATAGTAGTATTTATCAGATTTTTTAGATCTCTGCGTTAAAACAGGGGGTCCAGAGGGGCTAAAAGTTCAAAGAATGGATATTTAGACCCAAAAATCCCTTTTCGGGATTTCCCCGCCTTAGGTACATGATGGAGACACGTGCGTCATACCGTCTGAAAGGCAGTTCTATTCTGAAGAGAATGATGGGCGAAACATGACCCTAGGGTAATTAGGGATGTGTCAGGGAATTTTTAACCAAATACACTTCTGTATAGGGGAATATGGGACATTTGTGGTATATATATACATATATATATATATATATATATATATATATATATATATATATATATATATATATATATATATATATATATATTGGCGAGCTTATTTTTGCACCTTGAAAATTGAAATTGTGCACAAACATTCAGTCCACCTAGTAGTATTTAACAGATTTTCTTAGATTTCTGCGTTAAAACAGGGGGGTCCAGAGGGCCTAAAAGTTAAAAAAGGGATATTTAAACCAAAAATCCCTTTTTCAGGATTTTCCCGCCTTAGATACATGATGGAGACATGTGAATGGTACCGCCTGAAAGGCAGTTTTATTCTGAAGAGAATGATTGGCGGATTATAGTCCTAGGATGAATAGAGATGTCTCAGGATTTTTTTGCCTGTGTTTTGCGGTAATTTGGGACATTGTGGGAATTCTTGATAAAATTTCTCCCGCCCTTAGTGTTCAAGATAGAAACTTGAAATTTGGTACACGCATTCAGTACACCAAGTACTATTTATCAGATTTTCTTGAGATCTCTACGTTTACACAGGGCCGCTCCAGAGGGGTCCAAAGTGTGAAAAAAATTCCCGAAATTTTCTTTTTGACATATTTTTGCCTCTTCTGCTATATGATATGAGCGTGCAAGTGGTACCATTTGAAAGCCAGCTCCATTCTGAAGAGAATGAGGTATGAACCATGATCCTAGGATAAATAGTAACGATGCAGTAGCTGCTTGACTGAAAGTCTAAAAAGTACTCCAAAAACCCCGGATCCCTTAAGGGTTAATTTAGACGGAATTTTTTTTGTAGGTGATATCTTTCAAATTTTGTCGGGCTTTACAGTGACTGATTTCCATACCTCTACAAAAACAAACTCTCCGGGTAATTAGAACTGATGTTAACCGCCAACATTATAGCCAAAATACAGTTAGATGTTCTATCTTACGGTGGTAGTTGAAACTTTATCTTTACAGCTTATGGTTTTATTGACAGAGGAATGTGCAACAATCTTGATATTTTGTGCAAAGTTATCCCTGATGTGCAAACTAATCTCGTTTTACGGTACTGCCTTTTCCTAGCAGGAGGAACTAAAGCACGGTACTCCATATCGCTCTTGTTAAGGTTTGTCTCATAACACGTTTCTACACATGTACTCTGGTTGAGAGCAGAGTGCATCCTGATAGTCTTCCACAACATAAGCCATTCAAATGGTGAAGTGCATATACAGTGATTCCTCAAATAAAACTGCAATAATTTGGGCATAATTCTCCCAGTACATTGGTGTAATTCCTTTTTAGGATCTTGTTTGCTTTGGCTAGATATTCGAAATTCTCCAGAACTTCAGGACATGTTAAAATAAAGATGACGTTTATCATTCATAATGGTATAAACCAATTGCACGAAAACATATGATGTTATAAATAAAGGATAACAAAGAAGTAATAAAGAGAAAATAACACTAATTAAGAAACGATATTTATTTTCTCTTTTAACAAAACAATAACATTATTACATTCTAAATGGAATACTCAATAAATTATCACGGAATTTATAATTGTATTTCAAATCATTATTGATCCAATTACACAACTTTACCAAATTATTCTTTAAACCCAAATGCTATACAACAGATTTTACATTTTGTATAAGTAATATTTCATTTTATAGTTTATTTTAAATAAACTGAAATATGCAAGTCAGAAGTGGTAAATGTAGCCATTTAAAAAAAAAAAAAGCTTAAGATCATGTGTTAGTTCTTCAGTTCTCTGTGCAGCAGTTCTGGGAAGATTAGTGCTATAGTTTGAGGCTATATTGTATCAGTGTTTGAAGGAGCAACTGCCTATTGCAGATTTTACATATAACAGAATTTTCGGCAAATTCGTTTTCTGTCAAATGAATTGTATTTTTTTCAGCGACAAATTAGATTCAGTAAAGTATTACATGTCAGATCAAAATGAAGAAAAATATCGTCAAATCCAAAAACTGGTAGTTGAAAACAGAATTATTTTTGTTGAAATTTGTGTAGCGTATAGAGTGTATGATAAGGATAGGTATTTTGATTATATATAATCAGAGAGAAATAAGTTTTCTCTCAAATTGAGGTCAAGTTTCTATTATATTATTATATGGTTTGCATATCTCTTGAATATCAATGTTAACGACCTATATATGTATAAACTTCTCGCAACACTTCTTGATTTGCTAATAAAGTTCATCAATAATAAGGAATATGTGCTAGATTTATGTTTACATCATAATTTACATATTGAATCTACCGACCTTTTCCCTTAATATTTACAACATTTTTACATTCATACATTCGATTGAGTTTCAGAATATCTTTTTCACTCAACTTCTCTCGTTGTCCAATAGATATGTTCGCTTTCTGAAATATGAAAAGTAAGATTTAATTAGTTTTTCTATACACCTATATCCGTATTCTTATTTAAAGGCATATTAAACACAATGACAGGTGTGACTGACATGAAGATTAAATTATAGATTTTCACATCCTATACGGAAATGACTGCAAATTAAGAACCTCTGACCTTGACTTAAAACCTATAAATCTTGTGACGTGAAAACAACTAACGTTGGATGTCTTACTGAGAATTTGACTTCCAGGGCATCTTTTACTTATTTCAGTCTTTCATTCTAAAATGGTTCCATAACAGACTTACGTATCTCATGAAACCAACGAGCTAAATTGATATAAAATGGTGCCGCAACAGTAGATGCAATGAAGATCAAATTTTGACTTGATTTGGAAGTGATTGCAAGATACGATTGTGTTATTTTAGTATCAAATAATAGTCTTCCATGTGCAAGGTAACATATCTAAATTACGCCAACTAAATGCTGGGGAAAAGCTGCCATCTTGATTTTTGGCTGGTACCTTTTGTAGCAAGCAGGATTTTAAGAAGAATTTTGCTTTACTCTCTAACCGTCATATCATAAAGTTTTATTCCATGAATCATACATTTAAAACGAAAGTAAAAATCTTTAACATATTTTGTAATATGTAACTTTAACTACATTAACCTTATACCTATAAAGGCTTGAAATCGATTGAAGATCACTTGCCGTATATTTCTCTCAACCATATAGAGAAATCATTTAAATATTTTTCTAATAATCGCTAATAAGCTGTAACATCTATTTCCAATATTCTTTGTTAAGATACTGCTTTATTTTTTACTTAATTTTTTCCTTCGTTCAGCCACACATGTTGTATATCTATATATCTATATACCTATATCTATATCTATCTATCTATCTAGCTATCTATCTATCTATCTATCTATCTATCTATCTATATATATATATATATATATATATATATATATAATGTGTTAATTTATTCTGTTTACTATATGCTAATTTTTCAGTCGTAGATGAATATTTTATAAAATTAATATTAAGTTATATATACTTAGGTAAGGTCCTCAAATAATAATGTTATTTCAGAATAATTCCCTGCTATTAGAAAACAAGTGTTCTAGTTTTCCTTCTTATGTGACATAATGCGTTGCCCTCACTTTAGATATGCTGGGAAAGGGTTTAACAGTAGAGGAAGTAATAATGTCTTTGGAAATTTTATTCTGACTACTAAAATGTGAATTTGCATAATAGGTTTCAATTTTGGTGTATCCAATTTCTGATTAAGCTGCAAATAAACAAAAGGCTGGAAAATGCTTCGATTGAAATAGACGACAGTTAGTCACGTGCGATCTATACCATATAAGAATGAAGAATAATTTTATTACCCATCGCGTTCAAGTTATTAATTCTTTTCTTGCATTGAAAGACATAAAATAGAACTAAATTACACTGGGATAAGATACAATGGTACAAATATCTCAAATTGCGGCATATGATGAAGGCAAAATAATGAGGACGAATTGGATCAATCCCAAGCTTCTCCTCAAACTATTCCTGGTCTATATTGTTTTCTTATTAAACGTCGTTGATAGAACTTATTGAACGCCTTGTAAAAGCGTAGTATTATAAAGATAGTGGAAGATCTGCAATCATGCTAAGAAATATATTAAAGTGAAAGAAATATATTAAAGTGCAAGGTTAACGTCAAAATATAAAAGTTGGTAGCTTTTCCCAAACTTTCTGTGGTAAATTTTCGATATGTTATTCTCTACATCGATGTGCGTCATTTGGTGCTAATATCATTTACGAGCCCTGGCTACAACATAACCAAACTGGTTCCAAAATTACGGTTTGTTGTCACACACTTACAAATGAAAGACAATCTCTTTCTACCTACTTTCCTCCCCTACTTATACATGTTTCCATATAACGTTTCCATTGTTGAAAGAAGTTGTTACAATCTTCTGGTATCATCATCTTCAGTACCGTTGACGTTTTCTGTTTCATCTCCTCTGCAGTCAGCAAACGACTTCACTTGAGTGTGCATTTTGCTCTTAGAAAAACGATAAAATGACATAGTGCCAAATTCGGTATATAAGGTGTATGTTCTAACACTGAAGTCCACTTAGCTTCCAGAAACTATTCAATGGTGAAAGCAGTATGCAAAGGAAAATTGTCGTGATGCACAATCCATTCATTGTACTTCCACAAGTGAGGTCGCTCTTTCTCACGTTCTCGAACATTCACCAAATCCTGCTGATAATACTGCTTATTTTCTGTCTGAAATGATGATACACTCTCAATCAGGAGCAGGATATTGATATCAGAAGAACACAATCAACCTAAATTTCTCTTTTCTTTTGCTCTTTCGTGCCTGTATCATTCGCGGTGGTGCGGGAGTTTTCCAGTGCATGAATTGCCTTTCCGTTTCAGGTTCATATTAAAAGATCCATATCTTATCGCCAGTGACCATTTTCGTAAGCCAGTCCGGTTCTGCTTAAAGTTTTCAACTGTGTCATTGCAAACGTGATTCTGGAAGACCTCCTCCTATGTGAGAGTTTTGTTACCATTTTACTGTAAACTTTTCACGTGTTCGAATGTGCAGAATTACGCTGACAGATTTTTTATCTACGAACTCTATGTCTGCTATCATTCCAATTCTTAACTTGCAATATTTGTAGAAAATGTCTGTTGCTTTTGCTATTTTTCTCTGTTTTGCTGTGACAGGACGACTGGATCTCTTGCCATTATTAACGCTCTCGTGTCCGTCGATGAAGCGTTTGCGCCACACAAACACATGCGTATTGACATCGTATTATCATCGCACATTCTCTAATTCTATCACACATTCACTCAGTAATTTGTTTACTTTCATAAGGAATTTGAAGTTAATGCGCTGTTCAATTTTCATATTTTCTATTCTTTCGCGAACACGATTCTATATCTCTCTGTTGAATTGTTGCTCACAGACTAAACCCAACTGAGAGCGGCAACTCATGAATATCATTACCTTTCCCGAAAGTGTGAGGTTGCTCTGTGTGCATACGCTTCCTACTGTTCTACATAGCTACACTACTGACAGTGTTCCCAGGACCTTTATTTCTACCAAAGCCTCTTATGTTGCAATTAATCCATAATCAATTCTAAATGTTGTCTTTGATGCCTCTACTTTAAAGGTAAACTATGAAAAGCCTTATTCCGAGTATAATATTGGGTTTGTCAAGTTCACCAATTGACACTTATTGTATTGGCAAACTCAGTTATAGAAAGTTAATATAGTCAAGAACCGGTTATCCTTTCTAAATACTGTGAAAAACGAAACGATCAAGTGGCTCGATACACGTAACAAGATAAATGTAACGAAACGGACGTCTCTTCTGTTAGTGCTGTAAGAACATTAGAAGAAACATGATGGAGTAATAAATCTATTAGCATAAAAGAAAATCATTAAGACCTACCTTAGGTTCAATAGTTGTTTTGTTATTCCGGGTGCCTGCTAATTCTGAGTAATGCATAATGCTATAGTAGTCATAACCAACACCATAATCATTCACTAACTCCTGAGGCATCTTCTTGAACTCTTGATGGTATTCTAATAATCAAGAAAGAAAAGTGTTAGAGAAATAAAAAAGTAAAATTTCTTGCTTTCAACTAAATTTCCTCAAAGTTTAGATACAAGCACATATTTCTGTAGAACTTCTCAGAATTGGAGATTTTTGGCTTCTACATAAGAATGATGGGTACTTCAATACGAACACCTGCATCCAAATATGCTAAAGTTCAATTAGGAAGATTTTTAAATTATTGCACTTGTAAATCATCTGTGAGCCGACTCTTTCTTTGTCCACTAATATGTTGGGACATTGAAAACTCTGAAATTTGTCAACGTTTGCACTATGATGTCGTATTTTGGTAGACTTATTTCCATTCACCACATAGTGCTTAGTTTCTACCTAGGTACAACATCTCTTCACGGAATTTTCACGAAATTTTTGAGATTTACTACCAACGATTACCCTGAGAGGCAAAATAACACGGTGACTATGAGAATCAAATAACATAGTCGAATGAAGAAAATCAAAGGAAAGGGAGTACTCTGAGAATACATACTTCCATTAGGTTCTATCACCACCGATTCCATTTAGCGTAAGCAAGGGCTTTTTCAATGTAATCGTAACATCGGTGTTCGTTTTCTTCCGGTACAAAGGAAGATTTATATGTTTGTTCCATTTATTTTTATGACGGTAGAAGTGAAACATTTAAGGATGATGGTATAGCAAATAGTAGGGTACGTCATAAGCAATGTTACACACATGATTTTTAAAGTATATCAACCAGTATTACAGAGAGTACAGACGAAGGAAATGAACTGAAAGAAGATATGTGAAATGATAGTCATGGTAGAAGCCATTATTTCAAGTGATTCTGAGATTGTTAATTTTCCTTTCAAAGGAAGGTTTAGAATTACATGTCAGGAATAAGGTAATACATAAGCAAAAATACAAGCTTTAGTTCGATCATTATCCACATACTTCGCACTTCAAACACTTTATCATCAAAATTTATAAAAAAAAAAGAAAAAAAAGAACATACAGTTTCGGACTATTTTTGTGCCACAAAAAGCAGAAAAAGGATAAGGGATATTGATGGTTGTTTCTTTGGGAGGGTGGAATTGATACAATCTTCTCTTTTAACTCTCTATTCAAACCACAATTGAAGAAATCATTACCTAAAGTTTTGAGGTTGATCGTTGTACAATAAAACGTAAACAAAGAAAGGCGTTTTACTGTAATCAATTAAAAGTTCTAAGAATATATTCTATATCTACTCTAATTTCTGCAAATGATTAAAACTGTGATAATGAGTAATAAAGGAGTTCTAGCAACTTTGACTCTTATCTAGTAACTAGCGTGCGAACTCGGTGCGCAGGTACCTTGGTTCGATTTCCGGTTCGGTTTTGAAATATGTACCCATTATGGTGGTTTCGATACCATCTTAAAGTGTAGGTACCGCACAAATCCCGTGTGTCCTGTTTGAAAGCATCCTAAATCCAATTTCACCCAACCAGCCAATGAACTGATGCATAGTCATCACAGTAAACTTGCGAATTAAATACAAGTATTCTTTTAATTGTCAATCAAAACCGTGAAGGATGCAAATTCGAATCTCTAGTTGAAAGGAAAATATTTGTACTGTAAAGGCATTTTTTTTCTTCTGCCTATAATCACCTTTTATCTTCAAACTAACATAGGTTTTGAAGAAACCATGTTTCAAATTTTATAAAGTTGTATTTCTGGACCTAATATAATACGAAGACAATATGTAGTATATTAAGTATTCCCTAAGCACATACATTCGTGAATTTCAATATTAACATTTCCTTTTGCTTTTATTAAGATGTACTGCACTCCCATACGAAATCAGCAATAACGACCACCATGAAAACAAATAAATTTAAATATAAAAGATGCAACTTCTTTCACCCATTGATCTCAGAACATTTCTCCCAGAGCGACTTTGAACAAACGGGCATAAGTGAAAGTAGCACTGGGAAATTACTGGGAACTAAGATTGGCCTCGATTATAGAAAACCTTCGGGAGGATTTCGTAAGTGCAGAGGAGCACTTTTTCAGGCTACCACCTCAAATCGTTATTGTTTGAACGTATATCATGTTCCTTACAGGCGAAATTCGTTTGTGAACTCCTGCAATTTTTTTATTTTTCTTGGATAGAAATAAACATTCAAGCTCATTGTATAGCATTTTCTATAAGCATCAACAGACTTTTTATTAATTTCGTAATTATATCATTATACTATATAATTGAAATATACGGACTTATAAAACAATATCAGGTTACATTGTATGAAAAAAAACGTTTGACCTGTATTCTCTAAGCTCAAAGGTGAACTAGAAATTAACACTTTAGAGTAGAAATATACAGTGAAAATTAGGATTATAAGGTATGCAGTACAAAATCATAAAAAATTCACTTGCTTAAGAATCACTCTGAATTTATGAAGTGGCAAAAAGCTGGATTTTTTTAATGGAAATTTATACTATGTGAAATTGCAATTATGTGAAATTATAGAAAAGTGCTTAATATGATAGAAAAGAATACTATTTACCTTCCTTAATGTTTTCGAAGAACACATGTATGTATTGATCTCTATCCGGCCTGTTATGTTCGTGATAAAAGCCAATAGCATGCATGAGTTCATGAATTACAGTCCCTATAGTCCACCCTGGACAAGCAAGATTTAATTTTTGTAATTCTGGAATAAGTGAACGTCCTACGACTGACGAACACTTTTCTCCTCCAAATACTCCAATATCCAAATAATATTCGTCGCTTTTGCTATAGGGAACGAATTTAATACAGGATACTGCACTTATTTCCAACATTGCTTTCTTAATAAAATAATGTTGATGCATATCTATAGAAAGATCAACAAGAAAAAATATATTAGATATTAAAATAAACATTTATTAGTTTTAAAATAAAGTATTCAGGTAAGTGGAGAAAAGTAGATGACGTTAACAAAATAAATCGGATTTTAAAATCACATATTAAATAGATAATAAGTGATAATAAGTAACTTACTGAAATTACAAAATATCAATATTTTAATGAAATCAACATTCAAGTCGTTTCTTACAGCACAGAGCAAGGAATGATATCTTGTAGTGAATTAACAGTTGGGGTGAACACTTACTCGTTATGAAAGAAATTTTCTCCCTATTCTTAGTAACAATTTGCTCTAGGTTATTAAGGTGGCATCATTGGAACAGAAGGTTGCAAGTTGTTTTTAACAAGTCAATAAATAATTGAGATATATTTCATTTGAAATTAACGTGTTCACATGATTAAATGTAACCTTAATCTTTCATTGTTTAGTAATTGTGTGTGTTCAAATGCATGAACACTATGTCGCGATACTTTCTAGTAGGAAGACTTTTTTTTTTATTCTTTTCCCCGCTTCCCCCTTGCCAAACATATGCATTTCGATTTCTATGATTTTACCGTACTATAGAAAGCATTTAATGCATCAATTAGGAGTTCAAACTACTCCTAAATGACGTATGAAAATAAGGAGTGTATGAAAATGGTAACGTCTAACGAGGAAGGTCCATAAACCGTGGGAGTTGAATTTTGATTAAATTTAGTGACAATATTTAGTTCGAGATGCTAAGTAACGTAGTAATAGTCATTCGATGTGCAAAGTCTTCATTGAGCTGCTACACCGACGCCATCTTGAAATCCAACAGGCAATGTCCAAGAATATCCCTTTGGCACAAAAATGTAAAAGCTTTGGTAGATCTGACTTCAATACTGTAAACCAAGATAGAGCATCTATATGTGGGAGTACTTCTAGTGAATGATCACCATCTTGAAAGGCGCCATATTGAATCGCGGTCAAATATGATAAATCACAAAGGGGTCATATGGAGTATCAAATAGCACTGGAATTTACTTCTGAATCCATTTCCGTAATCAAAGTTTACATATCTATTTTCACTTCAGAGTTAAAAGCTCTCTCATCCCCAGAAACATATATAAACTGTGCAAGTTAAATTTGTATTATGAAAT
This sequence comes from Thermobia domestica, assembly GCF_964235325.1. Taxonomy (NCBI): domain Eukaryota; kingdom Metazoa; phylum Arthropoda; class Insecta; order Zygentoma; family Lepismatidae; genus Thermobia; species Thermobia domestica. Next base: position 54,075,848 of record NC_137461.1, on the reverse strand, counting down.
ACGGTTGTGCGAGCACTTGCAGAGTTTTAACTAATGCAGTAGTAGACACTTGATCTACAATAGCCACTATATCTATCAGATCTTGAACGTAGTGAGAGAAATCGTTAATTAAATTGAAATGCCTGTAGTGAAAAAATGGAATAGCAGCACTGTAAAAAATTATACCTATTTCAAAGTTGCGATGAAATAGTCTGGTGGTCGATGCAACACATGTTTAATAGTACTGACGAGCAGAGAATACCAAAGGGATTGTTTGGATATATATTAGAAAATTCACTATAATCAATAGGTCCACGTCTCCTTTAGCGTAGCACGCATAAGTGAGACGTTGAACTGAATCAAACCAAAAATTTATTTTATGTAATTTTACATGGTCCATTATACTGTATTAAGTTTTCTTCTCCAATCTTGAAACATTACGCAAAGACCTTCATTGTTGCAGAATATTGCGTTCTTTTCCAATACTCATACTTGACAACCTATAATTTACCGTGTATTTTTCGAAGTTAAAATACTTTAATGTATTTATTGTCAGTTTGTCTTCTAAATGCAATCGGTTCATTGCTGGCGCAATGAACAATGAAGGGGATTTAAATTATCAGTCCACAGCCTATGCTTAGAATATACACTTGGAAACTTAAAATTCACTTTTTCTTGTGTCTGTTTCTGCTATTAGCGATAACGGAATGCATACACACCTTCTAAGAATAGATGGCAATAAAGATTATTACAAGATTCAATATCAAGTTGCAATCCATAAAACAAGCCTCTTCCTTGCTTTTTCCTTTAATATTAAATAAATTAAATATCTGCATCTTTCCACATTTAACGATAAAACACTCGCTTGTAATAAGGGCAAGACTAGTTTCATATCAAAACTGTGATAAATAACTAATTGTAGCATGTGTTTCGAGGATTTATTTATTATTTAAATCACGTACTTGACAACTCAAGAAATTCATTTTTGGACTTCTTTATTCATATGCTTTAACACTCACAATGACATATATGGCTCTTTTTTGTGTTTGAGTTACTCTATGGGAATGAGGTGAATTTCCCCAATATTGTACTCTGTATTATTAAAACACTAACAAAGTAGAATTATTAGTTTTCTTGACTTTAGACTATTCTTTGGGATATTAAGATATAGCACGCAGAATTTAGTGTGCTTTCCTACATGCAACTGCAACATAGGTGTGCAGTGAGGTGAATGGTGCTTGTCCTCGAATGATAAACGGTAGTAGTACAGCAATTTTGGTGCGGGCAGGCGTGTGACATTCGGCACGAACGCATTTGTTGGACCAGTGAAACATTCGTTCCGTGTCTCATGGGTGTGCTCTTTACGTTGAAAGCAGGGTGCTGATCAACGAAAACGAATTATTGTAAAATTATTTTTTGTTCTTTTGACAGGATCTGGATTCATATGCCCCGGAGGCGCATGCTCTAGCCTCTAAAATTCGATAAATAATAGTGATCCCCAAAATTAATAACTTTCCAAATTTTCGTTCCGAGTAGGGGAGGCTTTTTAGGCGAGACGAACTTCAAACAACATTTCTCCATTCTGAAAACATAATTGAGAAGTATTCATATATGTTTCTGCTGCAAATAAAATTTATATTTTTTCTATCTTTCTATTGGTCCAAATTAAGGGAAACACTGTAACACTTCTCCGCCACTATCCACGGCGTGATGTTTGAGTGCATCTGCAAAAACTTCAAGACATACGAATTACTCTACCTTGTTCAATAATAAACTTCTGGTTGTTGGCTGATCGCTATGTGTGGTACTTTTGAAGGTAAATAATCTTGGACTTAGTTAATTCTTTTACGGTATTTGGAAATCTTGCTTGGTTCATAAACTGGTCTGTGCAGTGCAATTAAGAGTTTGGGTAGCAAATCGATCAGAGCCCTCCCCACTGTTCTAGTAATTAGAGTGAAATTATTTCTTGGTGTGGTGTCAAGGGTTCCTTTCCTATTGGAATAGCATTGAACGCATTAATGTGGTTGGATTCACCTTAAACTGTACCTCCATTTTTTCATTCAACCTCTGTGCCGGAAAGAGACGTTAAGCTCTAATTCTACAATGTTAATAGCATTTAACGAAACGTAAATCAAATGATTAGACATATAACAATCAATAAAATTATTGAGGTGAAATAAATAATACGGATGAGCGTGAAAATTTCTGAGTGTTTTGGAGCAAATGGAGAGATCTTAATTTATTAAAAGTTGATTGTTACAATAATCATACCTCTTAATAAGATGATACTCATAGCGAAATATACCAATATTAAGACTTTTTTATGACACTACACAGCATTAGTAACAAGAATATAGTCTGGAATTGTAATTAACTCTCTTTATTTAAACTTCTGTTTAGCTAACATGTTGTCCGAATATGACACAAATGTCAGTTGATAGATCATATTAAATCAAAGAAGATAATATGCATGAGGATGAATTCTCATATCTATTTCCTTTTCTGCAGAAAATACAAAAACAAGCTTCTCTGGTGCTGTAAAGTACGGAGTTCGTTGTCAATACTTAATGATAGTTTTCCTTCTTCTTTTGGTTGTTTGCTGGAAGAAAGTATTGCATATTTATGCACTGCATATGTTCCAAAATGTCTGTTAACAAGTAGAATAGTGTTTATCCTTTTATAACGGTACAGCACATATTTTTAATGCATATAATATTGTGAACTAATAAACTAACAAATGAATACTTACTGAAATGATTCCTGATAACATAAGGAATTCTTCCATTTGGCCATTTCCTGTTACTATCTCGACCTCCGATGAGTGGTACAGGAACATGAATTATATCTACATGCACTTCGTCAGGATTCATTTTCACCGATAGCTTCGATGTAGATGACCTTCGCGCTGAAAATTTGAAAAAATTATTGAGTTTATATTAATACAGTTAACATTTTTAAATTAACAGTAATATAAATAGTAAAGTCCTGTAAAATTATTCCTTTGATACTGTCATTTATTTGAGTATTTATGTATTGATTTCCCTAAAGGAAAATAATTTCTGAAACAAGAAATGCAGAATACTTTTTCGTGCGTCTCTCCCGTTCATACGTATAAGTGAAAGAATGTGTTAAGTCCTTCTCTAATCAAAGAGATTGAATTAATAAAGTGGGGTTATTATTAATGTTTCTCCAAAACTAAATCGAAAAAATATAATGATTTCTTAAGGTGCTGAGAATATATACTGTCAATGATTTATATGTGCATTGATGTGTGCGAAAAGTATTTAGTGTTTTCTTTAAACGAAACCATAATTTTAGTCTTTTCCTGATTTCCTTATTTTATTGATTTCCTCTTCAAATCAAGATCAGGTTCACTGCTTTTTCAAGATCAGTTTGAATTTTGCTGTGTAAATTTAGTGTTACTAAAATTCAATTTAACTATTCAATATTAAAATGTTGTGTTACAAAAAATTAATTCTGATGAAGGAAGAGACATTTAAATAGATTAGAAGAGCAAAATCAGTAAAATATAACCATTAAAATTTCAGTTCTCTTAAAAGAAAATAGCAAATATTTTTCTACATAAAACATTGGGTTATAAATCAAAAATAGAGCAAGTATAACACAATGTTAAAGAAACATTAGATAAATACTATAACATAGTTGCTTCAACTAACATGTTAAGTGAACTTGAAAGTTTAAAACTCTGAAGGTGATGGCATCTGAATTCCGCAAATATTACGTAATAATCAGTCAGTTCATTAGAAGATGGTTGCTGGGATTTGTGTTTTGCTTATCTTAGCTGGTAATTTGGTTCAACAGAGAAGTGTCGCAAACAATGTACTTTCATCTCAGTGAAAGAGAATATTTCTGAGGTTTTCTAGCAAGTTATTTTGAAGATATATCGGTTGAAGTTTGAAGCACGATAAATACTCCGTTTATCATTTGTGTTACAATGTATTCCTTTAATTGGTTTATTAGTAAGTTATCTCGGTTAGTTTTGCGGGTCCTTCTATCCTTCCGAAAATCTTGCTGTACCAATGGCTGGTCCTCACTTAACAAGAACCATCGGTAACAGAAGTAAAAAGAAGTTAGTCTACTAAACCTTAGTGCTTCAAGTAATACATATTACGTACGTTATGATAGTTATCATAACACTTCATTTATGCTCAGTTTCAGGTACTCTTTTGCTATACTTCTTTCAAGGTCCTTGTCTAAAATAGTTCACTGCAAGATACTATGCCTTGTAAAATGCAAGTATTTTTTTCTTGTTTTAATGTATAAATTATTTTAATAGTGATGAAAATTTGAACACATGAATAGCACAATAATTTATGAATTCAGTAACGATTCAAACGAACTTTAAATGACAAGATATTAGAAGACATTAGTGTGTTTTCCATTCGTGCATGACTAAAGAAAAAAACATTGGATGGGCTCTCACATACAATCAATTTATATCGTAAGTATTTAAGAGTGCTCACCATGATTGGCTTTTAGTTATGCGCACTTTTTTCTTTAGAAATGAAATTTTCTTGAAATTATAAATATTTTTAGTTTTTAGTACAATTTGTTTATTGTTTCTAGTGTTAGTACGATGTTTTACATTCAAGTATGATTAATTCTATTTTTTTACTTTTAAGTACAACTTTTTCTTTGATTTTTTTTTCCAAAAAATGGTTTTCTAAATACTTTATTTTCTCTTTTGGAGTCATAATTAAATACCTCGTTTTAGATTTTTATTTATTTTGTGTTCTACATGCTTGCTGAGACTCAGTGTCTTTTTATACTATAGTATACTTGAGGAAGAGATTTACTTTAAAAAAAAAATGACAACTCTAATGCTTACAATGAAAATTTCTCGTGTTTTGTAAGCTAACGAAACAGGCAAATAAATGAAACGAAATTACACAGATTGGGAGATCTTTTGTATATTTGGGATAAACTCAGAACAAAAAATAAAGCTAAAATTGCATTAGGTGTTCTAAGTAACTGAACCCGTTAAAATCAATCGTACCCAATAGATACTTTCATATTCTTGGACCCATCTCTTCATTTTACGCAAAAACAAATCTCTGTTTTATGAATTGTATAAAATTATTAATTATGTCATTTTGTCGATTACTATTATTATTTATATTTTATTTATTTATTTTTGGTTGTAAGATGTTTCCATACTCAATGAATTATTTCAATATGTCGTAATTTTTCAGTCTGAATCGTGACTTACAAAGATTCCGTGGATGGCATACTGTACAAGTAACCGGATAGCATCATTGGTCGCGTGGAATAGGAAATATAACTGATACATAGAAATACCAACACCGTAAATGAATAAGTAAATATATGGAAACATACCTAGTAAGTGTTACAGGAGGAAGTGGCAATATTTTGGGAAATGCCACTGTGTGATTCTAAGGAAATAAAGTTCACACGAACTCGGATGCTGTTTTGAACGATAACTGAGATATGAACAGAAATAAAATTACCTCACGAAGAACAATGCACTCAATGTTTTAGAGATAAAGAATTTCCTGAAGTAGGTACAAATTATCTAATAGCTACGGGTAGGTCATCACCTTTCTCAAAATTACTGGATAGTAGTTTTCATGCTCATATCTGTCAGAATGTTTTCGATTAAAAGGTTCCGTAACGAGCTAGCAAGTTTGCCATTAGGTTGAAGCACACACAACACACTTATCAATCAATCCGCCACGTGCACAGTTGTGAGCTGTTGTTATCTGAGTTGTTTCCGAAACCTGTGGCATACATTTATCCTAAAATAGCACATACGTACATGAATGAGGAGTGTGCTCACGCGACTGTTGAGGAATATAGGAAGCGGTATCCATTATACATGGCACCAAAAAGGGCAGTTTCCTAATACGTTAATTTAAAGAGATATAAAAGGACAGTTCCCGGTGCTAAAATGACTCCCAAATCTGAAACCAATTGTGAAAGAACAATAGGAAATAGTTTTTCTTGTGTAACCAAGTAATATTACAAGTATCAGGTCAAGGTCAACATGTCTGCGCATTCCACACACTCGCGTGTGGCGAACACTACATGTGAATAATAGAAATTCATTTTACTACCAACTGGTGCAGCGCTTACATCCTGTTGATTATGCTTTCCGTTTCAATTTTTTTAGTGGTTATTACACAATGGCATAGATGGTATTCACTGAAGACTTCATCTTTATTCGTACCGGTGTGAATAACATACGTAATATTCACACTCGAGTATGGGAAAACTCCAACACAACCCTTGTCACTGTGTACCAAGATTGATTTTCCAAACACGATCGGTGTGGTATGTTTGGCCACAGTTGGTGTGGCATGTTGACTGTCTCATCCTTCGTCAATCTATAGACGCACAATATTAATGATTGAAGCAGATGCGTTATTCATCTGTCAGAAAATGAGGTAACGAACCACGTAGACGATGTACGTTTGCACACAAAGTGGAACTCATTTTCAAGCATGACGGAGCCAGGGCTCATACCAGCCGTATAATATTTGAACGGCTAAATGTCACCTGTCCTAATCGATACATTGGCCGTGGTACTCGTATTACTTAACATCTCTTCCTACCAAAGTCACTCCTCTTTGTACGTGTTTATAGAAGGATGAAGCAGGAGGATTGTCAGTAAAGGGTGAGTCCAGGGATTGAAAGTTATTTTCGCATTATGAATTTTGCTGAATTTAAACTCTAATATAATCGGGATCCTCGTAATGCAACACAAGATATCCTTCGACGAGCTCAGAAGTACATTAATGTTTGACGGTGGCACTTTTGAGAATCTGCTTTGAAATGTTATGTGGCCTTTTCACCTTTTTAGAAACGTTTATTTCACTACCGATCTGCACTTCTTAACAATATAACTTTGAACAGTAATTGCTTGTCTACTTACTTATTTAACATGTACTAATTACTGCCATATACAATGAATTGGTTTTGAGTTTAACGTCCCTTTCAGCAGCGAGGCTATATGAGATGGGACCTACTGATTAACGTGGAAGCCGAACCATATGAGCTCCCACCGGGAACCGAACCCGGGTCTTCCACGCCAAAGGCACGTACGCTAATTTCTTAGCTACGAAGGATCTCCTGCTACATAAAAATTAATGCAAAAACAGTTAGTTGATTTGTTGAGTTTAACGTCCCTTTCAGCATAAAGGCTATATGAGACCTGGCACTACTGATTAACGTTGAATCCGAACCACATAAGATGCCGTTGGGAATAGAACCTGGGGCTCCCACGCCAAAGGCGCGTATGCTAACCGCTTAGCCACGGATAAGCTTGTAATAGCAATTAGTATCAGCATACCTTCTTCTAGTACTTGTACAAGTATCCTTATATTTTCATATTTACTTATTATTGTTCTTTCTTTTATGTCTCTGTACTTGATTTTTATTTTTCATTTATTTTATTTTTATTCATTTTCGTATTTCATTTCTCATTGAAAATTGAACAAATGTTTATATGAACATTCTTCCTTAGAACTGTCCATACTATCACTTCCTCTCGAGACATCCTATACAGCAGTAAGAATGAAATATTATATTGTCATGCGACTTACGTTACTATGCTAAAATGTATAACGTTAAGAAATGGTTAACGTTGGAGCATTTGAGAACATGGTTGAAGCGTTGTAGGCTAAAGAGAAATGTGCATAGTCTCATACTGAAAGATGTCTAGGGACTCCAAAGGAAGTTATGTTTTGATTTCAGATGTAATCAGCATTGAAAATTTCGCATGCACATTATTCTCTGGCTATTTGCCTCAAGCGAACTAAATTCTTGTATTGGTCTAAGTTCGGTCTCAAGACACAAAAATTTAATGAATTATTCTCGCGGAGATAATTAGCAACTATCAAACTAGGTTTAGTTGAACTAGGCCTATCTTTTTGTCATCATTTTCGAGATTGTTTCTCGCAACACAATTAACACACCAGCTACCTTAATACATTAACGAATCGCCTACTCATAATTTGCTCCTTTAGAAACTCAGAGAAATCCATCATTTTGCGTAAATGCATGATTCAACACACGCCTTCCCGCTACCCTCCGCGACGTACTATAGATTATAGTCTAATATATCATGAAAAACGATAACACCTAGGACAAACATTCTAAGTTTACCAGCTCTATTATATTATATGTTGAACACAAGCGATGTTGCCATTAAATGAGTAACATGTAATACTATACAAAATTAATGAGGTGTGTAATGGAAAATTCCACGAGTAATTACACATATAATACACCTGAAAGAACGAGAATATCCTATAAATATTAATATATTTACATGTTTAAGTAGCATTCTCTTGAATGCCTTAGTTCATTCTATAAACGTTTCTTGTGTTGTTAGAGCAAGGAATTCACAAAACTATTTATGAACAATACACTACCTCTAGGGAAAGATTCATGTGCCAGATGCTCTCCAGAAAATATGGGATCGGGAATGTCTTCAATCTCGCTATTATCTTCTTCTGTTTGGTCTACATTGTCCTCTGTTGCTGTCAAATCATCATTTTCTAAGCTGTAGTCTTCCGGTTTGATATGCGTAGAATATTCTTTAGGTATGCCTTCATAAAAGTCTACTTCTTGCTCGTGTTCTGGAATAGGGCTGGATGAAACACCAAGCAGAAGTAGAATTGCAGATAGTACCAACGTAGGTCTTAAAACAATCATCCTGCAATAACAAAATGAAGATAGAACTTAAATTAGGTAAACCATCTAATGACATTAAGTATGTTTTCGGTTAGTTTTCATTTCTCCGACGAAGAGTTTGCAAAATGTCGAAGGGTTACCTTGAATGTCAAGTAATTGTTTATTTATGTACAACAGAGGTATGTTTCTCATAATCAAACATGCCATGCAATCATATTGACCTTCTTCCATTAGTTTTGTTGTAATAAGTTCCATACCTATTATTCTAACTACCTTCAATATTTATCTACAATAGAGGTTCTCTACATATGTGTACAACTGACCCGGTAGCCGAAAGTTTCTTTTGCCTTTTGTGATACCAATGAACTCTTTCCTTTCTTGCTTTATTATTGAAAAACTAACGTAAGTGCACATGTGTGAAGATTCAAGTTCAACCAACTGGGATTGGAGAAATTCTTGCCACTTCCGAATGATTGCCTTGCACTGTAGCTTATAATATTATACAATTGATAAACAAACAAATAAATATGTTAATAAATTGATAGTTAGTCTAGGTCGCTACTTTGTAGCGAGTAAAATGGGAGATACTCAAAACAACCAGGAAGAATGTTCTGTTAATAAAATAAGTAATTTCTTATATGATATTTCTTGATATAAACATAATCTGATGAAATAAAAATAAGAAAGCGTAAAGACGAAATATTCTGGGAAAAAATGTGCTTCCTTCTTATTATTCAAATTTTAGGATAATGTCAGATTCGTCTCAAATCACCCTGTGAATTCTATGGCTCATTAAATACATTATTTACCTATACATATGATAGGCAAATGATTTTGAATGTTAATAAAATCATTTTTCTATTTAATATTTCACAGACCGCGAGATAATGAAATAACATTAATAGATTAGTTTTGACATTGTCTAACAGATGTATATATATATATTGGTTGCTATAAATCAAACGTAGAAGCAATATTACTGCTTCATTATAGTTGCTTGCTCTATAATTTAAGATATTCTGTTACAGTATTTTTACTTAGGTCACATAAAAGGGCAAGCTATTGTTCCAGATATTAAGGATAATAGAAATTATATTGCATGCACATATTAATTGTTAAATAAAAAAAGTACAATACAGAAAATACGCAATGTGATTACTTGGACGTATCACTGGTAGTCTAGCACAAATGAAATTGCAGGTTTCTTTTATCAACTGTATTATAAGGAAATGATTTTTTTTTTTTAGTTTTACGTCCCACGTGTAAACCGGCTAGGCTAAAGAAGACGGTGATGATGAGAAATGAATCCAATGGTAAAATGAAGAAAGTGCGAGGAAACGGGGGAACCCGGAGAAAACCTACGAAAACGATGTTTGTCCACTGCAAAGCGCACTTTGCACGAGCTGAGATCGAACCAGGGATCCCACGCAGCAGAGTAAATGCCCTATCACTGAGCAATCGTGCCCCCTTATTTTGTTAAAGTATCGTGCATATTCCATACATTCTATTAGTAATTATTCGCTTAGGTTAAGAGAAGCAGATACACATCATGCAGAGCCTTTTGTGCAGAGACTTTGTGCAATGTTTACCCCATTCTAATTTCAACTTCATCAGTTTCCAATTTAAAGAGGCTTATGTCCTAATTGATTATTACTTAATCAATAACAAACATTATTTATGGATGCTCCTAATACAAGATAGGAGACGAGTTCTAATATGATAGGTAGGGACAGGGATGAGTATGCAGCTTCTAAAAATGTAATGAACCTTCGAACTTCAAAATTGAAGAGATTTATTTGATTTGAAAATAATATTATGAAATCACATTTTATTCGATGACCTCCTGCAATTTTCCAGCCAACACTGTAATAAAGTCCCCATAGCAGTTCTGTGGGTTAAAAAATTTGTTACTCGTACATAGAATAGTTCCTACATCCATTTTAAAAATTAATTTGATGCTATTCAGGGAAGTTTACAAAGACTGAAACAAATTATAGTATGATGGTAGTAAGTCTGAGTTATACGATGGATATATTAAACCCTCTCAGCCACGTTCTCTCAACCTCTGACTAGTTGTTAAACGTGAATGCGGCCATACCTTGTCGACGTGGTGTACAACAACATTTCTGTTCCGGCCGTTTCTTTGAAATGTTAAGTACTCTCGCACTTATTATCGATATTACATATCCGAAACCATCGTCTTGCGTGTGGTCAGAATGTCGTGATGCACGATGTTTTTAAAATTCCATCCAACGCATCGTGTGATGTTGCTACAGATTATGAAGCTTCGACCAGGATTTTCTTTTCTTTTTTTCTTTTTTCTTTTTGTTTTTTTGCACATTGTTATGCGTTTCTCATTACTCTCATTACTCGTGATTAACCATTTCAGGAATGGCTCGAATTCGTTACTTGTCAGTAGAGATTCCCAGATCGAGTAAATGTTTTTGAAAATAAAATAAAATGAAATCTTCCGTTTTACGTTCCACAGTTACGCCGTGTAGGCTAAGAGAGAACGTGATGATGAATTTGAATGAAATGATAGAATGATGAAAGTAGGAGGAAACGAAAACACCTAAAGAACCTACTAACACGGTGTTTGTTTAACACTAAGCCCACTCGAATTTACCTGGGTTTGAACGCTCTATCATTGAGCTTCCCTGGAACTGTAATTGTTTCTAAATCAGACTATGTGCCACACAAACGTCGAGATTATTTTTATAGCTAGCTTTCTTCAAATGCCATAACACTGAATACTGTTTAGTCACGGATGTTTACCTCATTGGCGATATTATGATTTCTTTCATATGCCGATCTCGCTAAACATCTGCAAGAATATCATCCACTTTTATCTGTGATAGGTCTAACACTATGAAGAACATCGTAAACATAAAAATTTCCGGAACAAAATCAACTGAAACATCTTTTGCTTGTAGCTTCTGACAACTTATTTTGCAAAATAAAAATCACCAATTTCTTTATGGGCCTGCGCAGGATTTGATTCTCTATCAAAATAAATTTTAAAATGTACGTAGTGTGCAGTTCTCTCGTAATTTATCTCATTTTCACGGCGCAATATCTTATTTTCGACTAAAAGAATTACAACCCTTTTTGCACATTTACTAGCTTCAACTGTTAGGGCTGTCATTCTATGTGTCACTTACCTTGGCATTTGCGACACTAACGCCATGTCGTGCGTGATAGGCTCAATGTTGACTACTTATTAATTACTTGTCCAAGTCTGGCCCTAGGTAATTTACCGCCTAGTGCAATGCCATCATTTACTCCACCTTTTCTCCAGAAAGAACAAATCTTAAATGTCTCAATTTTAAGAATGCTATCCCATTATGAACAAACGAAGATTATAGAAAAGGAAAATGCTTAAATACTACAAATGCATTCTCGTTGTGTCTGTTTCTTCTTTAAATAATATTCTATTATGTTAGTGAAAGACGATAATTCTTTTTATTGAATTCAATATCGAGCTTCAATCTCAATATAACAGTTTACAATTCTAGTGGAACTACCTCTTTTATCTTTATTTCTTGATTTTCCTTCCATATATCTTTAAAAATTAAAAATAGAACTTGTTTTCAACTTCAACTTGATAAGGAACTTGTTTGTGACGAAGAGAAGACCAGTTTTCATATCAAAACTATGATAACTAACTAAATAGTACAGGTGTTCTCTACTATTTTGTGAATTGAGTTCTTGTATTTGACAGCAATCAAGGAATCCATGCTGGAAATTGACCGTTTGCTTTAGCGCTGTCCACGTGACCTTAAACTAATGCGATTTCAATATGATTTATGAATGTAGTATTCAAATAGAAGGTCAGCTACCATCATCATTAGGTATGCCTCTAACAAAAAATATTTATTTTAAATAATATAGTTATGATAGATTTTGCAGCCACCCGAAACTTGTGCCCCTTCCAAATGAAGGTGTTGCATAAATAGTAAACCCGCCCTGTACTTATGTACTATCAGGGAAGACACGAATACAGCAGATTCTTTCATTTTGCAATCTACAGTAATTAGAGTATAATACTTTCTGTTTTCTATCTAGTTCTGGAAATATATACATGTATATGTAATTCTTTCTTATATAAGTAATAATTATTAACAAGAACAACATAAAATGCTTCGTTAGTTTCGTTGAGCGATGAAAATCGTGCTTGTGTTTTTCTCCAAATGATTTGGTGAAAAAACAATGAACAAATGTACAAATAAATAAATAATAAATCATGGAATCCCAGTGTGCGAATTAGATAACCTATATTGGGGGGGATAAAATTAGGCCAAAGGACATAGTCTGAAGGTTCAAATTTCAAAATGAGACAATAAATGCCTTACCCCCCATATATATATATATATATATATATATATATATATATATATATATATATGTGTGTGTGTGTGTGTGTGTGTGTGTGTGGCATGTGTAATAAATAAGAGATTTATTAATTTAATAAATCTACCAACAATAACTATGTACTTGCTATAACTATGAAAGCTTCCACTTTGCATTAATACATACAGGTTGCGAAAAGAAACCTACTTCAGTCTTGTGAAAACCACTAAAATTATCAGTTAAACCGGACATTTTTTTTTTAAGAAAATCTAGATATTAGCCTATCAAATAAGAAATGGATTGTTGCTGGTCCCGATTTCTCACATCAAGGTCAAATCGAAGGCCAAATATTTAAAATCTCTCAATTCAAATTTCGAGCTTGTGCTTCTACTTCCCGCTAAAGCTGTGCTCATTACGACTTTTTTTCTCCAAATATCGATTCCGTGATGGGCACGGAAAGTCAACACTTAAAAATTACTTTACTGTTAGGTTGAAGATGAGTTGATTCACTATGGGCTACGTTATTCAAATAAAGTAAAACATTACACTGAAGTTTTTCAGACAACATTAATTGCGTGGACAGCAAACTGTACAGCTAAAAGATGGAAAAATGAAGGGTTAACTTTTAAAAAACCCGCTCCAGTTGAAATGCTTATACAGACACGGAGAACCAGTCGTACTAACAAGTGCTGAAACAAATCTTGAATTATTCGCTTATTCACCTAAAAATCACCTTCATTAACATGTCTGCTCACTAGGAGCGTATCCCCCAGCGTGTACGTTAACATATACTTACGAGAGAATACCTATATCTCAGATTTTGAGTACAGTTTCAAAAGTTCATTTCCGTAAACTGTAAAAGCAGTGATTACTATGCTAATTATCACAAATTAAACGCAACTTTTGAGTTGCATACACACAACCTATTAGGGAATGAAGACCATGTGCTAACAAAGAGTACACTGGAAAATGAAATAACATGTTATAACAAAAATTAAAATAAGATGATAATCGATACAAATATAGAGGATGAATATGACATATCCGAACTTCGCCAAGTATGGTAGAAGAACTAATTTGTTTACTTCTTCTTGGCCAACCGCTAAGAACATTTATAAATCTATATGTAGCTTTGTTATACGCAATTAGTACATTCATTCAATTCTTATTGCGTTTAAGAATAAACTATATTACGTATATGTTCACAAACGATGACGAACTGAAGGGTACGAAGGTACAGTTGCAAGTAACAACCGTAGTCATAATAATATAGTTCTACTAAACAACGTTGAAAATAGTGGGTAATTAGGTGGTAAGTAGAAATGACCAAAACTAAACAGTTTACATCGATCATTTCGAAATACAGCTAGAAGATTAAATTTACAAGAAATAATAAAAATCAGTGAAATTTGGAGTTATACTAAGCATAGTTTGAGGGGGAAAGCGAGCATCCCCGGTGGGGATACTTCAGTTGACTTCTTTGGGGGGGAACAAAATGTGATTGAGGGGGAAAATCCCCCTCATCCCCCCCGGTAATTCGCACCCTGTGGAATCCTAACGTTATTCTACAAACATTTTGAATAGTATGATCAATACTTATTAATTAGAACAAAATCAGAAGCAAGACGTGTAATGCAGAGGTACTTTGTACTGATAACGTAACGTACGTCTGTAGATTATTTGCGGCATATAGTCACTGTGCGATTTGAATACCGGTATTTCGTGCAGATTACAATACGGATCAATACAGAAATTCATGAAATATATACTTCTTTCTGAGTTCACTTTCTGTACTTTCAGCAATCAGTTTTGAGGTGTGCATTGAGGTGTGAACTTACATTCCCGGGTACAGATTCACTATAAGAGGTCTTGTGCAAAAGAGCATCAAGCAACCTGTGCTAGATGGCTACTAAAAAGCACGAATGCTCGGGTCAGAAGTACAGCAGGGGTCCCGCTCAAGGATGCTTCCGTAGGATGCACGCGCACCAACGATGGTGGGTACACGCGTAAACTAGGATTCTGGAAAATCATAGCTTTCACGATGCAAGGATGCATTTTTGTTCAAGTCATTTGCCTGTTACATAGAGGTGTGTACTTACATTCCCGGATGCAGATTCACTTTAAAAGATCTTGTGCAAAAAACAATCAAGGCGTGCTAGGTGGCCACTAGAAAGCACGAATGCTATCTAACCGAGTGTGGGCATGAGCGCAGCTGGGTGCCGCACGAGGTTGCGTTCGTAGGGGAGTCATGCCAGCGATGGTGGCTATATTTGTAAACAAGGATTCTGGAAAACCACTGCTTTCACGATACAAAGATATATTTTTGTTAAAGTCATTTGCTCGTTACATTCGTCGCACGTCACATTGTCCTTTATTAATCTACCACTACTTACCTTATGGGCGAATACGTGCATACCAGGTTTGACTTTGATTAATATATTTTCACGTAAATATACATGTCAGAGGTAAGAGCACACCATATTTTGATTACTTACACATTAATCCCTTTAAAATATTATTTTAAGTGTCTTCTGTAAATTTTACAAAAATGTAAATCCGTATAATCAATTTGCACCGAATACCTTTCCCAGGTGGAGGGATGAATTTCACCCATATACGCATCCCATCGTGACACACGTATAATATATATATAGAGAGAGAAATTGAAAAGATATCCCTGCCAGGGATGAAAATTTTCTTCTCCATGCTCGATAAATTTTTCTTAGAGGGGAAAATCCTTGTCATCCTCGTGTTCAATTTGCACTCTACATATAGTACTCCCATTAGTTCTTAATTTATCATAGGGGCAGCGGTAGTTTAGTGATAGAGCATTCACCTCTGGTGTGTGAGACTCTTGGTTCGATCCCAGCTCGTGGCAAGTGGGCTTTGTGTGTTAAATAAACACAGTGTGCGAGGGTTTTTATCGGGATTCTCCTGTTTCTTCCTACTTTCTTTATTCCACTATCTCATTCATTTTCACCATCATCGTCTCCTTTAGCCTACCCGACACAACTGTGGGAGGTAAAACTGAAAGATTTTATTTTTTAAAAAAAAATTTACTCCCAAAATTGTGCTCCAAGCCTGAGACAGTTATAGAGATGGATAATAATGGTGTAGTGCAAATGTGGACATTTATTTCTTGGCAGTTTTTAACAGAATTTATCTGCTTAATATTTTGGTTTGTTGTAAAACAAACGTTCCGTTAGTAAAGAATGTAAGTTTCATGTGTTGAAATGAAGGCTTACATGTGTTATATTTTAAAAATATAACTGGTGATGTCTATTTAAAAATCTGTATGTACTAATATTTTTATTTGCATGTTTATATTTTGTTTATTTCCTTTCCCGTCTCCTTCTCGTATTTGGGAACCCCGCTTCTGTGCACCGTTTCGTGCTTTTGAGAAAGACATTTCTCAATTTTTTTTGGGAAATGTGTTTCTCAAAATTAGGGTTATACGTCTCATTTCCTCAGATGATTCTTACTCAATTTTAAGAAAAAAAAAATACTTTTTTTCTCAAATTTAGAAAGCATTGGCACCCTCAAAAATGAGAGATAATTCCTCGCATTTGAGTCATTATTTCTCAAAGTGATTTGAGAAAAGGGAAATCTCAATTTTAAGAATGTATTACTGGAAGCACAAGTAAGAAACGAATGTTCTCAAATACGGGGATTTTTTCTCGGATTTAAGAAACCATTTTTAACAGTGTAATATCGGTCATTTTCAATAATTTTTACATGTCATCATTCCTCTATAGGAATATTACTGGGGGGCTGAATTTAGATCTAAACGCCATCCGAAGCGCCACTGTTCATCTCAGGGGCCCCGAAAATTTTGGATTTGACACAAATATAAGTCATTTTTTATCTTTTTATATAGCTCTCCTTCCCTTTTTCTAAGTTGCAGGGCTAAATTTGGATTTAAATGGCATGAGAAGTGTCACTGTTCATCTCCACTACCCCGAAAATTGTGGATTCGGCACTAATATCAGTCCTTTTTGATCATTATTTTATATAACTCCCCCCTCGCATCCCTAAGTTGCACCGTAAAAGTGAAATGAAAAATCTGATCGCAAACCCAAACCCAATCTAAGTTGTAAATTTGATCGAGATGGGTCTGGTTTTTCAACACTTCCTAAGGCACAAACAAAGTCAGTTTCGTTTATTTATATGTAGACTAGCAGCGTTCACCCCGCTTCGCTGCGGTCACCCCGGAACGCAATAAACTTTGTTACTTAGATAATTTTTACTTTTTCGCTTTCAAGTGATATGATAAAAACCATAGAAGATTGCAGTAAATCTTAACATTATATCGCCTGTCATTTATGTTAACCCGCCCCGCTTCGCTGCGGTCATCCCGGTGCTGGCATATTGTAAAAGTGTCTGTAAAAATAAGCAAATCAATTAAAAAATTTTAAACAGAAGATTCAAGCTATTTTCCGCTGTATATCGCCTGTCATTTATGTTAACCCGCCGAGTGACACGGTCATGCGGGTTGCATATAAATACGTTTATTTTTACCTATGATGAACTAATAACAAAGGATTTGTACGTTATGGACACTTGAATGGTCAATTATCTCAAGACACTGGTAATTAAAAATTAAAGTGATATGATAAAAACCATCTAGGGTCCAAATCCTAATAACCCCCCAAAAATGAAAGAAATTGGTTCAGCCGTATTAGCGTGATGAGCGGACAAAGGATTTTGTACGTTCTCTTTTATATATATAGATTACTTTCAAGCAACAATAGCACTAAAATCCTTTGTAAAATAGTAGTAAAACAGTAAAACAGTAGTAGTAAAATATTAGTAAAAATAATATTGTTGAAAGCATAGATGCGTAGAATTTCAGAGAATCGAGGTCAAGTTAAACATTTTTAAATCTAAGTATTGACTCTGTTCAATAGAGACAGTACGTACTAAGATGAAATTAACACTCAAATATACCCTCATCAACAGTTTCCGTCATTACATTAGAAAGACAAAATATACAGTACTAGCAAAATACCCCTCTTAGCATGCGGAGAATACGTTTCATTTTGGACATACAGGGGTGTATTTCGATTTTAACGGCATTGGAAGTGTCACTGTTCGTCTCACCAACCCAGAAAACTATGGATTCGACACTAATATCATTCATTTTCAATCATTTTAATATATCTTCCTCTGCCCCAAGTTGCGAGCCTGAATTTAGATTCAAGTGGCATTCGAAGTGTCACTATTCAACTCAGTTACCCCGAAAACTGTGGATTTGACACTAAAGTCGATCATTTTCAATCATTGTTATATGTCTTCTCGTTCCCTATCTCCAAATTTGGGACGAATTTGAATTTAAACGGCATCGGAAATGCCACTGTTCATCTCAGCGACCCCAGAAACTACTGATGCGACACTAATATCGGTCATATTCGATCATTTTTAAATATATCTCTTCCTTCCCCCTCCCCTAAGTTGCACCATCAAAGTAAAGTGAAAAAAGCAATTCCAGGCCAGAACCTCATCTATGTTGATGATGTAGTCGAGATTGCTCGGGTGATTCGGGAGTTATTAAGCAACAAACATAGTCACTTTCATTTTACATATACATATATATATATAGTATGGTTAACTAAATATAGTAAAAATATGATTAGCTCCAAAGCTGCATTTTTAGTTTAAGTGCAATAATTTTTCAAAAATAAGACGTATTCCAATCGATACAACACAAAGAAATAAGCAAAATTATATTAATGTGTCTCACGTGTGTGTTTCCGAGAAAATCGACAAAAGCAAATTTTATGGCGCAAGTAATTATATTTTTTCGTTGCCAACAAATCTTTAATAATCTTTATTCTTGATAATTTTTATTCTTCTAAAACAAGCTGTTTAGATCTTTATGCATTGGGCCCGCGGTGGCTCAATGGTAAAGCGTTCACCTCCAGTGCATCGGGTCCAGGGGCGTCATTTAGGGAGAGGCATTTGCCTCTCCCCCTGAGTTTGAGAGTTATATAAATTGTATCAATAAAATAGTAATAAATCAACGAAAAACGCGAAATTTTACTTATATCAAGGGGTTTTGCCCCGCCCAAGCAAAATCTGAAATGACGCTCCTGATGGGGTCTTTGGTTAGATCTCATCTCGGGCCAAATGAACTTTGTGGTGTACTAATACCGTATGCTTAGGGTTCTCTTGGGTTCTTCCATTTCGCCTCACATTCACCAATCCATTCCACCAATCCATTCATTTCTTATCATTACAGTCTCCTTCAGTCTAGCCGGCATATGCATAGGGCGTAAAACTGAAACATTTCATTAATTTAAGGAGAATGGACGAATAGAATTTGCAGTTCATACCTTTCAGTCTCTTTGCACCTTTAAATTGTTTCTATAATAAAACATTGTTCATCAAATGTATGACTGTTTAATCGAGTTGACTCTTTCAATTCAAACCTTTTTTGTGAAAGTATAATCTCTTCTATCGATAACAACAGATAGTCCCTTTTGAAGGAATTGTAAAACCTTGTCAAAATATTCAGTGTTTCTCAAAAGGAAGTGGGTCACATTTCATGCTCGCAAAGATGAATTTGCCATTAGTATAATTTACATTAAGATTTCATTGTTTGAACTTTTATTTATGGGAGATTTAGCTTATATGCTCTGAAATGGTATCGGTACAAGTGATACCGAAAGTTTCAGAGGTGTATCGTGAAACAAATCATATCGGTAATTAAAATATAAATAAGTTTTATCACTTCAAACTAGGGGAAAACAGTGCCTGCTGTACAAATTGCTGTATACAATTACTACAAAATAGTCTACACAAAGAAAGGAACGTATGTTCCGTACGCAAAAACGTAAGTTACATGCGTAAATCCTGCAGTTTATGGACTTAACATAACTACATGTGACATCCTGCACCAAAGGTATAACTGAGGAAGTATATTTTGTACGTTACATATAAGTGTTTCACCTATACATTATTTCCTTATGAAACAAAGAACTGTATATAGGCTGTTAGGATTTCACATACAGATGAACGTATGTAACATATAGCTGACATAACGTACGGATTCGTATGTAGTATACGGAAGACTGTTGGATGTTAAGAGATCCTGCAGCAACATAAATGTAACATCTAGCCAAGGAACAGGCAATACGTATGTAGCATATGAATAACTTCTTTGCACAAATTTCCGTAGTAAACTTATAGACCCCGTATATTTGTGCAATATACCGCTGTCCTGATAATGAATTTTTCTCAGTGTATAAATTCTTTTCCCTTAGTTTAATAAAATTTTAACTTTTACTTTTGTGACTTCTTCTACGAAATATCTATCATTTTGACCACAGGAAATTTTACAATATTTTCATGTAATACCGGTAACCTAGTTGTGCACTTAAGTTAAAAAAAATGTTTCTATTAATATAATGTTTCTAAAACAACTATATGCTGAATAGACCTACTTGTTTAAATTTTAAGATAGTATTTGTTGGGAGATTAAGATCTATTAAGTGCGTTAGTAGGTACCGACTCATGGCAATATGAAAATTTAGATTAAGAGAAGAAACAACTATATTCACTGTGCATTATTATGTTCGTTTATATGCCTTTAACAGGATTACATTAAGTATTCGCTTATATTACCTAAATTTTATGTATATGTTTATATTGATGTTATTTTAAGCGAAAATCGTATTTGGTATTAAAGTGCATATCCAGTGCTATATTTTGATAATGAATTGTTTGCAGTATGAGTATATAACTTACTTATGTATGAAAATGTTTATATGTAGTTAGGCCTAACGTTATATCCAAAGTTCTTGAATTATCAACTGCAGCACGTATAAGACATTTTCTACATATAACAGTATTGTATAATGAAAACTTTTTTTGTAACGAAAATACAGGCATTTATTCCGAAGTTGGGCGTCCGCTTTCGCCACATTTTTTCGCTGTTATCTCCTTTCCACACTTTCTGTAATTTGTTATTAGCTTCATTAATCCGTGTTCTTCACACACTTTTAAAAGATTTTGCTCGTTATCAACGTATTGCTTCACAAATGTTAAAACTGTTAGTTCATTGCCCTTGTACATTCGCCATGTTGATAACATAAATGCTCGCTTCTTTCCCACAATGCAACTCTTTGGTTACCTTGGCCAAATAGTTCCCTCTGCTCGCCGTATAGTCCCATGTTTATAACCGCTTATATATAAGAAATAAACAGATTTTTCGAGACTCTTATACATTATCAAGCACACAAACGATCTAATTATCCATATCTTTCCTGTAAATTTTAAAAATTTTGCTGGAAACGGACGCCCAACTTTGGAATTTAACCCAAAATACATAAAGACCCATCAATCGATATATCCCAATGAGTTCAACACAATCATATATATATGAGGGTAAATTCCCATGCGTAGTTTCCGAAAAGACTGACTAAAATGAATTTTTATACCACTAAAAGTATGTACTTCGGTACATACAATAGCTCATGCTCAATAACACTTCGCCTGTTTCGTCTTTTGAGAATATTTAGCAAGTAACAAGAACCAAGTTAATTCACTGGTACTTAATAGTATTCACTTCGACATTTCTGTTTTCTGTGAATCTTGGACTGTCTTTAGAAAAATTAAATTAAATCTTTAAGATTTATGTCCCATACTGAGAAAATATGTATATGGCGTACGGAAAATCGTATGTTACATTTGTAAATCCTGTAGCTTTTGGACAACGTACAGAACACGTATAACTGAAAACACGTGTTTTATAATGCTTTCTGGATAAGTGTTCCATCCCTACGTACTTTCCGTATGAAACAATGTAGGCGGTCAGGATCTCACATACAAATGGACGTATATAACATACAGCTGACGAAGGCAACATATATATCTGTATGTAATATAAGGAAGACTGTTAGATATCAGACATCCTGCAACGGCACGATGTAACATCTAAGGGCAGTGCCTATGTAGCATACAGATAACGTTTCCTCCGTACTGATTTCTCTAGTAAGCAAGAGGATTCCTTATATTTGTACAATATAAAGCTGTCCGGAGAATAGACTATTCTGAGTGCACTTTATGGCGGCTAGGATATAGGAGACAGTGATGATGAGGAATTAATGAAATGGTGGAATGAAGAAAGTAGGAGAAAACGTGAAACTCCGAGAAAACTCGCACAATCAAACTGGAATTGAACCAAGGACTCCATGAACCAGAGGTGAACGCAGTACCACTGAGCCACCGCGACCCCGTAGACTCTCTTCAGCTGTAGAATATAATTAGCTTTACGGCTTATACATAAAAAAGAAATTGCTTATTTCTCTGACGAAACGAAGAAAAGTCGCTATACCACTCCCTCTCAATATTCGAGCAGATAATCCTACCAGACGACACTCACAAGTCTATTCTCCAACATCACAATAATGAATTAGTAATTTGCTTTGCTTCAGTGCTAGTATTTTTCTAAGGTTTGTCCGATTTTTAGTATTAACTAATTTTCCGTTTTAGGACTACGGTTTTCACTACTGGCCCATTACGAGATACTTATTGACTGCTCTCACTCCACAAAGATATATTACATCCGCTCGTGAGGAGTTTATCTTAAACTATCTCAGTATAAACATCACAATCACAATCAAATTGCTCCCCCACCAGATTTCTGCACACTCTTCCGCGTGTTATCATCGTAACGCGGCTGTTGAGCTAGCATATTATGACCCCTCTCAAATAGTAGGTAAAATATTACAAGTTCTCTTCTAACCTTATTTTTCTTCGTAGCAGATTAAAACACACATATATAACCATCTGATGACTCATAGAGCCCCCTCAAAATAACAAGTAAGCATTCTAGCACACAACAATCTTACCCCAAATGAAATTTTTATGTTAAATTATTATCAAAAATTACTGATCGGTATTGTACTCCATGGAACAGTAAAGTGGACTCCGAACCTAAGTGATTGGTAAAAAAAAAGTACTAAACAATTTGGAAATGGAACATAATGGGGAACGTTAGGCAGGTCGGATGAAACAACCCTGACGAAGTGCTCGGAATATCAGGGAAGAGAATACGATATTGGACTTAAACGACGAAAAGAAGATAGTTAAGAATTTTATTAGAAGAAATTGTATCTTGATGGAATTGATGGAAGGAACAATAGACAGCATTAAAAAGTAGTGCATTTGTAGTCTGTATTAATAAATGGTACTAAAACTTTAGTACTAGTGGCAACTGGGCTATCAACGAGAACAGAATATATACCCCACACAGAATATTTACGATGACCTTGACGATTTCTGTTCATTTACGTTACTCTTATAATTTATCTAATTCAGATAAATATTACAAATACAAAACTTTGGAAGGAAAGTATGAAAGCAATTGACTTACTTAGTTGATTGATTTCAGAATCAGAAACATAAGTCTCCAGGAAGCTCGCTAGCGTTGATCCGTAGTCGCTTATCTAGAAGTGCAAAAAGATATTTCAATCCCTGCAAGACATTTCTTTTAAGAGTATGGAGAACGGATATGGTGGCTATCCCCTGATATTGCAACAGTAAAGATGGAAATCCGGAATGGATATATTGGTACTGAATATTTCAAAAATTTCCTATTGGATTGGTAGTAATCTGGTCAATTGCGTCTTGTTAACATATGAAATAATCGTACTATTACACAAACAATCTCTACGCAAGGAAATATATTTCCAATAGAGTGGTTGATGTGGTTAATATATTGCGAGGACTATGGATATTTCTTAAGGAGTTACATAAATACGTTATGTTGTAAGTTTCATATCGTCTAATTACGAAAACGGAATAGCAGTTCCTTGTATGAAACCAATTAGCTTCTCCCAGCCTAAACTAATTCCACAATATTTATATTTTACTGAAATAGAATAAAAGCATTCCTAATTAGATTGAAATGAAAGTAGTATGATGTATAATGACCAGGGTCAACGGAACTGACAAAGATAACTAAATGAATAACTGAAAATTGGCTAACAAAGTATACAACTGAAGGTAATTGTATTATTGGAACATAAAATTTCTATCCCCCCCCCCCAAAAAAAATGCTGGGATCGAGGAGGTTAAAGAATTGGATCCAAAGTTAAAATATGTGATGAAATAAAAAAAGTCAGTAATAAAATCACGAACACTGTGTCGGTCCTTACTGGTCCAGTGAACGAACCTTCGGTGAAGGTGATCACGGGACTGATTTCCTTTCGGAAACAATGGAACTCAGTACTATCATCCTTTGGGGTGCCAGGTCTACCTTTGAATCAGTATACCTTATTTGATAAATATATGAATTAACTAGAGTTTAACTCATTTTTCAGCGCCGAGGAAATACAGAACCCGAAACACTACTCGGATGTGGATCACAGTTTAGCATCCCACCTAGAATCGGACCCTAGACTACTCATAAAGAAAGACACCATGTTAGTCACTTGCTTAAAATAAGGTCATGGAACGAATTATTCTATCAATACATATACAAGCAAAGATTGTAAGAAAGCCTTTTCTATGAATAGCTCCTTCTTGGCTAGCATATGCTCCTTCGTGGCGCATGAGACCGAGTTCGATTTCCGGTGGGAGCTCATAGGGTTCGGATCTCACATTAAGCGGTAGGTCCACGTCTCATATAGTACTGCTGCTGAAAGTCAACCTAAACTCATATTCTACCTTTTTCTACGACGATAAATAATGCGCGAGGGATTTTATTTGAAGGATCGTAGATGAAAAACCTACCTGTCCCATATTCTTCCCCTGGCCTAATTTTTATACCCTTTTTCCCAAGGGAAATGGCGTCAATGATTTCTCCCGCAAGAACTAGACATGTTTAAATGTATAAATATACTGGAGATGAATGAACATATTTTTGTAGTGGAAATAATGAAAGTAGCATTTTACGTTTACACAGTTACGTGGTAGTGGCGTATATTCGCATTTCATTTCTTTATTTCTTACTATAGCACTATAACGTCAAAGAATAACTCGTAGCATGAGAACCAGAGGAACCTAACTCCAAAAATGCGGTTTTCGATTTCTTCATGTTTGGACATAATTTTGAAAGCCCCACTTGGTGTAAATAGAACATAACGCCATCTGTTCTCCTTGCCGATCATCTGCTGTAATATAGCTCAATTACCATCTTATTAAAAACACATCTTTCTAAGAAAATAATATTTTTGTCCTGTCGCCTGTAAACCTACGAAAATGGAGTACGTTCCTCTGATTTTGTTGCGGCAAACTATCGGCGCTTGTTTCAAGAACAATTTAAACCGTGTTATAAATAAATAAACGTAAATAATGTGATACATAAATGCCAATACAAGATACGTTTGAAAGATCAATTGTCCATTTAGTAACATTTAGCAACATTAAGTTAATTAAGCTGGTGATTCCCAAAGGTATTGCATTGATTGGTGAACGTTTTATGATCCATTGATCTCAATGACTAAATAAAATGGAACCTACTTCATAAAGCATAATCTGTATAACTACTCAACTAACATCAGCATTGAAAATCAAGTCCGAACAAAAACAACGGACTGACATGACGGACGTTAACCACTTAAGTATAAAAAGAATGATAGTCATTCCCAGTGGCATATTTATGATTCTTTTCGGGAGAGCGAGTCTTTGCTAATTTTATTCCTGGTAATGTGAAAATTCTGCAACATATTTCATGTACTTTAAAATAGTTTATTGAATAAACATGAAATTTCGGGGAGGGCTTAAGCCCGGAAGCCCCTCCCTTAAATACGCCACTGGTCATTCCCAAAGTTAAACTAATTTTACATTGATCAGATTTATTCCAGAACTGAGCGCGATCAGTTATAAACAGTCTAGTTTTAAAAACGAGACCACCCATCTTTCTTTGTAAAGTTCTACTGGTGGAATTAAATCAATCAAATCTGTATTTTATTTGATCAGTTGAGTTCTTCGTGAGATCTCAGCTCTTGAGTTCTTCGTGAGATCTCAGCTCGCATCAAATGGGCTTTGTGGTGGACAAACACGGTGTATATGGGCTTTCTCGCCGTTCTCCAATTTCCTCCTACTTTCTTCATCCCATCATTACATTCATTTTCATCACCGTCTCATTTAGTCTGCACGGGATAACTAACGGATGTAAAACTGAAAGATATATTTCGCACTTGGGAATATTTTTTATTCACAACCAAAGTATTTGAAAATTTACTACTTACGAGTTGCCACAATATGTCCTTGTAAAACAAGAAGAGTTTCCAAGTTGTTTTGAATAAGTATATAAATTGAAATCTTTAAGTTTTAAGTCCCAGAATTATGCCGGCTGGGTTAAACGAGACTGTGATGCTGAGAAATGAATGAAATAGTGGAATGAAGAAAGTGGAAGGAAACGGGAGTATCCTTAGGAAACTTACTCGCACAGTGTTTGTCAACCACAAAACTCAATTGGCACGAGGTAAGATCGAACCAAGGACCCCATTTACCAGAGGTGAGCGCTCTACCACTGAGCCACCTCGGCACTGCAAGTCTGTAGATTTGATTGTAAATTAAATAGGTGTTCTACTCAAGCCTTCGGGTCGTTGCATCATCAGAGACGTACACATCTTAATATGTGCGAGCCCAAGCATTATATGAAATAGTATTTAGTTCTGTATCGATGAACGAATAGATGGTTGTACTGAGTAAGCCAAATCTGTACCTAATATATTTAATTGGTATATTACGTGGATAAACTTCGCTTACTCAAATATTTATGTTCAAATCTATTTACGGTTACGAGCTTCATCATATTTTGTAATAATTAAATCAAAACAAGACCTTTTCTAAGTTGCAATTGATCGTCAGAAACCTAGTAATATACCACCAATTGGTTACGAAGATGAATACCTATTTTGCGCAGATAACGACATCTATTAGCGTCAAGCAAGTAAGAAGTAGCGAAATTTATTAGCGTGACAGTTTATTTTTAGATCTTTAGTGTGACTCACAGGTTGAGTAGTCACGAAATTTATTAGTGTGATGGGACGCGGTGGCTCAGTGGTAGATTATTCACATCCGGTGCTTGGAGTCCCTGGTTCGATCCCAGCTCGCGCCGTGTAGACTTTGTGGTGGACAAAACATCGTGCTTGTGGGTTTTCTTGGGGTTCTTCCGTTCCCTCCCACTTTCTTAATTCCGCCATTTCATTCATTTCTCATAATCACCGTCTCCTTTAGCCTTACCGGCATAATCGTGGGACGTAAAACTCAAAGATTTCATTTCATTTTTTATTAGCGTGAAAGTTTATTATTAGGTCTTTGGTGTGACTCACAGACTGAGTAGTCACGAAATTCATTAGCGTGACAGTTTATTCTGAGATCTTTAGTGTGACTCACAGGCTGAGTAGTCACGAAATTTATTAACGTGACAGTTTATTATGAGGTCTCAATTATATCTCACATGCAGAGTAGTCACGAAATTTATTAGCTTGACAATTTATTATTAGGTCTTTGGTGAGTCTCACAGGCTGAGTATAGTCACGAAATTTTATTATTAAGTTTTTAGTCTGACTCACAGGATGAGTAGCGTGACAGGTTAATATTAAGTCTTTAGTGTGACTCACGGGCTGAGTAGTCACGAAATTTATTAGCGTGACTGTTTATTATTAGGTGTTTAGTGTGACTCACAGGTTTAGACGTTTATCGTTTCTTAGTTGCATAATTTGAAAGATGGCTGTCTAACTGCTACTTGTCTCGGATTAAACACTTGAAACCTTTGGTTAATAGTAATTGTTTTCTTGATTTATGTCTCACAGAGCTGCTTAAACTACAATCATATAAACGCGCCGTAATTTTGTTCCATCTTCTGTTGAAGAATAAGTTTCCTTAAATCTTTAAACGTGTATCAATATTTGAAATAGAAATGACAGAAAACGTTTTTCGTTATCTACGTGCTTGTTTGAGGTCGCTTATTTCGTTTCCTCTACCTCGTTTTATTCATAGGGCAGCGGTGGCTCTGTGGTAGAGCGTTCACTTCTGTTTCATGGGGTACTTGGTTAAATCGAAGCTCACTCCGTGTGCGTGGGTTTTCTCATGGTTCTCCCATTTTCTTCCACTTTCCTCATCCACAACTTCATTCATTTCTCATTATCACCGCTCCTTTTAGCTTAGCCGGCATAAACATTGGACGTAAAAATTAAACATTTGATTTCATTTTCTTCTCTTTATTCATATCCCTTTTCGTCCTCAACTCAAGCGCTCGTACATTATGAGTAACCGGCTTAAATGCAAGCCCTTCGCACGCGGAAAATAGTTAACGGAAAATATTTGAACTCAACTCCACTACTTTGGATTTTAATGAAATACTAATGATAAAATGCATAAGATATTCCATTTTTATTATAGATGTGGTATCCCTCTATTCCTTGAGCACTTTGGGCTTGAGCTAAGTACTTAGGACTGTAGTGGCTCCGCGTTCACCCCTGGTGCATATGGACCCTGGATCCATCCCAGCTCGTGGCAAGTGAAGTTTGCGGTGGGTAAACAGTGTGCGAGGGTTTCCTCTGGGTTTTCCTGTTTCCTCTCACTTTATTAATTCCACCAATTCATTATTTCTTATCATCAACGTCTCCTTTAGCCTAGCAAGCATACCGCCGAATACAAAACTGAAAGATTTCATTTCAAATATTTTAGTTAAGTACTATGTTGCAGAATTCATTTCAAACCTCTTAGCTGTTTATCTGTGATGAAATCACAAATAATATATATACCCTCAAATTCAATGTAAGACAGTAATTTCAAAGAGCGGAATTTTCTAGGACTCCAGAACATGTATCCGCTTATCGTTTTATTAGAGTAAACTTGGAGTTAAATGTCGCTGGGAATGTTGTCAATCAGGTTAGCAATACTAAAACTATGAATTCGAAAGTAATCTTAATTATCTTGGACATTTTATTTTTCACCTCTTGTCACCCACTTCTCCTGTGCTTATGGGTGGTGACCTTATACTTAAATCGTACCGGAAGTATCAGTTTTCATGTTAGCGACCCGTAAACTTCGTATTCAATACTAATATCGGTGTTTTCAACTGTTTATACGTATCACTTTATTGCTACCCACACTTCTAGGGATGCCTCGTGCTCCATGCCAATGGAAGCTGAGAACGGCATCGAGAATGTCACTATTCATTTTCGCAACCCTTAAAGAATGTAATCGATGCTAATTAGGTCTTTTTCTTGTATTTTTTTTTTTTTGTCATCATTTCAAATTTACCTCTAGGAGTGTTGGGCTCTCTTACCTTCACAGTATTTGTTTTTGAAAGTCATATGTGTATCAAGTTCGGTTCTCTAGATGGTTCTAGGTTGTACTAGAACACGCCACTATATCAAATTGATACGAATTAAAAAGCGACACTCATTTTCTAATTTTCTTTTTGCAACATGAATTTGGAAAATCACATTTTTACTGGGAGGTATAGATGTACTGCTATAATTTTACCGGGGAGTAAAAATTTGTGAATGTTACAAATGTGTGCAATTAGTTCAATACAAGAACTGTGTATGTTGTAGGACCAATCGGAATTTATATTGACTGTAAGAATATACAAATATATGCCTGTCTTTTGTTTTGAATCACATGACTTGAAACATTGAACCAATTCATACGAGTGTCAAGGTAATAAACGTAATTTTATCCCCACTTATCATTTATTATTTATTATTTCAATTGATTAGTTGTTGTTCAATTTGCAAGTATTCATTTCTAATCAAGAGAAAGGAATTTTCATGTCATGAACACTACTATAGTCAGACTTCTTTATATAATAGTGTGATGTAACTCTTGTGATATATCAATTATTGACGCTTTATCAATTATAAACAAAGTCCTAAAGTGTGGCCAAACCTCTTCTGCCACACGTTTTTTATAACACGTATGTATAAATTAATCTCTTCAGCAATGTCGAAAGTATACGTCTTGCAGTACTTATATCAGACGTAATTAATAAAAGTCCTGTCCTTTTCCTTCACACATTTATTGCATTCAACCCCAAGGATGCCGATATAACAAAACACAGTTCTCTTCTTTTCATCTCAAGTGTTCACTTGTAAGTTTAATTAAAATCGACAATGTATCTGTGTGGTTTTCACTGCCACCAAACGAGAGCAATATTGAAGTTTGAGTTAATTTTTGGCCCCATAATCCACACAGCTCCCGATATAACAAAATACGAGCCTTTCTTTTGTCTAGTCTCCCCGTCATATTTGATTAAAATCGGCGTGTGTCACCTGAGAATCTTTCCTTGCAAATAGCTGCAACAACGTTGTCATTTCCAATGTAATTGTACTGGAATACGATCTTAAAAAGTTTTGAGCCTTTACACTTAAAGCTGTAGTAGTGTGCAAACGCAACATAATGAAATGAAAAGTAAAATTATAGGACATGTAGTGGTGTCCCTTACTCAGGGACGGATTCAGGGGGCGATCGTGGCTATCACCCCCTCCCCAGAAGAGGAAACTTTCTTATTTTATATATAAATAAAATCCATCCCAGAGTTTGGAGCTCTTGAAAGTAGTTCTAAGTATCAGTATTACAACCCATCGTCCCCCTAGAAGTCCGTCCTGAACCCAACCCTGGGCCTTACTTTTATTATATTCTTACTAAAATTTGTCTTATATCGAGAATAATTGTAGTTAGAAGTCATAAAATGAAAACAAATTGTTAGTATAGTGCGAATTATATATACATATAGTAAACGCAATATCATTTATTAATCATTGTGAGAACACGGTGATTCAGTAATAGAGCACTTACTTCTGTTACATGGGGTTTCTGGTTTGGCGTTTGCCCAAGTAAGTTTCTAGTGGGCAACATTGTATCCATGGGCTTTATCGCAGTACTTCAATTTCCTTCCACATTCTCATTCCATCGATTCTTCCTTCATCATTCATTTGCCTTAATCACCTGCCTCCTTTAGCTTTAAGGGCATAATCGTGTTACATTAAACTGAAATATTTCATTTTGTTTTATAGTTGTGACTAATAGATTGTAACTTCCTTGCAAGACAACAAAAACACGATGACCTTTATGCAGAGTCGTTCTGACGCGTGATTAGTGCTATACTAAAGAGTTCGACTAACATATGTTTCCTGTAATAGTCAGGCCAAAACGACTCTGTATAAGGTGGGATATATCTTTACTCCTAGATACATCTTCTACTCCTAAGTACTTTTGAAGGTACTTATTCCTGTTAATGCTCTTCCTAATAATTGAAATGGTAATAAAACTAATACATTTTTAGATACATTTTCGATGTACTACATGCATTTTTTGTTTCCAGTGATTGATCGGTAGTAAGATGCATGTGAAAATTATATTTTAACAATATTGAAACGTGAATTTGTAAAATTGGGATTTGAGAAAACAAAATTTTTAGTGATGAGAGCAAGAGTCTTGGTCTTGCAATTTGTGCAAGAGTCTTGCGTGCAAGACCAAGACCAAGACTGAAAATCAAACCCAAGAGCAAACCAAGAGCATTCCTACAAGTTCAAGACCAAGACCAAGTCTCTTGCGCAAGAGTCTTGCTCAAATGCCGGTACTACTTGCTTTGTTTTATAGAATGTAAATAGTCTTGCTGTACTGTACTGTTGAGTTACAACCACAGTTCTTTGTCTTAATTATCAAATTTTTGCTAAATGAATGTGGCGATACCACTCCGCATGGCAAAAGAGAAAGTACGTGGGGATCTGAGCAGTACAGCGCTGGAGTGATTAATTAGGGATGAATGAAATGAAATGCATGTTTTCTAATAGAAGAGATCACAGAGACGCAAAGGTTAGGAAAGGAAAGGGTCTTACTGTACCTCAGCCATCTCGATGTGATGAGCCTCTTCAAATATCGGGTGAAGCCTTATCCTCCAATCCGTTGAGTGTTTCCGTCTGGTATCGATCCCAGACCTCACGTTCGAGAGTAAAGAACCTCTCGACCTCAGGACAACAGCTCCCAGATGATCTGGCCTCTTCGGAATGACACCTCTGTCATGCAGTGGATGATGAGGGCCCAGGCGTGCCAACCGTCTCTCAATTACTGTTAGGACGACTGTTCTGAATAGTCCAAAGTGTATTTCTGGCGGCTTCTATCACACTTCTCACCTCGAGGGTCCCGTGTCCACTGGTTTTGTTTTACTTCCCTGCTTTCGCTTCTTCCTGGTGCTGACTTGCTCATCAAAATTATCTTGGTCAATAGGAAAGTTTGTTAATAGCTGAAATGGCGTGGCTGAGTTTGTTTTGATGAAGTTACGGGAACTAGGAAAAGAATGGTAAGCATGAATTTGTATTGGGATGAAGTGACAACATAGGGAAGTCTCTTCTTTATTATTTAATAATTACAATTTCTTCTTTGAAGAATAATAACAACATACAGGGAGAATTCAAAATAGGCGCTAAGCCTGATATCCTCTACAATAGGAACGGGAAAAATCATTACATCTTTCACTTCAATTTCTTGGCTTCAGTAAAAATGCCGCTATTAGTGTATGCCATTCATGTGAGTCGATCTGCCCCTGTAGCATATAGCTGTAGTATGTCATCTTCTGAATATGTTCGCTTTTTCTGTAGTTGTTACTTGTTTTCAAGCCACACAGGTGTCACCCTAGTCAAAGCTTGTTGCACACAAAGAAACGTGTCATTGGTGCTGAAAAACGATGCATTTCTGCGTTTTTAAACATTGTGGATTACTTATCGAGAAATCAGACACTATTCTTTAGAACGGTGTTTAGAAGACGACTAAGAGCATAACTCTATAAATTGTTGCAAGGTATAAGAAATTTGGTGTCGGATTTACTTTGGTCATCATTTGATTCATTTACGACAGCCGATGATTGGATTTTGGGAAATCATACGAAGAATAGTTGTCTCCACAACAAGCGTCTAAGCGAAAAGTAAACTAAAATATTTTATGCTAGCAATGGCTCAATAGACCTCCCCTCTGGTCAAGTGGCTAGCACGTGCTCCTTCGGCTTATGGAGTCAGGTGTTCGATTCCCGATGAGAGAGCCTTTGGTATTTTTACTGTCCTTAATGTGTTTTGTCCGTGTCCCGGTCGTTCTTGGTTACTGGTAAAGCGAGTACAATTCAGTAGATAAGCAAGTCAATGAGGCTCATTCGGTATATCAAATAACATTTTATTTTAGAAAAGTGGTAGTGTGTTCATCTCTAGTGAATGGGGTCCGTGGTTCGATCCCAGCTTGACGCATGCGAACATTTTTGTTGTAAAAACACTGTGTGTGTGGGTTTTCTAGGGGTTTTACCGTTTCCTCCTACTTTCTTCAATCCACCACTTCATTCATTTCTCATCACCATCCTCTCCCTCAGCCTCGGTGCATAATAGTGAGACGTTAAACTAGATATTTCATTTCACTTCAAAACATATTAGTCGTGTTCTTCTTGCAAAACTAAAGAGAAATGTAGTATTGAACATCGGAAATTTCATACACAATTGATGCTAACTACATTGGTATGGTTTTGGCTGGCTCCAAGCCTCAAGTATCCGTTGGAAATTTTTTAATGTGTGCTCATAAAATTAATATCGAAATAACATTTTCATGACATCGACAAAAAGTTAGTGCATGTGATCGTAAGTTTGATTTCATGGGTGGATGCTTATACGTGAATAATTGTTTATCAATATAAGGTTTAACCTCCTTAGGTATACGACACATCGAGGATTGAGCAATATAACATTATACAACAATAAATAATCGGTTGTACGAAACAGTGATTTTGTAGTTGTTTCAAATAACTTAGAGTTTAATGTCGTTATTTTGCATTTCTAATATATATCAAAATTTTCTTTTTTTTTTTAATTTTGGTTTACACAAAAGACATAGTCAGTTGAGACGTTTTCAGTTTTCACTCACATTATTCTAAAATATTAAGAGGTTTCATTATAACCATTATTGTTTTAATTCTTTCTCTCTTTTTTGGCCAATACTGCTAAACATATCATCATCATCATCGTAGGTATTTTGCCATTATTGGCAGGTTACTTGCTGCAACTGAGAAGCTTCGATGTACGGTGATCCTCTCTCTTCGTCTTGACGTAGCAATTTTCTGTTTTAACACCTTCCTTCAACTTCAGTCTACTTCGCTCCCTCCCTCTCTTTCATTCCACCATACCCTCTAGCACGTCCCTCACAATACAGTTCCTCTTTAGTCAATGTGCCAACCAGTTCCTCTTCCTCTTCTTAACCCACAAACGCCCAAGACCAGTTAGAAATGAAATTTTTGAGTTTTACGTCCCACGGTTATGCCGGTTAGGCTAAAGGAGACGGTGATGATGAGTAATGAATGAAATGGTGGAATGAAGAAAGTGGGAGGAAACGGGAGAACCCCGAGAAAACCCACGCACACGGTGTTTGTCCACCACAAAGTTCACTTGGCGGGAGCAGGGTTTGAACCCGAGACCCCTAGCACCAGAGGTGAACGCTCTACCACTGAGCCACCGCGGCCCCCCAAGATCAGTTAGGTAACAAAAATTTGCATACACTAGCAACTGCCTGAACAATACCGTGTTACATCGAAAACCTGAGAAGAGAAGTGAACGAAACTCTTACAAGAGAACGGGTAGTGTGCCTGAAGTGGAACAACGGTTTTTTTTTTTTTTTGCCTAAATGAATGATATAGCCCATGTAACGTAGTGAAACATAAAGTGGGTCACTGGTGGCACAAGGGGCGTTTGTGGGTTAATTACGTCTAAAATTCTTCTTTTCTCCCCTACTGCTACTATTTCTATTACTTCCTCATTCGTTTTCCTTCAACTCAGCTGATTCTCTTCTTTTTTTTCATGCCCACATTTCGATAGAATCCATTTTTTAATTGCTTTTGCGTAATGTCCATGTTTCTGCCCCATAGAATACATGTTGGAATCAGTAAACCAAAATCTCAATATTTAATTGGAAGGTTTGTCCAATACAAAGATTATCTAACGGTGTTTGAAAAAATCTGACTCC
The DNA here is from genome assembly GCF_964235325.1 of Thermobia domestica. NCBI lineage: Eukaryota > Metazoa > Arthropoda > Insecta > Zygentoma > Lepismatidae > Thermobia > Thermobia domestica. The sequence goes on along the minus strand of NC_137461.1, from coordinate 54,040,886 downwards.
ATTAGAGTGTACAATAATTTTGCAATTCATTGTATTTCAGTAATCTGTACCGTACTAATTTTCTTTGATGTGTCTCAGGGGTAGCCTCACCAGTTTGGGAAACAGTGGAGTATTGAAACTGTTAAAAATATTAAAAAAAGATTATGAAACGTGGTAATTTATTTTATAAGTAGTAAAGCACGGGCAGTCATTAAAGAAAATAAAGGTAATCACCTATGTTGTACACTATCATCATACGTACGTGAAAGTAAACAATATTACATTTAGAAATATACATTGTATTTCCTTTGCTATTGGCGCATTGTAGAATTTGTTAGCCCTTGTATCCAGGGTACAATTTACTTATGAAAAGCATAAGATTTTTTAAAAGCAAGACTTTCAAGACTCTTGCAAGCAAGATCAATGGTAGAGCGTTCACCTCTGGTGCTGGGGTCCCGGGTTCGATCCCAGCCCCCGCCAAGTGAACTTTGTGGTGGACAAACACCGTGTGCATGGGCTTTCTCGGGGTTCTCCCGTTTCCTCCCACTTTCTTCATTCCACCTTTTCATTCATTACTCATCATCTCCGTCTCCTTTAGCCTAACCGGCATAACCGTGGGACGTAAAACTCAAAGATTTCATTCTTTTCTTGCAAGCAAGACCAAGAACAAGACTGGGTGTACAAGACCAAGACCAAGACTGGGTGTGGAAGACCAAGACCATTCCAAGGGTTCCAGTGCAAGACCAACACCAAGAATTTATATGCAAGACCTAGACCGAAACCAAGACCACCCGGGTCTTGGTCTTGGTCTTGCATTTCCTCATCACTAAAGATTGTATTTCATCCCGTACGTCGCAATTTTGTTTTCAAATTCATCTGGGAATTTGTTTAATATTACGTGCCATTATTTGAGTGGCACATAACCGAAGAATACACTTTAACTTATGGACTAAAAACTGACCTCTGTAGCAATATTCGATAATTTTGAGTAAAGAAAATAACTTTCCGTATACATAAGGGGATACATATGCATAGTATTTTAGCGACAAGTCTGCGGAAGGGCGAAAACTGAGACTGAGGATTTTTGTTAATGGAAGTCACATGTAAATCTTGTTTATTTTGACACTTATCTTGGAGTTCTCTATCGACAATTTCCTATTGATATTCGTTGGTCACTTTCGTATAGTCAACTGAATACTAAGTTCCAAATATCTCAAAACATGTTTCAATATCATACAGAGTTTGAAATTTTGAATTGAATTAAATTTTAAGTTCCCGTAATACTTCTACTTGAGCTTCAAAATTTCTACTTCTCTCCTTGAAGAGAACCATTGAACATCTGTAAATATCCTCTGAGATCTGCTAGAACATATCACAAACCCATTTATTACTCAATGTTTTATGGTTGATATAGTTCATGCTAGCACTTTATCAAAATAAGCATTCACCTAAACTGCGCCTTATGGCACATTTTGAAATTAGGACCATTATGGCACATTTTGAATACCAGTGCAGTAATGTTCTATAGAATATGACTGACATATACAGAAAAGCTTGTATCTCTTTCGCTCAAGATATTTTACTGGAATAGTGCCAAACTCTGCGCGTAACATTGCTATATACGCAAACATACGTTTTTCGTCGGATTTCTGCGCTTCAGTGATATATAACACAGTGTTGTTCAGTAGAATACTTTAATTCATAAGGCAAGACATGGACCTGTTTTCCGAAGAGTTTACTTGTCCACTAAAATTGCTGTAGATTGAGTAAGCGAGTAGAGTTATTCAAACGTGGAAAATATTTTGAAATCACATCTTTATTATTAGCTTATTTTAACCTGAAGCAGTGGATATTACGTAATTCTTCATGGAACATATCCGAAATATTATATCAGAACTATTTTTGCAAAAGGTATAGTGGGATATGTTTCCTAGGTTACGGAGACGGATTCAAATTCACTCCCTGATTTTAGACTGCTTCAACATCAGATATCGGGGTTAACTAGAAAACCCTTGAAACAAATGTCCCCATGTTTCACTGAAACATATTTGTTTATGACAGTTCTCGTAGCATGTCTCTTCTGTTTGAGAGATAAATACGCTTCTTATTCTCGACAGATTTAAATCTCATGTAGTGAAAACCATTGTAAATTCTGGAAGAAAAAAAATAGTGTTTGTCTAATGGTTAATGAATGGTCCTTAAGTGCAAATGATTCCAGATTTGCTTTGCAAAAAATATAAACATTTAATTTTAAGGTTATTCAGTCTCATTACTCTTCCGTCCCCTTTTTCTCGCAGGGGATAACCGAGGGGAGTTAAAATAATTAAAGTTATTTCATCGTATTCGAAAACTAATATTCACCATGTTTGTTTTTTAATCATATCGAAGCTTTAACTCTCTTGTCAGCAATGAGGCGATATAGGAACCGAAACATTACTTAGCTATGGATCTTATTCAAGCATGCAACCGGGAAACGAACCCTGGATTACGCACATACAAAGGTCACCATTGCCTAAGAAGGGGTATACCATAATCCCTATTTTTCTGACAACAAGTTTAAAAGGTAAGGTATCCAAAACTCTTCTCTTTGACGAATGTTGAGGATATATTGTGTAATAAGGATACCATACTCTATCTCCAAGCCAAGCTGGTCAAATGAATTCTGCAGATCATGCACTATCCAAATGATTTTCTTATAAAATGAGTAAAGGTACGGACCACTCCTGTAAACTTTCTAGCTTTTATTTCTTGAAATGAATCATGTCAGGTTGCATTTAGTACAGAAGCATTAGCTTACCAAATACAGCATAATATAAAATTATAATAAATGTTTTCTGGAAACTTTATCTGAACAAAATTCACTCTTTACAAGGTACCTTGCGAAGTGTCTCCCTGGATTAGTGTAAAATTTATTCAAATGCAAAGTTCTCCGCGGGCGCAATGTATATTGTACTAATTTCAGCTGCCCATATCGGTAATTTGCAGCTGCCCATTTATGGGTCTTTATATATCCGGAATTCAGTCATACACTAATATAATTCTCGAACACAAAATTGTTTTAGTTTCTTTATATATAACTTGACGTGTATGTGTGCATATGCAAAGCTTCTCTGACACATGTTACCCTCCCCGGCCGCCATCTTGCATCCGCCATATTGGATTCAATTTTTGTTTTTTTCAAATGGGAATATGTGCAAGTGATATGCCAAATTCATGTACAATTTTCTTGGAAACTTACTCTTTTAGTGAATTTTGCCGTAACTGGTATCGTTTGGAAGGTAATTGTCGTGGCTAAAATTTCGACCAAACTTTCTGCGGTGTTTCTGCAAACACCCTGTACTCCACGACAAGTTCTGCCCTGTATAACCTACGAGAATTTGTTTAAATCAATTGTTATGTGAGCATCTTGTAAAGACAATAGGTATTCAGAGATGTCTGTCGCATTTCAGCTCCAGACATCCTACCCAATTCAGCGATCAACTACGAGACGATAAGATTATTTTTTTGTTCTCTCTCTCTCTTTTCCCCTTTTGAAATAACTTCTCTGTTTTACGGTGAATCATCAGTCTGATATTAACGTTACCAAACCCTCTTACAATCTTAGTTCTGATATTACTCCAGATTCTATATTTAACGCTGACTTCATACTTTCGCAGCTGCTAGACTGACCTTTGAACCGAGCACTTATAACAGGTTTGTGTCACCCCTTTTTCTTGTATAATGTTGTGTAATCTTAACTGGTTTTAGTTGGAACCCATGTCTGTATTTTTTTTCTTTTGTGAAGGTGTGTGCGTTTTGGAACTCTATAGATATCAGAAATGTCGCGCGCCTATCATAAGTAGCATGAGATCACCTTTAGCCAATCAGAATTCACCAAGTGTTCCAAACCATTACATCATTTACATCCAATCAGCTTCTAAAGAAATTTTTCTAATGATTGCACAATCTGGTGTAAGATTGAGACACCAAGCTCGAGACATAAAACCTCGGGGATGATCTCTCAAGAGGCTCATTACCACCGAACGACGCGATGAGCACATAGTCCGTGCTTTCTCTTCCCCCTCGTGGGGGGGCAGTCCTATGCATTCCTTGCAGATGTGATCTTCAACTATTTTAGTGGTAATTAAGTACTTCTGGACTTAGTGTTGTATAGTGAAGTTTGAAAGACTAAAAAGTGCTGTGTCAAGTATCCGGCGTGATGACTGTTTCCACGCCAACCTTTTGGAATTCATATTGTGTGTAGGTGGAGTAAGTATTCTTCCTTTACTAGCTCACCCAGAGAGCTGTCGTACACTTACTCAATACTTGAATTCTTCTGTAGACTAAATTAATTACTTCGCCCTAATTTCGTGGAATTGTTTCTTGATATCTCCTGTCTGAGACGCCACACCGAGAACTAAAAATCATGTATTTGTAAACCTGTGATCTTAACTGCAATCTAATTAGTGACTCGATAGTGATTCTTTTTACTGTTTCATATTATGGTCTGTAGGGAAACTGAGCTCTCTGATAATAAATCTATCGCAACACACTCGTAGAACTTTCGTATTATTATTACTATAACAGACCAACAGAAACTCCCAACCTCTCTTTAGATATAGAGAGACGCCCCCGCTAAGACCACACACTGCGATTAAGTGGTAAGTCACCTTACGGTGGATCGTCGTGAGAGTGAATCTACAAGTAGTCTAGATCGTAGTCCTGTCAGCTTCTGGGGACTCCCGTCCCCCTTTCAAGGGACTGCCATTGGGCCTGGTAAGTCAAGATCCTGTCCCGACTGAGACGCCTGTTGCCGACCTCTTCTCTACATCCACCTACAGGTAAGAACTAACATCTTTCAGCCAATCCGCTCGGGCTATCAACTTCCGCTCCTAGTTTTCCAACTTCAAGAGATTACTGTAGTGAGTGAGTTAATTACGTCACCTGTGACCAATTCGTGTAATTTGATTTGCAGTAGTGTTGTGTGTCGCCAGTGAATAGTGTAAGAGGGCTTTGGTAGGAAAGTGCCTCTTAGTGTAAATCATGTGTTCCTTATTCGTTTGTTCATCTCGACGAACCATCTTCTTATCCTTGCGGCTTTTCAATATGGTATTTGTAATGTGGTAATTCATTTAACCAAGGGGAGTCGCTTCCTCAATTGGCTTAATACTTAGTACATAAATGAATATTCTTAAGCCCTAGTAAATTACTTAATTGAGTTAAAATGATCATTGGTTCTAATCGATTGGTCGTTTAATTATTCTCGAGCTGAAATTGCCCATTTGCTTGAACCCTCTCAATGCTAACGAGGCGCACTTTTACTTTATTGTTTAGTCCGCCCCTCGTGATGTAATCATTGATATCGGGATGTGTTTGAACCCCCATCTTTTGATGTACAAAACCTGGAAGTGTTTCTATTCGCCACTAGTGTGACCCCACCTTAATTATAGATATTATTAGGTATTTAATTAACTATTAATGTGTCTAAGTTGACATCACGGCGGACAGTTAAATGCTAAGTATCCTTCAGTAATATTGTAATATAACTTCTGTCGGGTTAATGATTCATTGCGCCACTCTTAGATTGAACGACTCCCTTCTCTTACTGAGGCCGTAGCCTCAGGCTTAGTATCATAAATCACACCGCTCCCTGTTCAGACCATTGCTATCGGTGTGATCCAGAGAACTATTATTCATTCGTATTGATTGTGTTTATTGCTTTGACACTGTCCCAGGAACCTCGTAATATTTTGTGAGATTGAAGAAGCGAGTATTTGACGACCTTTTGCCTTTTACGCAAGGATAGGAGTAGTCTTAGTAAGATCAGAATGTTATTCGAAAAGTCCTACCGGTGGTTTCGCTTGAACTCGACCCCTTACGGGTTCTCGACGCTACATAATACATGTTAAATCTCTCCAAGCATTTTCTGAAATATCAGTTATGCTTACGTTTTTTATGCTAACAATTCAAAACAATTTCTAACCGAAAACCAAACTGGGTATGAACAAACTCTTTACGATATTGGTGTCATAATCTTATTACATTTCTGTGAGTGATTGTTATTACTTCCATATTATACTATAACAAGGAAGTATTGTATTACGCTCAAAATGCCTAATGTAAATCCACATGCGACCAGATATGAGTGAAGACCTACCATTTCCGTATTGGCGTCTGTGTGTCTGTATGTATGCACGTTCAAAGAATGTTTCCTCAACGATAAATCACGTACAAGATTACATATACAAACGGGGCCCTGCCCAACTTTCTATTAGTTTCAATATTCGTGAAGTACCTGATATTTAACATGCAATAGCTTGCAAGCGATACAAAATATGATAATAAATCACTACACCAGTGAATTTCCGAGAAAATTGTACATGCATTTGGTGTATCACTTGAACAACCTATCCTCATTTGAAAAACCGGAAAATGCATCCAATATGGCGGATCCAAGATGGCGGCTGAAGTGGGTAACATGTGTCAGAGAAGCACTACTTGATACAATTTGTTTTGCATATGCCAAGATTCATATCCAGCTGCATCTAAAGAAACTGAAAGCAATTTTGTATCGAGCGTTATAGATATGTGTGATTGAATTCCGGATATACGAAGACCCATAAATACGTAAATTACCGATATGGGCAGCTAAAATTAGTACAACACACATTGGGCCACGTAGAACTTTGCATTTGAATCAATTTTACAGTAATCACGCGGGGACACTTCACGAATGCACCTTGTTAGAGCAAACTACATCTTGTGTTGTAGGGATGTTAGAGAAATACTTGTGTGATACTGTATGAACAGTTTCTGAGAAAACTATTTAAGAAAATCAACCCAAGAATACATTAACACCTGTGGATTTTGTCATAAGAAATAAATTTTACTATATTTATTTGTTTGTTTGTTTCTTAACTTTCATGTTCCTTTTCAGCATTGTCTATATGAGCGCAGAGGAGATAAACGCGTAATTTGAACAACATAAATAGTCATTTTTTCTTAATGTTCTCCCATCAGAATTTTATACAGTATATTTCGTCCAAAGTTATTCAGCAATCTATAAGTTTTGTTAACAACTTTTGTTTGAGTGTGATAGTATCGTACACCAGTGCATGCGCGCCGAATACGTGGGTGCGACGGGGGTCCGACACCAGACAAATAATCTTGTGGGTGGGGCGCACCCACAAGACTTTTAGTTTGAACCCGTATTTGAACCCGTTTCTCTTGCGTTTAAGTCAGCCGTGTTACCGACTGAGATAGACCAGTCCCAACTTATTTTTAAAGTACCGATGCATCTTACTTTATCACAGCACAGCTCTTTATGACAGTGTTCATACAAGATAACTAGAAATAAATCAATCAAATATCGAGACTACCCTGAAAACATACAGGCTAACAAGTCCAACCACTGATATGCACCCACAGTTATGTAAACAAACTTACATATTTTGCTTTAATCCTTTCAACACGGCGACAGTCACGGCTTCGTTGAGAACACATCTCTTCTTTGTTCTTGTACCCGCCAAAAATGAATGACTTATCACAAACCAAAACAGCTGCAAATCTTTGAACGAAACTTACACAATCACTGCAGTCCGTTTCGAAGCACAAACGTAATAGGGGGCACTTCTACATCAAGTTTAATCAACCCGCACAATAGTGTTTCTCCGTGTTGAAAGGGTTAACTGAGAGGCACAAACTGTAAAAGGTGATTCCTCACATCGAAATAAAAATTAAAAAAAAAAATCGTATTGAACTCTAGGAGAAAGTGCTTTGTGTCGATGCTACAGCCGTCCAAAATGTGGCAAAATAACCCAAACTGGCGTTATTTCGAATATGAGAAACCGTAGAGCAGGACAGTTCATGGCAGCATAAGGGAAAAATTTGGGATATAACTTTGTTTAAGAAATTGTACTCTGTTAAAGTTTTTACAATGTCCATATACTAAACGTAAGGAGGAAATGGGCAAGGAAAAAGTGTCCAAGAATGTCTATATAAAATTTTTGACAGAACAAATTGGACTAAAATACACCGTATCTCCGAGAAGACAGAGAGTATTATGTTAGACTAATACACTTAGATAATATAGTTGTTCACGTTTAAGATTCTCAACCAAGAGATTCTGTATTCAAATTTTGCTGTTGGATACCGCGATAGAGGTCTTAACGTTCTTTTGTTTTCTGGAAAGCAGATGAATGCTAAAATGAATCTTTAAATCTAAGGCCTGTGCGATATATATCCATTTTTCCTATTGAAATTAATTATTAACGATTTAAGTGTGAATTGGACTCTCAGATCGTATCTAGAGGTTAGTTATATAAACAATCTCTATATAGCTTATAAAAGAAATCCTTAATGATTGGTTACTGACTGATCAGTGCTCAGGCCAAACCGCTAAGGTAGAAACTTGAAATTTGTATAGTAGATAGAATACGTGACGTAAGGTATCACTAAGGAAGAATTTTTGGAAATTCAACGACGAAGGAGGGGAATAAGGTGACAATTATTTATTATTATTATCGACTTGTTTCGATTCCTCGTCAAGTGAATTAGTCATGGACAGCAACTAATCTATGGCTTTTTCTCGGAGTACTCTTGTTTTCTCCCACATTATTGTTTCACCAACTTCATTCACCTGCATTAATCATCCTTCTTATCTGGTCTAAAGGGCAAAATTGTGGGACGTTAAATAGAAAGATTTCATTTCTTTTCAAGGAGTCTTTTAGAGTTAGAGACACGGAATTCGCATTTAAATTTCCCATAATTAGATATGCATTTCAGTGTCTTTCCTTTTCTTTTTTCTTTTTTTTTTAAAAAAATCTAGAAAAGAAGGAAAGAGGGTGCTTAGAAAAAGTCGGTGATTACAATTGTCTACCACTCGGAGTCTCTTGTCACAGGAATATAATTTGATATTTGGACTTTTCATGTTTTAACAACAAATTGGTTTCAGCAAGTTATGAGCTTGACCTAGAAAGAGAGAAAGTTTTATTTTTGATTTGATTTTAGTTTAGTGTCGCTTCAGCCGCGAGGCTATATATGAGACGTGTAACTACAGCTAAACGTGGAATCCGAACTACATAAACTCCTACCGGGAATCGGACCCGGGTATCCCACAACGAATAGCGCACGCTAACCGAGGAAGAAAGTTGTGCGTATGAGAAAAAGAGGGTGAGAGTACAATTATTGTAATGATATTGGCATATCTCGGAATTCCTTAACGTTAGAGACGTAAAATTCCATATTTGGACTTTTTATTTAAAACTCTTGTTTTAGCATATTTTGATATTTGTCCTATGAGGACCAAGGGACGGGAAAGTTGTGTGAAGAAAGAGAAGTTGGGACTGCAATTATTAAAGTTAGATGTTCGTACCTCGTAATCCCTTAAGGTTAGACACACGAAATTTAGTTTTTGTCCCTTCATTTAAAATAATTACATAAGTGTTTCATCGTTTCTTTATATTTGTCCTAGAAGAGAGGAAAAGATATTTTAAAAGTGGGGATTGTAATTAATATAATGAGGTATCTATATTCGGAATTTTTTAAGGTTACAGACATGGAATTTGGTGTTTGGACTTTTCATCTAAAATGATTAGACATGCATTTCAACGTTTTTAGTGTTATACCCAGCCTGAAAGGAAAGGGAGTAGGATGCATCACTAACATACCCAGCTGAGAAAGCTGATTAGTCGCTCAGCGTTTACTTATGCATCATTGTGCAATGTGCAATTGTTTGTTTTGAATAACATACCTATTACGAGATTCTTATGGGGAATGATATGATAAGTGGATCATATCATTAAAACAAATCATTAATACTTGCAATTAATTTTTAATTATATTTTATAATAAAGAAGAATAAATCCTTGCTACGACTTAGTTCATTATTTTCTGTATGGAAGGTTATTCCAGAATAAATAATGGAAATCTATTTAAGGGTATTGTTAAGAATTTTGTTTAATACATACAAAATTCTTATGTACGGATAAATATAACTCAATTTTATTGGAGCAAACCAGGTTGAGGCTGTTGGAGTTGATCTTCCTATGAGACTTTGTGCATTTTGTATTCTTCAACGCGCAATTTTTAACTTGTAAATAAATTGAAACTTTTACAGTAACGATGAATGTTATTCTTTTTATTTATCTGTAGTTTGAATATGTGTCCTTTTCTTCACAGCCAATCAATGGTACCGGTACCTCAGGGAGAAGATACCGGTACCTCAGGTTACAAAATTTTCCCTGGAGTCAAATATCCGTTAATTCTTGATGTAGGTTACTAGTAGATGTATAGTACTTCTTCCAGCCTCAGCCCCCATGTATTGAAAATCCCACAGGAACAAACTAAACTCATCCCATTGGTTCTCAAATTGTGGATTCTACTAAAATTATTTAAACGATGTAAGAGAAGGGTACTTGGCGTACTCACTTTGCAATCGGAAGACCCCGGATTCTAATGTGGTTACCGGCCTTACTAACTGAATTTTCCAGACTTTTCGTTCAGTTTTCTCAGCGTGTTACCTATAAAGATAGGCCATTCCTGTTGTGGTTGTTACTAATTGTTATGATTGTAGTATGATGTAGCCTCTCCACCTCCAAAAAATATAACAGGTGTACAAATGAACCGGCTCTTTTTAGTGAACCAACTGTTGAATGGCAGGTGAACCGCTTTGTCCATACCTAGCGCAAAGGATCCTTGCCTTACGAACTTAATCCTCACCGTAACTCTATTCGTGAACCGAATTTATTTTTCCCATTGAAATTAATAAAACAAAATTAATCATTCTAGCCACAGAAACATGATAATGCATGTATTGTATTATATTTGGAATTACTTTCTTTCATGAAGAGTATGAAACAAAAGTAATATTATCCTAAGAATAACAAATGAATAATTAACAAAAAAAAGGGTAAAAAAAGTTCAAAGGAGAATAAAAAGTAATGTTTCATCATAGTACTCTCAAAGATACAATATATTCGATAGGGTTACCATATCCTGATATGTCAGAAAGTTGGACACTATACATCTAATTAAGTCATTATATAAACATTAACTTTCGACATAAGAATTAGAATTAGAGAATGAGAACAATTTTCATCCCTTACCTTCAAATTTGCTTTCAAATCATTACGAAAGTATATTGAGATGTATAATAAAATAATTAGGGTCTAAACAGAACCACTTATACAGCATCATGTTAACTTTCCTTATTCATACTGTTTAGTAGATCTTATCTCTCTTAACACTTCTCTTCACCTCACATCACGGAAATAAACTCATCTTGTACATTATGTTGACATAACAGCTTTGCCAAATATATATATATATATATATATATATATATATATATATATATATATATATATATATATATATATATATATATATATATCCACCCAGGAATTAGTGCCCGATTCCCAGAATTAGTGCTAGTCTTATTGATTGATTATTAAGTTAGCTTTTCTTTCAGCAGCGAGGCTATATGAGACGTGGATTAAACCTTAACTTGGAATCCGAACCATATGAGCTCCCGCCGGAAATCGAACAAGGATTTTCAAAGGCAAGAGTGCATACGCCAACTGCTTAGCCATGAGGGAGCTCTAGTATTTATCTCGTTGAGAAGCTAGGGTGCAACGAAAGTGTCTGGGCCAACTTCTCACTAGACCAACCACTTTATCTGAAACAAAAATCGTTTTCCACCACAAATTGCTGCCGAATTAACGTTAATTAGGGTCGATTCACAGAGTTAGTGTTGGCTCGTTGTGCGTTGTTTTTTTTTTTCTTTTTTTTAATTTTATGCCAGAGTGAAGTTATATTTGTCATTCTCGGTTTGCGTTAATTTCTCAACAAGACCAGCAATAACTCATGGAATCGGAACTGGTGTCACTTTCTTTTCTTTTTTCTCTCTCTCTTTTTTTAAATCAGAAAGTGCTTGGACTAACTTCACAGACGACCTTTAGTCCCCATGATAATCCCCAAGTTACGACCGATTAGTTCCGATTCCGGAACTAATATTGTTGATTAGTTCCGAAAGTTCTGAGAGAACGATTTTTTCAGTGGAATTGAAGGATCGAATCTCTGAAAGAGCCGACTTGGCTTTCGCGGAATTAAAAGACGGATACTCTTAGGAAAGGAAAGGATGGATTCACTCAGTCGGATTGACGGATTTGGTTAATGAAAACAAAGAACAGAAATGTAAATCTAGGTGTAGTTAATTAATAACGATGGAATAGGACAACACCAAGACTTCAAATACAAAGGCAATACTGACAGAAAAGAATAATATGAGTTACTCTTTGTATTTAAAAACTACCAAGTTTTTCTATTTTTATTCTTTTTATCATTATTCTGGTCACCGTAACTACTCTAGCAAAGAAGTGAGTGCAGAAGGTGACTCCTAGTCTTATCAAAATGTTTCTTTATCTTTTACTTTTACACAGGTTTTAAGGACTAGGGAATCTAGCTTATTATTATTATTATTATTATTATTATTATTATTATTATTATTATTATTATTATTATTATTATTATTATTATTATTATTATTATTATTATTATTGCAATTCAGAAAACGAGCATATTAGTCAAACCTTCGCGGTTTTTTAGTATAAGTTGATCCATCCGAACGTATGCTAATGTAAAATACGCAATCGATTGTTGCGATAATATTACAGTTCAACACAAAGGCTACATAAAATAAGACCTATTGTAAAAAGGGGGAGCATGTCATTCAGATCGAACCCTAAACCACATGCACATTAACCACTTTTCCCAAATCTAAGTTGAATTAAAAGCTTATTTTATGATAAGTAAAATGATATTTAGGTAACAGCATAATGATATATACGAGTCTCTCGATTTAATACGACAGTCACAACCAAGTAACATAGAAATGTAGAGTTGTAACCCAAACCTTCCTACCAAAGTGAAATAATAAATAAACTGAATCCGAACAAAATAAATTGGTGAGCAGAGAAAGGAAACACTTCATCATTAAAGGAAGTAAGATACGCCTACTTTCTAAAATTCTGATCGTTGTACGACTACTTTTCAAAAGCAGAATTGCTTATATAAAAGAAAGCAAAAAAAAAAAAAAAAAAAAGGAAAAGAAAAGAAATCTTTCGTTTAAATTTTGTTCTCTTGTCGACTGATTTTAAGTCCAAGCAGCGCAGAAGATTGTGAAGACTCGTGTGGCATCTGTATCATTACATTCAATGATAACTTCAGCTTAAACTATATTTATTAATCTACATAGAAACAAGATTGAAGTTCAATTCCTTAGCTGTCTATAGAAAAATGAATTATTTGATTTTCCTTCAACACTTTATATGTTTATTTGCAAGAACATATATACATCAAGTAGCTAGTAATTACCCGTTCTTGAATGAGTAGATGACGCAAGTTTCATGTGTGCGTTCGAGACGTCTGCACGGACCAGAATGTTTAGCCCGGGTCCGACCTGACTCCTGAATTTATAATGTGAGGCCTAACCCGAGTCCGAAATATGTTTTAGCATTTAGGCCTGAGCCACTCCCGAACTCGTGTGATAAAAAAGTGAGCCTGAAATAAGCCCGAATTACAAAAACTTAATAATTAAAGCAAAATTGTATTTTATTTTCAGCTATTTTGCAATTGTGCTCTAAGTTCTCCAGAAACGACGGTGCAATAAATATCGTTGCACTGTATATTTACAAAGTTAGATCCGAAAAGGCCCTAGAAATATGGTTGTATATTTAAACATTTACGGCCTGAGCCCGACCAGGGCTGGAATTATAGGTATATACCTTTTAGGCCCGAATCCGGCCCGTGGGCTCGGCTAAAGCCCATGCAGGCCTCCAGTACGTTGCCCTGGTTTTAATGAAATGAAATGAAATGAAATCTTTAAGTTTTACGTCCCACGGTTATGCCGGTTAGGCTAAAGGAGACGGTGATAATGAGAGATGAGTGAAATGGTGGAATGAAGAAAGTGGGAGGAAACGGGAGAACCCCGAGAAAACCCACGAGCACGATGTTTGTCCACCACAAAGTTCACTTGGCGGGGGCTGGGATCGAACCCGGGACCCCAAGCACCAGAGGTGAACGCTCTACCACTGAGCCACCGCGCCCCCCGGTGCCCTGGTTTTAATATAGGTGGAACTACTTGCCTGGAGTAAACAGTAATCAATATAACAGTATTCTCCATCTTATATAGTATCGGTGTTGAAAATGTATCTTAAATTGCAGTAATCAGATTAACCAATTAGTTAGAAATAATAAACATGTGTAAGCAAATAAATTACTTTTATGATTTTAAATTAGAATAAACGTAAAATGCAGAATGCAGCAAACAGTGTAACGTAAAATATGTAATTTACTACCAGGAACGGCCTTAAGCCAATTGGACCAATTGCTCCCAATCGGGACCCGCTGTTATGGGGGCCCTGTGCTAGTGTCGTCAACTCTACTGTCCAGTCTACTCTAGAGTGTTTTTTTTTTTTTTTAAGCATGTTAGGCCCCAGAGCAAATAAGTGCGTTGTAGTCCCTATGACTAAATTATGCTTCTAATACACGAAATTAATACATGCATGGCCTTCTGCTAGGGGGCCCCCCGACAAAGTGGCTATGGTACCGTTAAAATGGCTCTGCTACTCTCTGTTGTCAAGTACACCCAACAACATATTGCAATACAGTTACGTCCATACACCCCACAAGGGGGCGTATGACCTCTCCCTAACAAGTAAATAAATAATTTGTATTAAGTTTCCGGGCATAAGTAAATATTTTTAAAATTTAATGCTGCAGTAGTTTCTTTATTTTTATACGTTTTCAACTTCTGTTGTAAAAATAGATATTATGTGCAGGGAGTATTCTTTAACACCTTTAATGCTCTTCCAAATTTCCTTACATACACCCTGGGCATAAAAATATTGTTTTCTTTGAGTTTGTGTAAATATGTATATCATTATTCTGGGATTCTTTCATTTGGAACATCCGACTAAGTTAAAGTTCCTGGTGTTCATACTGATTATATCTTCTGATACTAACATGAATTCCGAGATATCAAATAAATCAGCCTCAGTGCAACTTCTTTGGATATTCTTTCTCTTATTATAGCTGTATTAAAAATTCAAAACCAGAAGACAAACTTTGCCCTGAATATGTAAGTAACTCTATAGCTCATGGAACCCGGAGGTTCAATGCCGCATACACAAAAGCTCTCCACTGACCTCTACCCTTAGCCATCTTAATATTGTCCTCCATCTGCGCCTAGGTCTTCCTAGTGGTCGTTTTCCGATTGGTCTTCCAGTTATGACTTTGAAAGTATTTCTACTTTCTTCTACCCTGACCACATTACCTGCCCACCTAAGCCTCTTAGATTTGATGACCCAAACAATGTCTGGTAAACCATATAAATTATGTAGTTCCTCGTTATGAAGCTTTCGCCATTCCCCATTCCCGGTCCTCTTGGGTCCGAATGTTCGTCTCAGGATCTTGTTCTCAAATACTTTCAGTCTATGTTCTTCCCTCAGAGTAAGCGACCATGTTCTGCAACCATACAGAACAACAGACATGATTATCATATTATATATTTTAAGCTTGAAATTCCATGACAGAATTCGCGACGATAGGAGGTTTTGAACTGGATAATAAGGCAAATTCCCTGCTTTTAGTCGACAATTAATTTTTTTGTGAATATGGTTTTTGTCTGTTAATATTGATCCTAGATATTTGAAACTATCCACTTTATCAAAAGTATTATATAATATTTTAGTGAATCCACAATTTGCCGTATTACGAACCCGATAACAATTTCACGCTAATTATACATTTAATAGGGTATAAGTAGCTATCTATGATGTTCTCTAACTAACTAACTAACTCTATGGCCTATGGAACCCGGAGGTTCAATGTCGCGTTCACAAAAGCTCTCCACTGACTTCTATCCTTAGCTACTTGGATCCAGTTCCTACTTTGTATTCCTATCTCTGCGAGATCCATCTTAACATTGTCCTCCCATCTGCGCCTTGGTCTTCCTAATGGTCGTTTTCCGATTGGTCTTCCAGTCAAGACTTTGAAAGCGTTTCTACTTTCTTCCATTCTAGCTACATGACTCGCCCACCTAAGCCTCGTAGACTTGACGACCCTAACAATGTTGGGTAAACCATATAAATTATGTAGTTCCTCGTTATGAAGTTTCCGCCATTTCCCATTCCCGTTCCTCTTGGGTCCGAATATTCGTCTCAGGATCTTGTTCTCAAATACTTTCAGTCTATGTTCTTCCTTCAGAGTAAGTGACCAAGTTTTGCAGCCATACAGAACAACAGGCATAATTATCGTTTTGTATATTTTAAGCTTCAAATTCCTCGACAGAATTCGCGACAACAAGAGATTTTGAACCGAATAGTAACACGAATTTCCTGCTTTTAGTCGACATTTAATTTCTTAGTGAATATGATGTTTCTCTGTTAATATTGATCTTAGATATTTGAAAGTATCCACTTTATCAAAAGTATTATTTAATATTTTAACGCATCCATAATTTGCTGTATTCCGATCCCGACGCACTTCTATGTATTTAGTTTTCTCTGCCTTTACTTCTAAACCCATGTCCCTGCAGGAGTTTAATAAGATCTCTGCATTTCTTTCTATTGTTCTCCTATCATCCCCTATTAAATTTACATCATCAGCATATCCCATAACCTGGTGAATACCGTTCAACTCTAGGCCCTGGTTGCTATCTTTGATTTTCCTTATAGCGTATTCCAGAACGAAGTTAAATAATAATGGCGACAACGCATCTCCTTGTTGCAGGCCATTTTCGACGTGAAAGCTCGTGGACAAAAATTTTCCTACCCGTACTTTACTTTGGGATTCATTTAAACATATCTTAATTAATCTAATTAGCTTTCTCGGTATTCCAAATTCTGTAAGAACGTTGTATAATGTTTCTCTCCTAACCGAATCGTACGCCTTTCTAAAGTCAATAAAAAGTTGAAGTACCGGGGTATTGTATTCCCACTTTTTTTCGAGTATTTGGCGCATGGTAAATATTTGGTCGATAGTTGATCGATTTCGTCTAAATCCGCACTGATAATCTCCAATAATTTCATCTGCGTATGGGGTCAGTCTTGCTAACAGAATATTTGAAAGGATTTTATAGGATGTTGACAGAAGAGAAATGCCTCGATAATTATTACAGTCAGTTTTGTCGCCCTTCTTGTGAATTGGAACAATGATTGATTCTTTCCACTCTTGTGGCAATTCTTCCTTGTTCCACACAAGGAGAATGAGATTGTGTATCTTGTTCCACAATTTTGCGCCTCCAGCTAAAATTAACTCAGCCGGAATTTCATCTACACCCGGAGATTTGTGTTTCTTTAATTTCTTTATAGCGGTTTCTACTTCTATTCGGTTGGGTTCTGGAATATACGGTTTTGCGGTGTGTATCACCTTTTCTCCACGCACAGTACTTTTTGGTTGCGTGTTAAGCAAATCGTCAAAGAAATCTTTCCATCTATTTAAGATGCTATCTGTATCAGTGAGAACTGTACCGTCAGATTACTTTAATATATAAGCACGATGTTGATAGCCTTTCTTAAATTCGTTGATTCCCTTATACATGTCCCGGATGTTTTTATTTTTACTATTATCTTCAAGTTCCTTAATTTTAGCTTTCAGAAAGTCGCGTTTCTTTGTTCTAAAAGTTATGGAAGTTTCCCGCCTGATATCTGCGAAATTTTGTGTAGTTATTTCATTCGGATTTTGTAGCCAGCGTAATTTTGCATGTTTTCTCTTCCCTGCTAGTTTAATGCATTCCTCGTCGAACCATGGTTTGTTCCTACGTATTTCTGCGTGTCCCAGTTTTTCTTTTGCTGAAATTTTAATGCTATCTCTAATTTCAATCCAGGTATCCTCAACACTAGTGCACTCCGAATCTTCTAAAGCCGAGAATCTATTCGAAACTTCAATCTGGTATTTCTCTCTTACCTGGCTCTCTTCTAATTTCTTTAAATTAAATCTCTCCATTTTCGGACAATGAATATTACCTATATTCAACGATAACCTCTCTCGTATTATCGCTGCTACCAGGTAGTGGTCAGTGTCACAATCAGCCCCTCTAAACGCCCGGACATCAATTATGCTAGATTGCTTTCTTCTATCTACTAAAACGTGATCAATTTGATTGTGTGTTTCTCCGCCTGGTGATGTCCAAGTGTATTTATGAACGTTGCGATGTGGGAATTTTGTACTCTTCACGATTAGGTTTTCGGATGTTGCGAAGTTCATGAGTCTAACAACGTTGTCATTACTTTCCTTATGCAGACAGATTACGTTCCTTATAATCGGTTTGAAAATATCCTCTCGTCCTACCTTCGCATTGAAATCCCCTAACAGGATTTTCATATGGTATCGCGGGAGATGGTCAAATATCCGTTCCACTTCTTCGTAAAAACTATCTTTTATATCGTCATCCTTATCTTCAGTTGGGGCATGTAAATTTAAAACAATAATATCACACCACCGTCCCTTAAGAGTAATAAAAGAAAGTCTATCAGTAACAAATTCAACCCGTTTAATTGCTGGTAATATACGTTTATGAACGAAAAACCCTGTTCCTAACTGGTGATTTTTATTTCCTTCCCCTTAAAAAAAAAGTAAAATTTCCGGAATTCTCAGACCCATTTCCTTCCCACCTAACTTCCTGAACTCCTACTACGTCCATCCTGTATTTCTCTAACTTACTCGTTACGGATTTTAAGGCGCCTGCCCTATCAAGACTCCTAATATTCCATGTTCCAAATCTCATGTCCATTTTCTTTTGCTGAGGTCGTGCCAAGTTATCAGTCCTTATCCCAGGCTTTTGTGAATATTTCTGAACAAGTGCTTTTTTTTACAGGATGAGGTTGTTACCCCTACCCAAACCCCCAAGCTGGAGGACCACTCCTAGTCGGCTGTCCGCGACTGCTTATTCAGTATATTCGCAGCTAACCTCTATATCTAGAGGCCTTCTCCTCGATCCGCAACCTGAGGACGCGCCATGCCGTGGTGACAGGAACCCACGATAGCGTATATTTAGTTTAATAACTTGAATTCTTTTCGAAAAGATACAGCTGTTAAGAAATCTTCAGCGAATTCATATCAATCTGCATTTCATTATGTCTTACAAATATAAACTTATGGAAAAATAGACTTCACCATTGTATTTCTCGTAAATTCTAGCCCAATTTAATATATTACATGACTCGCTTCCTATTTAAAAAAGTCGAGAAAGATACAAGAGGCCGACTTCAAGATGGCTGCCATGATAAGCATACCTTCAAACAGATGTCTACTTCCTCCCAGTGTAGGTTATGTGTTTTTGTTTTTCATCCCTTTACCCTTTTACAAATAAAATGGAATTTTCAAACTTGAAACACATTGTTATGTCATATTCTGGTAAGGGATGCGCACGGGAAAAGATTTGTGGCTGTCTCGTCTGAAAATGTGCTGTAAAAGTGATGTCTCGACTCGAAAAATGTATATTTTTCTATTGGAAGAGCCGTGTCTCGACTCGAATTTTGTCAGGAAAATCCTGTCTCGTGCGCATCCCTAAATCTGACCAATCAGGATTTTGGCCACTGCGGCCATCTTTATGGCCGGAGGCACTTTAAATTTTGCTTACGCTCGTTTCCTGATATTCCACACTTCTCGACCAAGCTTGGTCAAGAAACTAGATTTGGCATCGATAGGTTTATTTGTAAGAGAAAAAACTATGAAATACTGGTACAGAACCTTCTTGAAAAATTGCGAGGCACAAGGGTGAAATATGTATTTTAAAATCATTCATTGTCTGCATTTGCATTTGAGTTTGAGTGAGAAATTAGCTGCTATAAGTAATGAAGAAGGTGAATGTTTTCACCGGAACACTTACAGATGGAAACACGTTATAAAGGGAAATGGGCATGACCACTAGACCAGTAGGGAGAGCGATATTATATATATATATATATATATATATATATATATATATATATATATATATATATATATATATAGACTCTAAACTGATGGTGATCAGAAAAACGGAAACACCTGTAAATGGCAACACGTCAGATGTATGGGTTGGCAGTGGTGTCGTGGCGCCCGCAGTGTCGCACCGTTAGTAGTGGTGTGTTAGGCCGGTCTCCATACTACGTCAGGAGCAGTGGAAGAGCAGTGTCCAGTGGCTGCAACAGACGGAGGTAGTGTAAAATGGGAGACCTCTCAGATTTTCAAAGAGGACAAATTGTTAGTGCGCGGTTATGTGGAGTGAGTGTGACGGCAATGGCTACTGTGTTAGGTGTGTCGCGTGGGACAGTGTCGAAGGTGATGACGGCCTACACAACACACGGGAAAACCACATCGGGGAAGCGGAACAGTGGGCGAAAGAAATTCATGAGTGACAGGCCACGCCGGGTATTAAAGCGCTATGTTACGCAGAACCGTCGTGTCACTGCGGAGCAACTGACGGAGGAACTCAATCAGCACCTCCCCCACCCTGTTTCGACAATCACAGTCCCCCACCGTGACATGAACTTACGGGGTTGTGTTGCACGGGTCAAACCGATCATCAGGGACTATAACGCTTTAGCACGCCGCAAATGGTGCCGAGACCATGCAACTTGGACCGTTGAGGACTGGAAAGGTGTGGTATGGTCGGATGAGTCATGCTTCACCCTATTCCCAACCACAGGCCGTGTCTATGTGTGGAGAACGCCCAAAGAAGCTTATGATCTGCAGTGTCTCCGCCCAACTGTGAAACATGGCGGCGGCTTGGTGATGCTGTGGGCCGCCATATCATGGTTTTCATTGGGTCCTGTGGTCACACTATGCGGACGAATCACTGCCAACGATTATGTCGCAATTTTAGGAGACCACTTGTATCCTATGGTCCGGATATTGTTCCCGCACAATGACGCCATCTTCCAGGATGGTAGTGCACCCATTCACACATCTGGCGTTGTGGCAGCGTCATTTAAGGATCATCGGGATGAAGTTCAACACTTCCCCTGGCAAGCCCAATCCCCAGATCTCAACGTAATTGAACATCTGTGGTCCGTCTTGGAAACACGATTCCGGCGACGATTTCCACCTCCATCCTCTCTCACAGAACTGGCCGATGCCCTGCAAGAGGAATGGTGTAAAATTCCACTTGCTACCATTCACGACCTCTATGCCTCCATCCCACGTCGCATCAAGGCTGTTCTGAAGACGAAAGGTGGCCCGACACTATACTAATCTGGTAAGTTGCAATTTCCTGCAGGTGTTAAATTTTTCTGATCACCATATATATATATAACCGCTACCAGGTTATAGAAGGATTTTTGTGGACACTCTGTATATTTCGTAAAGACAGTGATTATTATTTTCGATTTGTACTTTATTCTACAACGCACATAAATTCTTTCTTTGGTGGGAACTGCTTCTTTCCCACACAATTGGACAAAGAAGTCTTTCATCGTTTTCTCATATATATATTTAAAACATTGCTTTTGCTGAGAACATTTCAGTTAGTGACTAACCATTTCAGTGTTTCTCCCTGACTTATTATATGCACAGTATATATTCTGCAGTTATTAGGAACTGAATTAAGTGCTTTCTTTAATCACTTATGGAAACATTACAATAGATTGGAGAAATACGGGCTGACCAGATGTCCCAGTAGCCAAAGTGGCACCAGCCTCACAATTTTTGCAGTTCGTTATCTGTACTTTCTCACGCCAGTGTTATCGCCGAGTCTAGCGCATTATGGGCAGTTGACCAAAATTAACATAAATTGTTTTCTATATTCTGTTTGTATGTGCATACAGGTGAGTTAACTGAGTGATTTTTGAAATGATCTGCCAACACTTTTCCGTTGATCATTGCAACCCGTAGCTTGAGCTTGGATGCTCGAGGAGTTCGACTCCGGTGTTGTACGCAGCCACCACGCACTTTGGGTTGGTTAAGTTTTGTGAAGCATCCGGTGAAGGTCCGGTAAATACCATCCAAGCTATTTAGCCGGTGAAGGACGATTTCTTACGGCTAGCCCCAACTAGTGAAATCCCAGGTCCGCAGACCTTGTGCGTTTAAAAAGTTATATGCGCGCCCTCCAATATCAGTATTCCACTGTGGAGATCTTCTTTTCGTTTATTTGCTGAAGATTCACCTTTACGCTGCAGGACTGTTCAGCGTAACAACTGGATTCATCGTGGGACGATCCAGACAACTATTCCCCAGTGCTAAACCCCAAGTGTGTCAATGGTGTGAGAGAAGAATTTGTAGTGATATCTGAATTATAATCATATATATATATATAAAGGGCTATATTGCCCGAAAAGGGCAAAGCGTGATTTCAGCGACTAAAATTGTTATACATCCTCAGTGTTCAGTGTTGTGTTCATTTCTCTTCGTTATTTTTTTTTATTATTTTGTTTATATACTAGTGCTCTAATAAATAAGCATAGTGTTATTTAATCCAGTGTGTTTTCGTTGCTTGTATGAGTGATGTTTGTGTGTGTTATGGTCTGGATGGCCGTCTGATCGTCCGTGAGGTTTTCGAGACGAGACACCCGAACCTCTCGGCGCCTAATGCTCATCTCATTATTGAGACCGACGAGCTTTTTGGAAACAGTTTGTAACCTTTCTTGGAGAGGTCCTTCATCGTCCTGTCCAGGTAAGTTAAAGTATCGGGAGTATACTTATTGGCAGTACCACGAGCCACGGACAGCGACCAGACGAACTGAAGTGGTTACAAAAATATAAATGTTCGCTCGAACAGTGACCCGAACTGAGGCGATTACATATAAATGGCCGCCCGAACAGCGACTTGAACTCAAGCCGGTTACAAAATAAATGACGCCCGAACTACCGACCCGAATCGAGACCGTTGGTGCTCGAATATAATTATAAGATCAATATTTTAATATACCATTTCTCTTTCAGCTCAGTACCAGGAATTAAAAAAGAAAATCTCTCTCAGGTGATTTTAATCATGTTTTTGTGATAGTCTAGGTTATTTTGTTCAAGATGCCATACACGCAAGCAGAGCTAGCTTTACTTAATGAGAAATTAGATTTACTTTTGCAACAAAATCACGCTCACTTTGCTAAATTATTAAAGCAAAGTAAACAGTGCCGTGCTGAGTTTAAAGAGAATTGTGCTCGCTTGAAAGAGAATCTCGTTGAGTCAAAGAGTAGATTAGGTCAAAAGATAGACGCTTTACGGGATGTGTTTCGTGAAAATAACCAAGGAACAGAAAGCGCCGAAAACAAAACACCGGAATGTGAACCCCAGTTACAGTCAGATGTTCCTACTGGATACGAAACACAGGAATATGAGCCTGCGTTAGTGACTGATATTCCTAGTGAAAACAAAATATTGGAATTGAAACCTGAGCTAGAAACTAATACTCCTAATGAAAAGGAAACGCAGGAATCTGAACTCCAACCAGAGACAGGTAGTCTCAACCAACCTCGTAACAAGTCCGATAATGATTTTATTCATTCAGTATCTAGCAACAGCACTTGTAGTAACAGTAGTAGTGAAAATTACGAACATATGATTGTAGAGGACAGAGGTCGTAAGCGCACAACAGCTGTCACAAACCACAGAGTAAAAAAGCAAAAACGAGGTTACAGTTATAGCAATAGGCAAAGACACGGAGACCGGAGCGTAAACAATACGAAATTTAAAAGGAATCAGAACCGAGATCGCATACGAAAGAATAACAGATACAAAAGAAGTCGTAAATCACGACCACGTAACCTGAGTTCTCACAAACGAGACAGGAACCGCAATTTGTGTGACATTAAACATAGATTTGTATATACATAGAGGTAACCGCTGTAGGAATAGACGAACAAACCGTAATTATCAAAGCAGAAATAGTAATCATAGGAAAAGAAAAAAAAAGTAACCAAGACTTTGTATGCTGATACGAATTTTCTTTCAGGAAAGCAAGGCAGTTATTTTAATCTTTCTTTTAACTTTTAAGCGATAGACATTCATTCATTTTTCTTCCTTTTTGCTTTTAGTTTTTGATAGAACACCTGAATACGAAAAGAAGAATTACGCATTTCTTTTAATACTCCTTTTTGCTTCCAGCTTTTAACTGTTCAGCAAAGAGCAGATAACACGTTTTTCTTTTTTATTTTGATAAGATAGTCGCTGCATTTTTGACCACCTATGTTTATGGTTACGAATAACGGGTGATATACAGCTGATTAATTCTTTTCCTCTTTTTGTCTTTGCTCCGTGTAGCACTTCATACTTCAACCAGCTGTGTATGAGTGTTGCAAACCTTATCACTGACTTACTATTAGTTTAATGTTATTAATTTTTTCTTGTTTTCATTTCAGATGTTTGAATTTAGATTTTTTAGTAAATAATTAACGTATCCCATACGTAGGGGAATTGCATCTTAAAAAGCAATTTGAAATCTTGGCGCGATTTCCGTACCCCCAGCTAGTGGGAAGATATTTTGGCGTTATAATATATTTTATTGTTTTTTAAATTTTAAATCCCTTTTAGGATCCCTTCCAACTTTCGAAATTCTTAAATATGTTATTACATGTTATTTACAATTAATGTTTGATTTTCTTTTAAAAAAAGAGAGAGAGAGAAGAATACTGTATCCAGATGCGCAGGATCAGAAAATTTTAGTTGTTACTTGCATATATAGTTGTATGTTTATAATTAAAATTTAGTATGTATTCACATACGTAGAGGGACCGTATTTAGCCAAAAACGGTTTGATATCTTGGCGAGATATCCGTACCTCAGCTAGTGGGAAGATGTTTTGTCCTTATAACATATTTCTATTGTTTTTTCATTTTAAAAAATTCTTTTTAGAATCCCTTCCCACCTTCCAAATTTTTAAACATGTTATCATACGTATAACTCACAATTAATGTTTGATTTTCTTTTAGATTTTTTTTAAATAATGCATCGAGATGCCCAGGAAGAGAATTTTTTTAGTTATTCATTATATGTACACTTGTATATTTGTGATTAAAACTTAGTACGTAATATCATGCGTAGAACATGAAACTTTACAATTATCAATGTTAAATTTCTTTTTCAGTGTTAATCTTAGATTCCCGTTTTCATTTTGAAATGTTTACTGTAATTTGATTGAACCTCATTTACGTCATTTACCCGATTTTGACTTTATTTGAATTTCCAGGATGTGACATGATATATTTTGTTCGAAGAGAAAAGTTTAGAATGGAAAGTAGGCTAAGCCTTAAACGAGTGAAACAGGCATTTCCTTGTTAGCTAATAGCGTGTGTAGGAATGTCATGTGAATAGTATATTCTCCGAACGAAAGCAGTAATCTTTTTATTTTAGAAGGAACTATATGAATAGATATTCTGATGGTGAACGGTCGTTTTTCCCCTCATATTAATATGTATGCGGAAATATGTTTAACTTCTATACTTTCTTGTAATTTCTAATTAACATTTTTTTTCGTCTTCTCTAGACCACTGAACGACCGTAGGGAAACTTCTTCGGGTAGGATATTTTATGGGGATAAATATTTTTTTTAGGGAGGCAATATTTCCTGGAATTGCAGATCTCTTGCAAAATTGGATGTGGCTAATCCATTGGATATTCCATAGCTAACTGTATTTTCGCCATCAATCGCAAAATATAGTTTTTCATTTCTCTTCTTCCTTTATGGTACCCGTAATTAAGCATGCGTATTCTTAGGTTAGATTTTTTGAGTATATTTTGATGTCTAGTAACATTTCAGTGAATATTTTAATGTTTATGAACCGTAATTCTATTAAGTGGATTTGTATGCTAATGTGTTGTAATGTTTTCTATTCATTTTGAGAAAAGTATATTTTAGTTCTAGTATGTCCTAGAAACTATTCGAATTCGATATAGATCCCGAAAAATAAACATTTTCTTTCCAACAGCATGAAGCCATAATGTTTTATGAAAATTACTTTGTAAATTATTTCGTATGCTCGATGACTTTGAATTTTAATGCGTTAATAAGACCATTTTGAATATTTGTGGCGAAGATGCCTAAGGAAGCTTGTTACAGCTGTTTTGTAGGGAATTTTATCTTGATTTTTCAGACCGACCAGAGAGTTGTAATGTCGTTGACTATATTCTTGTTTGTATCTCATGTTTTTCTCTTAATAGATCTCACGTGTTTTGTTTTATAGAGACATATCTTTACGGTGCTACGAGAGCATTTGTATTTTGTGTGTGTACACATGTTTTCTAGGTGGAAGACGTATGTTATGTTCCAGGGAACATACGCTTAGTTTACTGAATATTAACGTTTATATTTCAGTTTTGTGCAGAAACATTTTGTAAGTGCCTATGGTTGCAGGCCTACGCACGTTTCTAGTTTTGCCTCGCAGAAGTCGATGGCATATTTCTTGTGTAAGTACGTGTAGTATTACACATTTTTCCCCACCTATGGTTTTGGTCAATTCATGGCGTAATGACCATTTATTTTCAGGAATGTTTGGACTAGTGAGTCAACTTCCTTGATTCAGACCTTTGAGAAACTTGGATCAATATTGAATAGTTTTCAACGCTTTATTAATAAAATTTTTTGCAGATAATACCCACCTATTCTGGTAACCCTACAATGTTTAATTTTTGGAAGTGAACAACGACCATTATTCTAGGCCTAAGCTAATAATAACTTTGTTTCAGAACGAAACCATTTGTTGTATTGAGCATTATTGAATTAAAGTCTCGATTTTCTCGACAAGCAGATGGCATTTGATTTTATGGCGTGCCGGATTTTCTTCATACATGTCAACGAAATCACGATCTTTTCTTTGATATGCAGAATCATGCTTGTTTCTTGGAATCACTATGAACGTCATCTTTGACACTTAAGTTTATTTTTCTTATTTTTGAAAAACGATTTTTCGTTCTTTTCTGCCAAACAACACGAGGCACAGTTAAAAAAAAGGGACATACAGGTGAAAATCTATTTTGTTTACATATTGTCAGTTTATCATGTGTTTATATTTTCATTCATTTTACTTTTTCAATGATTTTCGTATCTTTCAAATATATTATAGTGATATCGAAACTTTAACAATAATTTTAATATTTTAGTCCCTTTAACCTGTTTTGCTATTTGCTTATTCATTCACATTTTGATAGTTTAAATACAGATATCAGTATATTTACTAATTTTTATTGAGATATTTGATCATTCTTTAAGTCGATGTTTTCTTGAATAGTTATTGAGTGTGCATATTTACTTCATATTATACAAAATGTAGTGATCGAAACGGAACACTTAAAACATTTTACGAAAAGTATTTATGTGCTAAAAAAAAAAGTAAGAATTAAATAGCCCTATAATATATTCACTCCATATTACACGAAATATAGTGATCCAAACGGAACACTTAAACATTTTATGAAAAGTATTTGTGTGTTTAAAAAAAAATAAGAATTTTAATAGCCCTACAAACGCTTTCTGAGAACTTTAAAAAAAAAGTTATCATACAGGTGTTTAAACCATACCACGTTTCTCACACCAGTGTTAAAAAAAATCTCCCCTTCACCCCTCATCAACTCATCGTTGGAGAACCATGGAGAATACTCATACAGGAAGACAGCATGGTTTCAACATGTGAAGAAACGGAAGATAAGGAAACCCAACTGCACCAATTTTTCAAGAGGATCTTATTACTTCATGGAACACTTGGATTAGACATTGCTCATGCAGGAACCTCATTATGTTGTAGTGAGTGAACAAGTTCTTTAACTATATTAAATAGCCCTTTTTCACGTGAAAAACCATTCAACATTCATACACGTAAGTCTCACACCATATGACAGTGTTGCCAACTAACTAATTTTAAATTTCAGGTGAAAAACCTAATTTTATTCATATTTCGTCATACGGCCAAGGGTTCTCAACCTGTCTACTTGTGCACTTGACAGGTCGTTCCACATTCAGACGCCATATATAACCACTACCAGGTTATAGAAGGATTTTTGTGGACACTCTGTATATTTCGTAAAGACAGTGATTATTATTTTCGATTTGTACTTTATTCTACAACGCACATAAGTTCTTTCTTTGGTGGGAATTGCTTCTTTCCCACACAATTGGACAAAGAAGTCTTTCATCGTTTTCTCATATATATATTTAAAACATTGCTTTTGCTGAGAACATTTCAGTTAGTGACTAACCATTTCAGTGTTTCTCCCTGACTTATTATATGCACAGTATATATTCTGCAGTTATTAGGAACTGAATTAAGTGCTTTCTTTAATCACTTATGGAAACATTACAATAGATTGGAGAAATACGGGCTGACCAGATGTCCCAGTAGCCAAAGTGGCACCAGCCTCACAATTTTTGCAGTTCGTTATCTGTACTTTCTCACGCCAGTGTTATCGCCGTGTCTAGTGCATTATGGGCAGTTGACTAAAATTAACATAAATTGTTTTCTATATTCTGTTTGTATGTGCATACAGGTGAGTTAACTGAGTGATTTTTGAAATGATCTGCCAACACTTTTCCGTTGATCATTGCAACCCGTAGCTTGAGCTTGGATGCTCGAGGAGTTCGACTCCGGTGTTGTACGCAGCCACCACGCACTTTGGGTTGGTTAAGTTTTGTGAAGGGGCACAAGCTATTTAGCCGGTGAAGGACGATTTCTTACGGCTAGCCCCAACTAGTGAAATCCCAGGTCCGCAGACCTTGTGCGTTTAAAAAGTTATATGCGCGCCCTCCAATATCAGTATTCCACTGTGGAGATCTTCTTTTCGTTTATTTGCTGAAGATTCACCTTTACGCTGCAGGACTGTTCAGCGTAACAACTGGATTCATCGTGGGACGATCCAGACAACTTTTCCCCAGTGCTAATCCCCCAAGTGTGTCAATGGTGTGAGAGAAGAATTTGTAGTGATATCTGAATCATAATCATATATATATATATATAAAGGGCTATATTGCCCGAAAAGGGCAAAGCGTGATTTCAGCGACTAAAATTGTTATACATCCTCAGTGTTCAGTGTTGTGTTCATTTCTCTTCGTTATTTTTTTTTTATTATTTTGTTTATATACTAGTGCTCTAATAAATAAGCATAGTGTTATTTAATCCAGTGTGTTTTCGTTGCTTGTATGAGTGATGTTTGTGTGTGTTATGGTCTGGATGGCCGTCTGATCGTCCGTGAGGTTTTCGAGACGAGACACCCGAACCTCTCGGCGCCTAATGCTCATCTCATTATTGAGACCGACGAGCTTTTTGGAAACAGTTTGCAACCTTTCTTGGAGAGGTCCTTCATCGTCCTGTTCAGGTAAGTTAAAGTATCGGGAGTATACTTATTGGCAGTACCACGAGCCACGGACAGCGACCAGACGAACTGAAGTGGTTACAAAAATATAAATGTTCGCTCGAACAGTGACCCGAACTGAGGCGATTACAAATAAATTCTTCCCGAACAGTGACTCGAACTGAGTTGGTTACACACACACACACACACACACACACACATATATATATATATATATATATATATATATATATATATATATATATATATGTGTGTGTGTGTGTGTGTGTGTGTGTGTGTTAGTTGTACGGATGTTGTACAAGTTAGTTGTAAAGCTGGGGGCCCCGTAAAATGTTCCCAATTGGGCCCCGCGCCAATTAAGGCCGACCCTGTTACTATACTGTATACCAGCGTTTCCCAACCTTTTTCAACTTGCGGCACACTACGGGTGTAACTTGAATTCTCGCGGCACACTCATAGATTTTATTATTATTATTTGCAAATATAAAATACGATGCTATTTTTTTTTCTGTGATTACTGATCTCCTTCCCACAGAGATGAAAGCTCGATCACTGGTTTTCCTGTTTGCTAATTCGTTATGCTTATTTTTTTAATTCTAATTTTAAAATAGAAAACAATTACAGTGAAATATAGGACTCAGAGTTTTTAAAAAACGGTTTCTTTTCCGAAAACTGTATCCAACCTTTCACTAAGAATGAAGATCACTAAATAACGAACGAACAAACAAATGTCTGGTACTCTTAACTTTGCTGTTTTAACCAAAACCCATGCATATTATTGCAATCACACAGCTTGCTATGCGTCGAAGTCAAAACACACCTGTTAAACAAAGTGTTGTTCTGCCATGCACATGCGAATGAGTGTTCTACGAACGTTCACTTGACGCGAACCGTACAAGTGCTTCCATTTCTCGGTGTTAGTGTGACTCTCAATTGAAGCGTTAATATAGCAGCTAACCGCGAAAATGTATACGAGCCGAAATACTGTCTGCAATTACAGTAACTTTTTCCATGGTAGAAATTCATAGTAGGCCTACTGTGAAATACAAAAATATACATTTTTTCCTGTGTCCTGCAATTTGGTTGCTATAGAATTAATAATTTTCTTTCGATTTCCTCGCGGCACACCGGTTGGGAAACGCTGCTCTATACTATTAAGTTTAATTTGCCTGCATTATTTACCTTCTCGAGACATTGATTGTCTTTATAATATTTTGGATAATTTTAGTAGTACTTCTCCTAAATGCAATAGAACTAATTCACCTGTTAATTCTTAATAGAACTTTCAATTCTCACAAATTTTATATCCTTTTTCATGAAATGTTCTTTTTTTTTTTTTTTTTTTTTTGAGTTTTTAATATATCCACAATCATATTCACATCTTACTAGTCGATAAATTATCCTATACTTTGTTATTATTGTACATACATCACCAAGAAAGCAAATTCATCGTGTAACTACGTAATCATTGTGTCTGAAACAAATCCTGCTGCCATGTGAAACAATGAACAACTTACCCTTTACACCACATAACTTACTTGAATTAATGAAGCAAGAGCATAAATCACCCATCATTGCTTCTCTAAAAATTCAAAATGCATCGAAGACACATTACAAGGAACTACTTTAATGGACTCCAATGCTACCCCAGTAACTGTAAGCTAATTTTTCACCTACGATAGTTTTAATTCCTTTCGTTCCATATGCAACAATTAAAATATATTGAACCTTTAGTAACAAAGTTTAATATAGAAAATAAAAATAGTCGAAAGTAATGTAAGAATTGGAACAAATTCAATCAGTTATTCAACCGTGGTTTAAAATATGCGAAAGCCTTCCGGTGCTGCCACCTTTTAACAATTTTTATACTAGTTACACATTGAATGATAAATGTATTGTTATTACTATTATTTCATTTTTCTATTTAAATACGTATCATAATTAGTGATGGGCAGTGGAAATATTTCCTGTGGGAAGGAAAATAAAAAATGATAATATTCCCGGGTTTTTCCCTAGCATATAAATTCCCGGGAAGGAATGTATTTCCATTTCTCTATTTTATCTTCCAAATTATAAGAACCGTATGACTAATTACTTTATTTTCATTTATTATGATTTACTTCTAGCCTTTAAATAATTTGGACGTTAAAAAAATAAAATTCGTTGACTGTACTGTATATAACTATTCATATGATTTGTTAGTTCCATTTCCATTTGCACTAAAAAGTAGCAAAGTACTAATTTACAAATGATGAAAGGAGTCCAGTTTGCAAGGGCATCGATTTCTCTGAAAATCTGGGGGGCGGGCATTCAGATGCAGAGAGCATATATGAGAATTTTAAAACAAAATTGCATTCAAATTATGGCAAATGTTATAAATTTACAAATATAGTAACGGTGCTCACATCAGCTTTGGGGGCTCGGGCCCCCTCGGCTCCCCGGGATCAACGCCCTTGCCAGTTTGTAAAGTAATGTACAAATTATGTAGAAATAGAGATGAAGTACTATTAATACACCCCGAAGCACCGTTAATGATAGACGTCGGTCTGTCTTCTGTCTCTGACTCGGATTTGTGAAGAGGTATTCGAACTTCTATTAGAAAAAAAAAATACATGTGAATTAATGCATGAAATTTCTTGAAATAAGTAGGAAGAAGGGTCTCTGTGGCAATGTTACGTGCTAAATTATAAAGATAAATCATTATCTTGCCAATTTTGTGATCATAGATATGTATGCGCAAATGATAAATTGGTGAGACATGTATCTTATGGCAGTTGCCCAATCTAATTTGTTTATAACATTTAAAAATTTAATATGTTTATAATATCAGTTGTAGAGTCAAGTTTAGAAAATCCATTTACTTATAAATTTAAACAGGTTAGCGGTGTAAAAATATGTCTACTTACTACACCATTTTTTCCACATATTTACTTTCATAGAACATATCGTAACTAAATATACATTTATGCGTATTATCTAAATATAATAAAATATTAATAAAGTAACATAGCACTGATTAGAATATACATTTTAAAGAATCCTGTGGAGACAACTGTAATAATATACTGTGATAAAAAAAAACGAAGTTAACATCGAAATCATAATTAGTATTAGAATGCAATTTTCTTTGTGATTCTCCATAAATTCCCGGAAAAATTCCAATTTTGGGAATCTTCCCGGGAATCTTCCCAGGGAATATTCCCGAAAAGTATTTTCCCGGAAATTTACCCATCACTAATCATAATAGCACGTAACTGTGTGTTTCCACGCAGCTTTTAGGAAAAATAAACACCACGCATTCATATATATATATATATATATATATATATATATATATATATATATATATATATATATATATATATATATATATATATATAGGGTGAATGTGCCACTAGTAAGCCCCTCACCGGTAGTCAGCCATTTACGCATTGTCAAAACAAAAATTAAGAAAACGTTACGTTTAGACCCTTATCAACATAGAGCTTATCTTTGGAATGGTTAACCGGAACAGAAACGAACCGTTTCCAAACCGAACCGTTTCCAAACTGAACCGAACCGATCCCAAACCGAACCAAACCGTTCTCAAACCGAACCGAATCATACCGTTCAGAACTGTCGGTAGAACTTTGCCAAACTAAACTGTCCAAAGGGTTTGAAACGTGGTTTCGTTTACTATTGGCTAACCAAAACTTAAGCACACTCCGTCAAAGCGAATTCAGCTGTGTCCAAATGGAGCTGAATTTAATCTTTAACTCACTCGTAACATACGCCAGTTAGCAGATTTGTGTATAATATAAGAATAAAATAACAATGAGCTTGAAAGTACTCATTCCGTTTATATAAAATGTTTGTATATCTTTTGTATGTATATATATATAGATAAAAATATCACACAACTAGATACCACTTATGCACACACACACAAAAAAATCCTGGCAATACAAGTATTTGATGGAGAAATGATCATAATAAATTTCTTCAAATTAGAAGCATTTCATATGTCAACTGTATAAAAATAATCACTGGTAGTGATCAAGCTTTGAAAAAGATGAAATTCATTGGGTTAAGTTCTGACCTGTTAAGCCTCTATTCTACAACTGCTTCAAATTCCAAAATGTTGTTATTCCTTTTGTTTACCTTCACTTTTAATATTCCTGCTCAAATAGCAGCTTGTATGTGTGTCTTCATTTCTCTCATTTTTCAAACTTTTATTCTCACCGTCCTGATTAATATTATAAGAAAAGCGTAATTAACTAACCAGACTCATCATCATCAGAACGCTCCTACGTACAATGTAAGTCATTGCTCGGCACCTTGTGTATCACATCCTTAACAAATCATTATATAATAACTTTCTGTAAGTAATAAGTAAAAACTTCTTGTGAGTTTTACTGAAACGTTTGGGTTGCAAGAGTAGCGTGAAAGAATTTTTTTAACAAATGTATTTCTTTGCAAACCGACAACAATATTGATTTATAGGGCGCCAATACTTTTACGGGGCACTACATCGTTTACTCATTTTCAACACTTCTTTTTTTCTTATTGCTTGTTCGGCACCCTCTTGCTACCAGTCCCCCCGTCTGCTATGGCTGTGGGTGTGGTATCTTCTCCGTCAAAATGTCGGTTTTGTACATTTGCTAATCGTATGCATAAATATAATTCTCGGACAGAAGAGTTGCACTAAGTTGCAATCTCGCTATCTTCAGTTCTGGACAGTGAACACAATGGCGAGGAAACACCTGCCATTTTCTACTTTAATTTTGTTTTATTTCATCACCATACGGCCAACGAGTCTGATTACAGAGGTAATAGAGGAGTACACACGTGATGAATTGGCAGACATTGGTGTGACGGTCGGGAAAGCGGATAGTAATGGCCGTGTGGCACAACGGCTGTACTGACAACAGTTTCCTAATCTTAGAATTCCACTCCACGCAACGTTTTCCGGTGTTGATCGAAGATTACAAGAAACAGGATTGCTGGAAGCACACAGGCCCAATGCTGGACGAAAAATAACCTTATGGACTGTGGCTTTTGAGGAGGAAATTCTTGCTTGAGATCAGAGAAAACCGTCCACCAGCACACGGGTAGTAGCTCCTGAAATTAACACCCATCATCGGCAGGTTTGGAGGATGCTTCACGAAAATCAGATGTACTCTTTCCATGTGCAAAGGGTGCATGCATTACACGCCATCTACGTAGGCGGGAGTTTGTCCAGTGGTTACGCGAACCATGCTAATACATCCCGCTTCATGTCTCGTATCCTCTTCAAAGTTAAAGCTATATTTTCCCATGATGGAGTGATGAACATCCACATTCAACATTAGTCAAACCCATATGGAATGTCAACTCGTGCCCACCAGGAACGGTGTTCTGTGAATGTGTGGGAATGAATCGTTGATAATTCTCATTAGACCGTAACTGCATAACCTGGTGGGAGTATTGGATATTTTTGAAAGAGATTCTGCCTGAACTACTACAGACTGTGCCACTCGCTGTTCATCGAAAAATGTGGTTTATGCACAACGGTGCTCCACCACATTTGCTGTGGAGGTGCGAAATTGTCTCAAGGCATCGTATCCGAATAAATGGACGGCAAGGAAGGACCGGTATCTTGGCCACCTCGCTCATCCCGCCTTAACCACTTAATTTCTTTTTCTGGAGCCATATGAAACAACTAATCTACGCGACGCCTGTGCAATCAGAGGAGGATTTGGTTGCTCGAATTGTTGCTGCAGCGTAGAGCATTCAGGAAACTCAAGGAGTGTTTCAACGTGTTCGACGCGTCTTTCCCTTCGACGCCGCTGTAAACTTTGCATTGAAGTGGCAGGCCGAAACTTTGAACACCTTTTACAGTGTCCGTTCTGACAACCATTCTCTTTTCATGTAAACAAAGACTCCCCTCTGTACTTTGCTCTGTATGCAGCCCCGTTATACGATTTGGAACCAGAAGTATTGGCCCCTGAATACAGTACGTACAAATATCGTGAATGGAAGGAATATTTTGTTTCACATCCGTCAGTTTAGAACATTGATTGAAAAAAAAGAAAACGTACTTAAGTCAAATTTGTGTGAAGTACTGATCGAAATGAACGTGCTAAAACAGTTATGTGTATTATTATTATTGTTATTATTATTATTATTATTATTATTATTATTATTATTATTATTATTATTAGTAGTAGTAGTAGTAGTAGTAGTAGTAGTAGTAGTAGTAGTAGTAGTAGTAGTAGTTGTTGTTGTTGTTGTATTACGCGTTCTTTATTTGTCTGTCGTTCTTGTTCAATTGCTGTAGTTCTAAAGGTAGATGTGTTCTCAAAAGCGTTGCGATATCATTAATATGAGCAGATCAGCAATCGGAATTTCTTTATTTTCTGTTACTTATCGGCTTGTGCCGTACGTATTTTTCATTCTAGCGACGTAAAGTTTCCAGTGAATCCTTGTACAACGACTATACTAGTACTTTTCTGAGGAGGTGTGCAGCCACACACAGTAATTTTTACTTCATCCGCCATCTTTTATCTTCGTGTATGAGTATTGTTCTGCCACGTAGTATTATTTCCAGGCAGTTACATATCCTTTACATGTTGTTATCCATTCAATTTACGTCAAAAAAATATCAGGGAATCCCTAACGTCCTTTGGGGAATCCCCTGCGTCACCTTTGCACAATTCTGAAAACTGCAAATTTGGATAGAGCAGGTTAGGATCCTTTGTCGATATCATACCACATCACGTCTACAATGAGTAGTTTATGCAATATTTAACTCTAAAGTTCGTTTTCATATGCTTTCGGCAGCCTATAATACGT
Source organism: Thermobia domestica (assembly GCF_964235325.1). Lineage (NCBI taxonomy): Eukaryota > Metazoa > Arthropoda > Insecta > Zygentoma > Lepismatidae > Thermobia > Thermobia domestica. The sequence continues at coordinate 54,004,838 of NC_137461.1, read as the reverse complement.
AAACGACACGCTTTTCGTCCTATGTGTACTGGAACTTTTTTATTATTATTATTATTTTGCTCTCAGGAATCACTCCTCTGCTTTTGTACAACGAATTTAGCGCCATACTGTGTAAAGTTATCTGAATCAATTTGACCACACTAACGTGACAAAACTAACTGTTCTCAAAAACAGCACAAATTTTCTTGGTTACCTGGTAATATTACACCACGATATATTCCATATACAGGGCGTGAATCATGCCCTTCCCCATGTCATTTGAAGATGAGTTTAATGTTTCATTCTAAACGTAGCTTCTCCTGGAATAACACCCACCCTTCAAGTAACTGCCTTCCCTACCACGGTATCTCGTAAATCCGTCCATGCCGTAAAGTTGTCTTCCAACTTATATTAGGAGTTTTATTCCAAAATCCAAAGCATCAGTAAAAGTACCCACACAAGTACGACCCCTCAATTATTTCAGTAATATCGAAATAATTTTAATCTGAATAAAGTTATACCGAAAAACGTAACATTCAGCCTAGTGCTCTCAAACGGGTCGGGTTGACCCGACCCGACCCGTAACCCGATCCGACCCGAGTCGGGTCGGGTCAGTTCGGGTCGGGTTACGGGTCGGGTCATGTCAACTCGGGTCGGGTTATCGGGTCGGGTCAGTCGGGTCAGCTCGGGTCGAGTTGTCGGATCAGGCTAATCGGGTCGGGTTGTCGGGTCGGGTCAGTCGGGTCAGCTCGGGTCGGGTTGTTGGGTCGGGTTATTCGGGTCGGGTTGTCGGGTCGGGTCAATCGGGTCAACTAGGGTCGGGTTGTCGGGTCGGGTCAATCGGGGCAGCTCGGGTCGGGTTGTCGGGTCGGGTTATTCGGGTCGGGTCAATCGGGTCAGCTCGGGTCGGGTCAGTCGGGTTATCGGGTCGGGTTGTCGGGTCGGGTCAGTCGGGTCAGTTCACTTTGGTCAACTGAGTTTAGGTTGAGTTTAAACTCGGCTGGAGTCGAAAGCTGCTGTTTTTCACTAGCTCCCTAATTAAAAATAGCAATTTTCAATTGATTTTATAGAAACCATAAATCTATTTTGAACACTGCAGCTAGTGTTTTTATGACAAATGCTTATTTTTCTACTTGTGTGTACTTTAATTTTTAAATGTGGAAGATTGATTTTACCAATCGACTGTAATATTAATATCTATGCCAATATGGAGTGTGGATTTAGAACAAAACTAAAAGTTGTTTAAGCAACGCCAAAAGAGAGATTGAATATGGACGACCAAGCCCAAGCAGGGCCGCGGTGGCTCAGTGGTAGAGAATTAATCTCTGGCGCATGGTGTCCAGTAGCGTAGCTAGAGTTTTTTCAGGGGGGGCCAATGAAGTTCCCAAGAAGATTTTGAGGGGGACATCTCCAATATATATATATATATATATATATATATATATATATATATATATATATATATATGTGTGTGTGTGTGTGCGTGTGTGTGTGTGTGTGTATTCAAGGTGAATGTTTCCATTTTTATTGTTCATGATATTACTCTTTGGATAACGGTGAAAATATAAAAATTTAGTACCTCAAACAACTAGGATTCACTAATGTAATTGATTTCTAATATAAGTAAATAGTTATTTAATCATGGCGTTTAAAATATGTGTAGCTGGTTGACTTAAGTGGAAGCAAATACACTTTTACAGGTAAAGAAAATAACTTATAGGTTCATGCCTCTACTTGAAGAGGATTTTTCTATTCGGGTGGGCAGCAGCAAACATATCCACAACTTGTTAAAGATCTAACGATTTAGCAATTTTCTTCTCAAAATAAAGTGACACTAAGTTTTTCAACCTATCATGAGTCATTGAATTGCGTGTATAAGTCTTTAATCTTTTCAAAGAAGAGAATGACCTTTCACATATAGCACTAGAAACTGATATAATCAATGAGATGACACCTAGCTTGTAGGTTTCTAGGATGCGTTTTTGTAGACACAAAGAAGATCAACGAAATTCGTTAAGGAATCAGCTTTCGTTTTCTTTTCGTCTTCAGAGCTCCCTCGTGGCTAAGCGGTTAGCATACGCGCCTTTGGCGTGGGAGACCCGGGTTCGATTTCCGGCGGGAGCTCATGTGGTTCGGATTCCACGTTAATCAGTAGGTCCACGTCTCATATAGCCTCGCTGCTGAAAGGGACGCTAAACTAAAATCAACTCAACTCTTCTCGTCTTCATACAACTTAATTGTTAGAGCAACTCACATTATGTTTTATTTCTTGTTTAATTATACTTTTTTAAAATTATGCTTTATTGTTAATTTCAATGATTATTTTACATTAATCGTGTATAATGTATATTTATTATACATCAAATATTCTAAATATCTTGATCTATTTATTGATTTTTTTTTTGCAACTAGTTTCTCTCATATTTAAAGAACTTTCTACTTAATTCATTGTAAAGAGATCTGCTTTGCTCGAATAAATTTTTTCTATAATTTGTGTGCGCCTTACAGGTACATATATACAGAAAGGGAATTTAAGAGATGCCACCAAAAAATACAGAAAGTGCTTAAGTTCAAAAATTAAACATAACAATACAGTGATGACGCCAGAGGGGGGCAAGGGGGGCGAGCGCCCCCTAGTAGCTACTTCTGCCCCCCCTGACTGCCACCTAGACTGCCCCTTCCCCAGACTAGTAAAATCTTTAAACATTCTTCATGTAGTATTATATATCAGTATCATAACCAATCTCATTGACAAATTGTAGTCTACTTTCCATGAATTTACTATGTGGCAGATTAATCCTCAAGCTTTCTTCTTTGAGCGTCTGGGTATGCACGCATATTTCTGTTTTCTAATTTAGCCCCTTTTGAGGTAAATTTTAGTTATAGTTCTTTCTTATGATTTTTAATAATTGTGCCTAGCGAACAATAGTAGATTTGGTCGACTTGTTTTCTTCTCATTGGATCAACTTCGATTGGAAACAAAAGAAAGGTAAAACCAGTTACGTAACTTGTTTGTATTTCTCCAGGTTTGAAGTTTTCAGTTTCATGTTTTGTTTTATTTAAAACTTCTTTTTTCTGAAATATTATTCTCGGCTTCCAATATTCAGAGGATGTGCTTATAACAGCTTAGTTTGCAACTACCAGGGCTTAATTTTTTGAAGGAGATAAAAAGAGTTGTGTTTTCCCTTCCTGCAAATGATAATAATAAAATTATGGAATGAAATTGATTCCCAATAAAATGTATTGTCAGAGTGATGATCTTTAGTTAGTAATTGGTTTATACTAGTGCTCCTTTACTTATTTTGTTTCAAAGTACTGACGTGACGTCTACCATATTGACTAGGAACTGCTGAAAAATTCGTAGCCCAACCCAGAAGGAGTGCACGTGGATTGGTGAAGTTTTACTTCTTCTTCTCTTCCCCCGAGAGTCAATATACTACCTTGTACAGTCCTCCAGCTTCTGCAGAAAAGTTAAAAAAATCTAGATTTCCTCGCACCACTGTTCGTAGCACTACTCCTATCAGATCTAAAATGGCGTCTTTCAAGTGTTATTTAAGTTTGGGAAATAAGTACACGTAATAGTTAGACGGAGCTAAATCTGCGGAATAAGAATGATGATCTAGACATTGAAATCCTAAATTATGCAATGTCAGTTATGTTCGCAGGGGCTTGATGGTCAGGTGTACTCTCCTGAAGGAACAGAATTCCTTTCTTTTCATTTTCCGCAGCGTTGAACTTTGAATTTTTCTTTCAGTTTTGTAAGTAATGTAGAGATTCTGGATTAAATATCTGACCATTGAGGAGGTAGTCTACTACTCCATACTTATACCAGAAGAATGTTCCAAACAGTTTCTCAACCTACTTCTGTGTCTTGAACTTCTTGAGGCGATGGAGAAATGAGTGCTACTACTCCATTGACTGTTGTTCCGATTTCATCTATGGTTACTATTCGTCAGCGAAATTGATCAGCATTACGTTCAAATTGGAAGAATACTTCTCTTAATGCCGTTACCCTTTTATTCTCCTGACATATATTTTGGGAACCCATTATGCCGAGAACTTGCGCATACCCAAGCCATTCTGAATTATGCTACCGACGAGTTCCAAAGAAATGCCCAGAATCCCTGACACAAGTTTTGCTGAGAAGGTAAAAACTGAGAAAGCGGGGTGCAGACCTCAGACTATAATAAAATATAAATAGCTTAAATTATTTTTGTCACACAAAAACTGGGGTGGCCTAGGCCCTCCGGCCCCGGGCTATATCCACCACTGGCTGAAATGCTGAAATTTTCAAGAATAATGTCACAAATTGCATCCATGATTCCAGGAAGAGTCATTGCTTTTAATCATCCTGGATGTAAAGCATAATTTGTTGAGAAATTGCTACGTTTATACTAAGCCACTTACTTCTTCACCACTATATATAACGGAGGAGAGTCTCGTGGTGTTTCACTGATTTTCTAATTAATTTACTTCGGTGACTTTCCTTGGTGGAACAAAAATGTTATAACAGTAAGGATCTGGATGTTCGTGAAATTATCTGTTTGGGCACACATAATCACTTCAGAGGCCTGAGAAACAATAATAATTTCATTATTAATATGAAAATTTATATTTGTACATACAGAGATATGTTTTTCTAAACTACGGTTTCATTTTTCTACCTAGTACCTACACTCCTTCTGGACTGAACTACGACATTTTCAGCAGCTCCTCGTAAATTCTCTCTCTGGCTCTCTCTTTCTCTACATATATATATATATATATATATATATATATATATATATATATATAGAGAGAGAGAGAGAGAGAGAGAGAGAGAGAGAGAGAGATACGTAGCATATAGACGAATGTGTTACTTGTAGCATACGCGAAAGTAATTCAATTTATGTTTAGGCTTCAAAAGTTTCATTGAAAAATATTTCATGTGCAGACGTTACTTATTTGTTAGTTACAAATTTTATTTGAAATAAGTTTAATTTATAATCATATAGATCTAACATAAAAACAGCAACGAAATACACAATGTATGTAAAATAAGTCAAACGTAATAAATATGTCATTTTTGGTATGGCAAATAGCCGCCCCCGAAAATGTATCTGCCCCTCCTTTGCCCCCCTAAGAACTTAAAGCTGGCGTCGTCACTGTAACAATATAGAATGGAGTTCTTGCATACTATTCATTGTTGGCGGAAAAATTTCTTCTTTTACTTTTTCTTTTTTCCACATCGAAGGATTATACCGAAAAGTTTACAGAAATGAAAATAAGCTTTTCATTGTTGCATTGTTATGTCCTCAATGATTTTGCATTGTAAATATTGGCTTTAAAAATATTAACACAGTATGTTAAACTTTGTTAAAGAGAATTTTCTAAGAATTGTGCTATATATTTTAAATTATGCTTTATGCTTTATTTTCTAAAATTATGCTTTTAAAACTAGTTTCCCAATGTGAGTGCATTTTGGCGTTCACCCAGTGTCGTGACCATAGTGCTCTCAAACGGGTCGGGTTGACCCGACCCGACTCGTGACCCGACCCGACCCGACTCGGATCGGGTCAGTCCGGGTCGGGTTACGGGTCGGGTTGGGTCGGGTCGGGTCAACTCGGGTCGGGTTGTTGGGTCGGGTCAGTCGGGTCAGTTCAGGCTACTCGGGTCGGGTTGTCGGGTCGGGTCAGTCGGGTCAGCTCGGGTCGGGTTATTCGGATCGGGTTGTCGGGTCGGGTCAATCGGGTCAGCTCGGGTCGGGTTGTCGGGTCGGGTTGTCGGGTCGGGTTGTCGGGTCGGGTCAATCGGGTCAGCTCGGTTCGGGTTGTCGGGTCGGGTTGTCGGGTCGGGTCAATCGGGTCAGCTCGGGTCAGGCTACTCGGGTCGGGTTGTCGGGTCGGGTCAGCTCGGGTGGGGTTATTCGGATCGGGTTGTCAGGTCGGGTCAATCGGGTCAGCTCGGGTCGGGTTGTCGGGTCGGGTTATTCGGGTCGGGTCGGGTCAACCGGGTCAGCTCGGGTCGGGTTATCAGGTCAGATCAATCAGATCGGATCACGGTTCGGGTCAGTCGGGTCGGGTCGGGTCAGTCAATTCGGGTCACGGGTCGGGTCGGTCTTCAACCCGACCCGACCCGACCCGTTGAGAGCACTAATTCAGCCTTATTATAATGTCTGGGTGGACGGTCCCTAATAATGCAAACTCCATTTCTGTCGATTTCAAATATTGAACTGAAACCGAACAAAGCAGTCCTCAGAAAGAGCCTAACAGTTCTTAAACCGAAGCGAAAACTTCTACAAACCGAATCGAACAGTTTACAAACCGAAGCGTTTCAAAACCGAACCGAACCGTTCCGAGACCGAACTGAACCTTTCCCAAATCAAACCGAACCGTTCCCAAACCGAACCGAAACGTTCCCGAACCGAACCGGACCGGTTTGAAGTCCAAACCGATTGATTCGGATTAAACTACAATCCGAACCGAAACCGGTCAACCGGTTCTTGGAACATCCCTACTGTACACAGCCGATCACATGTCACACCGAAATGTCACCTAGTGTCGCAGTAACAGGTGGACAAAGAATACGCTAGGTTGTAAAGCGTGGATCTGCTACGTAAAAAAATAACAGACGAGACTTTTTGTTACAATTGTGTATTTGTTATCTAATGTAAATATAATAAATATTTTTTTGTTTTTTAATTTCTATATATTAAGGAAATGAAAAGAGAAAAATATTTTTGTACATTTTGAGCATTTCGTTTGTATAGAGTGTGGGGGGCGACAACTGAAATTGAAAAATTAGTAATTTTGTAATAGTCAGTCCCCGGGGCTGAGTACTGGAATTATCGCATATGTGTTAAATTTCGTCCAGACCAAGTATTCACTTCCCTTCTGTTAATAATATACAGCATGACTCAAAAATCTTTGTTTTTCCAGTAGTCAGCCCCGGTAAAAAATGCAAAGGCCGAGTACTAGTGCCTCAAAAGCCAAAAGTCAGCCCTGCTTGTAATTTTTCTGTAATTTCAAATATCAATATCTAAATTTGCTAAAATCAGGTTTCCACTTATTCATTTCGTGTGTAAATATAAATGGATGAAAAAGGAGGGAAAATGGAAGTTCAGAAATGAAAATGGTGGTTAAGTCAGCAATGTTTAGAAGAATGTCTCTACAATGCACTGAGGGCTGTAGAAAATGGAATGACTCTACGTGAAGCTAGCAGAATTTTCAATGTTTCTCGAACCACAACACAAGATAGGATTCATTGTCGAGTAAATGAAAACAAAAGGAAAATGGGACCAGATCAGTGTTAACACTTCCAGAAGAAAAGAAGCTAGTTCAGTGAATTACTAAAATAGCCAAAGTTGGATTTGGGCAAAGTAAAATGGATATATTGAATACAGTATACAATACTGTAAAAAGTGACAATAGAAAGAAACTTTTCAAAGAGAGCAATTAAAGGAAAAAAATAGTATAAATTGTTCTTATGAGGAAACCCAAAATTAGTTTGCAGAGTTCCCGAAGGCAAGAGCAACAGTCACCGAAGAATTTATTCAGAAGTGGTTTAAAGAACTCGAGGAGTACCTCCAAAGCATTAAAGCATCATATATTCTTCAAGATCCCACCCGAATCTTTAATGGTGATGAAACTAGTTTTAACTTTTGCCCCGAAACTGGTAAAGTTATTGCATCGAAAAGTTTGAAAAATGTTTATGGAGTCCGACGTGTAATTTGCAAAGAAACAAACACTGTTTTTCTAGTTTTCTCTGCAAACAGCGAAACTGTATTTCCAGTGGTTATTTTTCCGTATGTTAGACCACCGCGTGACATCATAGAACGTATGCCAAAGGACTAGTTTTGGGGAAGATCAGAAACAGGCTGGATGAGGAGTGATACTTTTTATGCAACATCAAACATAGCAACATCAAAGGAAAGCAACGCCGAACGTCAACTTTGCTCATCTGTGCGATTTCATTGTCAAGTGGATCCTACTGAAATATTGGTCCATAATGTAATGGAAGATAGTACAATGTTTTGATAGACGGTACATTACTTCAAGTTCAAAGTGACAGCGTTAATGTTGAGAACACAGTCATAGGTAAAGCTCCCGAATAGTTCAAATAACAGTAGACAGGTCTCACCAAATTTTGAAAATAATTTATTTTGGCCAGGACCACTTGCGAAGACTTCAAAGAGAAAACGAAGTAAAATAAATTACCAATTGCCATATCATCAGATGATTGGAGAAATATAATGATGGTCAAGATCTTAGAACGGAATAAAGCAATTTAAGGAAAAAAAAGAAAAAGAAAAAGAAAAAAATCTTACTTCGTGGAATTTTTGTGAAGAGACAACTAATACAATTTTATTATTATTTGTGAGAAGTAAATGTTTTATTTGCGTTTCCTAACTTAATAAAGGTGTTCAAACAACAATGCTGATAAACTGGTAGCTGAGACATATTTTAACTCTAGTTCTATGTGAAATATTCCTAACTTTGTAGAATTTTAAAGGAGACATAATTCAATATTATTTCATATTTTTGTGTTTTTTTTCCTTTTGTGTTTTCTAACTTTTAACTAGAGTGATCAAATGATATTGTGATATACTGGTAATAAAATTTGGCTATGATCTATCAACTTTAGTACTATTTGAATTGTTTTAACTTCATGGTGGGCTATATTTTTACGAAGGTTCCGCTCAATACAGTTTTGTTTCTGTTTTTCCGAGAAATAAATAATGTGTTTTTGTTAGATAATTACGATGTAATCTATTGCAATTGTAACGTTATGTAGCAAAATAAAAAAAAGCTCAATAATATTACATTTGTTTTTATCATTAGTTTTGAATTTTGTTGGCTGACGTTAGGTTCGTTAATGGCTGAACTCTAGAATGTAGTGGCTGAGTACTGGTATTTTTCGGCATTTTTAGGAAATTTGTAAATATTGTTAAAATCCTAAAATGACATTAAAAACACTCCTTTTATTGTAAACTAGACTAAATAATGAATACACATATCATGAAGAAGTCTCATTCTGTTCAAAATTAAAATAAAAAATGACATTCAAACTAAAAAAATTTGAGTACTGGCACATTCACCCTATATGTATATATATATATATATATATATATATATATATATATATATATATACAGGAAAATCAAACTTCCTGGAAGGCATTTGATGAAATTTCTTGTATGTCAACGCGTCTAAAAATACAATCTGTATTTATTCAGCAAAGCAGAAAATTTAGATTGAAATATCAAGGCACGGAATGTATCCTGAAGCTGCATTAGTAGCGTGAGTTGAGTTGATTTTGAGTTTAACGTCCCTTTCCAGCAGCGAGGCTATATGAGACGTGGACCTACTGATTAACGTGGAATCCGAACCACATGAGCTCCCGCCGGGAATCGAACCCGGGTCTCCCGCGCCAAAGGCGTGCATTAGTAGCGTAGCTTGGATTATGTTTAGTTGGGCAGATAAAAGGCCACTAATTTTGAGGGGGCCATTCGTGTTGAAAGGCATTATAAAGTATAAAGTATATGACGGCTCCTGGAAATGTGTCTGCATAGTAGTGTTCCGCTATTACAGGGTGGCCCGAAAGTAGGTATACAGTCCCATACTGATCAACTCACTCTATTTCATATTATTTCTTATTGTTATTGTCTAACTTCTTTATTATTTTTTCTTAAGGTCTTTTTACTTGTATCTTAAGCTCGGAACAGCCGATGCAAACAAACCTTGCACCTACGTCCTTCATTGTTTTCATATGACTGTTCATAATGTCTGACGTACATGGCGAGATTTTTTTTCCTGCGTACGACAAATAACAGTGTTGCCAGCGTTCTTCAAGTTCAAATATGTGGCTTTCTTTTATAAGAAAATATACACTGGAGAAATAGGCAAAATTCAATAATCCCCATTTACCCCACGTAAGCCGAATGACCAAATAAAGGGATCACTAGTTAGAATATTGATTTAATTAATTGATACCAAATTTTCATGCTTGTAGCTCCTTTGAGATAAGTTTAAATACATTTTGAGTTTGGTATGGATTACATTCTTTGAAACCAATTTTTTGTTGTAAAGCCATTATTTTATTGTTAATACATCTAACTGAAATGAAAATATAATATTAGTATTACAACAACTTTATTTGCATTTACCTTCATTTGTTGAATATTTCTGGTCCTGATGTTTATTCAGCCAATTTCCAGTGTCTGATAGTTTTGAAAACGAAAATGACAGTGACATAAAATATGAAGATCAATTAATAAGAACGTTTGAAAACTTGAAACCTAAGCAAAATGAAGCAGACACAACAATTTTTCTTCATGTGCTTGATTCACTTAGAAACAAATGAAGTGTAACCCTACTAATTGAAAGCACAGACACGGCTGTGTTCGCGTTAGCCATATCATACTGCCATTATTTGAAAAACGTCGGTTACAAGTGTTTCTGTTTAGTCGCTGGTGTTGGAGAAAGGAAAAGAGGTTTAGGATGTCATATAACTTCAGAAGCACTTGAAATAAAATTCTCCCAAAGTTTATCAGCTCTTCATGACTTTGCAGGCTGTGGCTCGACGAGAAAAGTAGGAAACAAACAGTATAGCCTACTTTCAGTTTAGCAAGAAAATCGGATTCTGTTTTTACATGTTCTACAGTTGTTACAGCAACGAGACCTGAATGATACCTCAACTTCACCAACTAGAGCTTGTGTATTTAAAGATTGTTTGAAAAAAATCAGAAACTCTTGTGATGAAAGTAGATACATTCACTTCCTGCAATCCCTATCAGCAATTAATGACATTGTTTGTTTACCATTCATCTCAAACTATTTCCGGCAACATGTACTGAGAAGCACAGCTCAACTCTACTATTGGAATAACCTTACCATTCCGTTTGCAGAACCTTTAGATTTAACCAAGTTTGTTTTTTCCTTAGATGACAATAAAACCACACGTTCTAATTCTGATGACAGCCTGCCATACCAGATATCTTAATTCCACCTTGCACATGCAATACTAACCTGCAAAACACTTCCTTGCAGATGTTTTGTCAGTAAGCCGTCTTGCTGCAGTTATTGTGCTTGTAAGGACAATCGCAAAAATCCTGTGACAAAATATCTCTGCGAAGAAGCCAATAGTGACTAAATAAATTATACTTAAATGCAATAATTAAGAACAAACCATTAGTATTAGATTTATTTTTTAAATTGATATGCAAACTTTAGGGCAATAGTTACCATACGTTAGGCCTTAAGTAATTCATTTTTAGTTAAAAAAAATGGAAATTTTGAAAATCAATAAAAATTCGTTTGTGAAATTAAGAAGTGTTATTTAACAACACGTGAAAATGTGGGAGTTATTTGTAATTGAAAATTGGCTAGATTAACGTCAGGCACACAAATATTCAACAAATGAAGGTAAGTGCAAATAAAGTTGTTGTAATACTAGTGTTACTTTTTATTTGAGTTACATTTAATAACTATTTTATGATAACAGTTTTACAACTAAAGATACGTTTCAAAAAATGTTATCCATAATACCAAACTCAAATTGCCTTTAAACTTATCTCAAGGGAGCTACAAGCATAAAAGTTGTTATCAATATAAATAAATGAATATATGTATGAGGTAACCAAGAAAGTTTTATGTTTTTTCATCCACCATCTTCAAACATCGATATGCCACGTAAGACGTACCTCGAAGATCCAAAATAGTCCCAATCGACGACCTTCTGACAAGGTTCTGGAAGGCCACGGATTCCATCTCGATAGAACATAATGGGCAATGAAGCGAAGAAGGTATTAAGTGAATTTTCCACCTCTAATAGGGATTTGAACTGGAGTAATCTAAGGTGATTGTCCTGGGAATGGAACAGGTGATAATCGAACGGTACAGTGTCCGGTCTGTATGGCGGATGCAATAGTGTTTTCCATCCAGGGCGCAGATCATCCAACCACGCGCGGCTTATCGATGTCTTGTAACAGGACATCGATTGAGAAGTGCTGGCTCCAGAGTTTTGAGTTTCTTCTGGACATGGCTCAAGTGCTAACAGTACACAGTTGCATTGATGCTCTAACCAGCTGGTAGCAGTTGCCGAAGCACGATGCCGCGAGTAGTCCACCACACACACGGAAGGACTTTCTTCATGTGCAATGCTGGTGTCGACTGTTTTGGAACCGGTTCATGGGAGGTTAACCAATGGTGACCGCGCCGCAGAGCTTCGTACAGGACCCACTTCTCCTCACATATCAACACCCTCTCCGCAAATGGCTACTTCCACAGGCGAGACAAAAAACAACAGGTGTCTGCTCGCGCTTCCTTCTGGCCCGGAATCAAATCATGTTGGACCCATCCATCCTAGTTATAGTGTTTCCAATGTAGATGGAGAGGTGCCGAATTGTTTCTCTACTCACACTGAATGAGCTCATGTTCCTAATATGTCTGGCAACTGTTCGCCTCAATTCCTTCATGAAGATGTTAATTTTGAACATGTTTTGATCTTCCGGCATGTGATGTGGCTTCGAGTGTTTCGTCACCGTCCTTAAACTTGTTAAACCACCGCTGCGCTGTCCGCGTAGTCACGACACCCTCACCAAAGGCCTGGCATATCTTCCGCTCCGCTGCAGCGGCGTTTGACCCCAGTTCGAACTCTACAGCATGCACGACATAATGACACTCTGTGGAGATCCCATGTTCACTCTGTCCTTACGCAAGTTCACGGTGTAACTGAACTGCCACAACCAGGTAGTATGTTGGATATACCCGTATCAAAACTGACCTTTGCCTTATCTCCATTAGCTTCAACTCATAGTATGAGGTCCAACGAACACAGACCTTCACAATAAACAACAGAACTTTCTTGGTTACCTTTATACTAATTAGTGACAGCTTGTATTTGGTCATTTGACATACGAGGAGTTAATGGGGGTATTAAATGTGCCCATTTCTCCAGTTTATATTTTTATATTTTCTTATAAAAGAAAGTCACATATTTGAACTTCGAGTAACGCTGGCAACACTGTTATTTGTCGTACGTAGGAAAAAAATCTCACATATATACCAGACGTTAGAAACAATCATATGAAAACAACGAAGGGAGTAGGTGCAATAGCAAGGAGATAAAAATTCGGAAATTCGTACCACTCTATACCCTCCTTGTATACTTGTCGTCTACCTTCACGTTGTCTGGCAGCCTTAGCGATGCCCCTATTAGTCACAGAACCGAGAACAATACCTCGTTAGAAAGCATATAGAACACAGAATTTAACATGGTAACTTTTGTGTTCCTATGCCCAACCTGTAAAAGAAGAAGAAAAACATTTGAAAAAATTAAAAAACAATTTTAAGTTTGTGGAGCTCTGGCAACACTGTTGTTTTTCTTACGTCTTTGTCACAAAAGTTACCTCTCCGAAATATGTGTACCATATGCTTTCCAAAGATATATAGTTCATGTTCCTGTGACAATTGGGGCGTCGCTAGGACTGCCAACGTGACGACAGTCCATCAAAAAATATGTAGAGAGTGACCATCGGAAGTAGGTACTTCCGAAATTTTCTCTCTCCTGTTATTGTATCTACGCCTTCATTTTATTATATGATTCTTACCTATGTATGGCGTACATGTGAGATTATTATTATTATTATTATTATTATTATTTTTGCTGCGTGCGACAAATAACAATGTTGCCAGCGTCTCACAAAATTTACAAAAGTTAGTTTTTCTTCCTATTTCTTCTTCTTCTTCTTGTTTTACTGGGGGCACTGGGGGTACAAGGGTTACGTCGATGGAATATGTGTTCTATGAGCTTTCCAACGAGGTAATATATTTTATATTGTGAAGTTGTAGACAACACCCACTTAGAATCTTTAAAGGAACTAATTTTAATTTTGACTTTGTTTATATAAGACATGTAGATTTTTTGTAGACATATAAATTGTAACTTACGTAATAGAAATGTGTAATTACTACCAAGTTTAGAAATGTTGCTTTAGATAAATGTGATGCTTTCTCTACAAATTTAATATAATTGCTTACGAATAATGTGATTTGGTTGAGAATTGCACTTGTAAAGCAGTAATAAACAATTATGAGCTCTCATAATTAGAATAGATTTTAGGTTATTTATTAGCAACAGAATATAGGAAATATACAATTCCCTAGCAAATTTCTGATGTAATGTAGATTTTCTCTGAACTGTTAATTGACAGTGTAGTGATAGGAGAACAAAATTACTTGAAGAGGTGATAATGAGTGCTGAGTAAGGGACTCAGGAGGAAATAATGACATTAATAAAATATTATTATAGCAAGGTCTTCGAAAAGATTCTTCCAATTTTCAGAAATAAGTTATCTTGACCACCTCTAGCAAAATATCCTAGTTACGCCAATGCTTTCAGCCCCCTCTCAAACAATCGGTGACGAATAGTTCTCGGTGAAACATGGTTACCAGCATTTGCGAGTATTCCCTGTAGTTATGCAGAAGTTTCTCGATTACTCTTTTCTTTATTCCCTTACCAACAATCTGTCTGCATAGGCTGATAAAGATGATTTTCGGCCTCAAGCACCTGTACGTTTTAGTGACAGTTAGTGCTCTCAAACGGGTCAGGTCAACTTGGGTCGGGTTGTCGGGTTGTCGGGTCGGGTCAGTCGGGTCAGCTCGGGTCGGGTTGTCGGGTCAGACTTCTCGGGTTGGGTTGCCGGGTTGTCGTGTCCGGTTATTCGGGCGGGTTGTCGGGTCGGGACAATCTTGTCAGCTCGGGTCGGGTTGTCGGGTCGGGTCAATCGGGTCAGCTCGGGTCGGGTTATTGGGTCGGGTCAGTCGGGTCAGCTCGGGTCGGGTTATCGGGTCGGGTCAGTCCGGTCAGTTTACTTTGGTCAACTGAGTTTAGGTTGAGTTTAAACTCGGCTGGAGTCGAAAGTTGCTGTTTTTCACTAGCTGCCTAATTAAAGAAAGCAATTTTCAATTGATTTTATAGAAACTATTAATCTGTTTTGAACACTTGCAGCTAGTGTTTTCATGGTAAATGCTTATTTTTGTACTTGTGTGTACTTTAATTTTTAAATGTGGAAGATTGATTTTACCAATCGACTGTAATATTAATATTTACCACAATATGGAGTCTGGATTTAGAACAAAACTAGAAGTTCTTTAAGCAACAACAAAAGAAATATTGGATATGGACGACCAAGCCCAAGCAGGGCCGCGGTGGCTCAGTGGTAGAGAATTCATCTCTGGGGCATGGTGTCCAGTAGCGTAGCTACAGTTGTTTCAGGGGGGCCCAACAGGATTTTGAGGGGACCATCTGCAATATATATATATATATATATATATATATATATATATATATATATATATATATATATATATATATGCGTGTGTGTGTGTGTTTGTGTGTGTATTCAAGGTGAATATTTCTATCTTTGTGGTTCATGATTTTACTCTTTGGAAAATAGTGAAAATATAAGAATTTAGTACCTCAAACAACTACGATTCATTAATGCAATTGATTTCTAATATAAGTAAATAGTTATTTAATCATGGTGTTTAAAATATGCGTAGCTTGTTGACTTAAGTGGAAGCAAATACACTTTTACAGGTAAAGAAAATAGCTTATAGGTTCATGCCTCTACTTGAAGAGGATCTTTCTATTCGTGTAGGCAACAGCAAACATATCCACAACTTGTTAAAGATCTAACGATTTAGCAATTTTCTTCTCAATATAAAGTAACACTAAGCTTTTCAACCTATCATGAGTCATTGAATTACGTATACCAGTCTTTAATCTTTTCAAAGAAGAGAATGACCTTTCACATGTAGCACTAGAAACTGATATAATCATAGAGATGATACCTAGCGTGTAGGTTTCTAGGTATGCGTTTTTGTAGACACAAAGATCAACGAAATTCGTTAAGGAATCAGCTTTGGTTTTCTTCTCTCTTCATACAACTTAATTGTTAGAGCAACCCCCATTATGCTTTATTTCTTGTTTAATTATGCTTTTTTTTAAATTATGCTTTATAGTTAATTTCAATGATTATTTTACATTAATCGTGTATAATGTATAATAATATTCTAAATATCTTGATCTATTCATTGATATTTTTTTTTGCAACTAGTTTCTCTCATATGTAATGAACTTTCTATTAAATTCATTGTAAAGAGATGTGCTTTGCTCGAATAATTTTTTTCTATCATTTGTGTGCGCCTTACAGGTACATATATACAGAAAGGGAAAATAAAAGATGCCACCAAAAAGTACAGAAAGTGCTTAAGTTCAAAAAGTCAAAATAACAATATAGTATGGAGTTCTTGCATACTATTCATTGTTGGCGGAAAAATTTCTTCTTTTACTTTTTTCTTTTCTCCACATCAAAGGATTACACCGAAAAGTTTACAGAAATGAAACTAAGCTTTTCATTGTTGCATTGTTATGTTCTCAATGATTTTGCATTGTAAATATTGGTTTTAAAAAATATTAACACAGTATGTTAAATTTTCAGTTATAGAGAATTTTCCAAGAATTGTGCTATATATTTTAAATTATGCTTTATTCTTTATTTTCTAAAATTATGCTTTTAAAACTAGTTTCTTCTGGGCCCTTAGACAATCGCAATCATGTTCAAGGTACCAACCATATGTGTAAATTGCTGTTATGCTTTATATGCTCTTTATGCTTTTGGGTTGCTCTATTAATTGTGTTTGGGAGGATTTTGAGTTCTCACTTTAATGTTTGCAGATCACTCCATAATGCTGGGTTATAGGCTCTACAATGTTGTAATTTAAAAAAGTTTTTACTTTTGGATGTAGAGTCGTGATTGATCTGATGATTTTGCAACATGATACAAAGCGGTTTCCCATATCAGAGATTGTCTATCAATAGTAGGGAGAAAAATGTCTCTTGATAGATATATTATCTTTAAAAAATTCGTTTTCTGCATCCAATGAAGGAAAAGATTCATCCAAAATGAATTTGTGATATTTCGATGGCGGATGTGTAGTTCGTTTCCACGAGGAATCCCTACATTCTATTTGTTTCCGGCTCTGGAATTCGAGACCATGTTCTTTGCACATCTCCAAACATTCTTGATAAATTTGTTCGAATATTGTTCGTTGAGAGTCATATTTACCAGACCTCATCTTGGACAGCGTTTGAACAAGTATCAAACCTTCTGACATGTCTGCATCTACTTGAGATAAGGCGAAACTCAAAGTTATAGCATGGCACCAGTAATCTTAGTTTTAGCAGCCCGAAAACATTCCCTCGTGTACAGATCACACTAATTTTCCGGATGGAATGATGGAGGTAAATAAACATCAGAAGTTCCAGATTTGTTTTAATACCGCATGATAATATAATGTGTTGAAAACAGATTTTATGAAAAGAAAGGAATAAATGGATATGATAATTTGTGAAAAAAAGTGATAGTGCTTAAGTGAATTATAAGAAAAAGCCTTGGAAAGTAATCAAGAGGAACCATTAATATGTTTTCCTTTGTTATAATAACTTGTCCTAAGGGACAACGGTGATAGAAACTAATAAGACTTTATAATTGCAAAAAAAAAAAATCATAAAGCACTTAATTTGAAATTAAAGATTGATAACATTTGGTAATATAATGGGGATTCAGGCTGGCACAGGGGGAGAGTGAAAACGGAGGTAACATAGATTTTTTTTTTCAGCCATGTGCAAAGAGATTAACCTTGGACTTCGGGTGAGAGGTTACCATATACTCCTGTGAGTTTCAATTGCTACCGCTTGTAAAAGTTAGATAAGACAGTCTGAGCATAGTTTTAGTTTCCTAGCGTAATTAGTTTTTGTGACAAGTAGCTCGTATATGCAAATAGCATCGTTAATATCATCTTGTATGTTAGAATTGTCTTTGTGTAAATAAAATTGTAATTAAGCATTTCGAGGTAAAACAGGTTCTTTTACTTAACTTCTACAAAGAAAAGATTAGAACTTACCTCTTATGCACAGATACGACAGCCTGGGATACTGTCGGTCAGTAAATAATATAATCTGAAGTCATCTACCATACGTAACTAAATATAATTATAAATTTTTATTAATCAATAAATAGTTGTTTGGTAGATAAACTCATAAGAATAATAATAAAATAATAAAATAATAATAATAATAATAATAATAATAATAATAATAATAATAATAATAATAATAATAATAATAATAATAATAATAATAATAGTAACAAATTATTTAATGGATGCTATGCATTTGTTCTATGTCGCCATAATAAATGGATATCAATTACTTAGTGTACAAAGACTTTTTCCGTCCAACACAAGTGTAATGTTTTACTGCAGTGCATGTTATTTGTAAGTATGCATATTATATTTTAGAATGACTTGAATAAGAATGAAGCGAATGAATGAATAAGAATAACATTGAAGCGAATGAGAATGCCGACTGATTTTCTATTTTTCTGGTTGTTTGTCAAAAACAAAGGAGATAACTAGATAATGGACAAAGGTTAAAATGAATGTCCAGCTGGCGAGGTCAATGCAAGCATCCCACAGATTTCAGTGAATTAGATCTTCCCGTACTACAAACTAAAACGAGTGGAGCTATTTTATTCCGAACGCAACGGTATTCTGCAGTTCGTAACTTTGTTGTCGAGAGATGTTTTGGCAGTAGTTTCACTTGTAGCCACTGGCAACTCACCGTTTGTCGACCTATAATAGCATCATCTGTGTGTGAGGGGGGGCACTAGGGGGCCAAGAATTTGAGCAAGGGGGCCTGGCCTGATGGTGTCCATGGTTCGATCCCAGCTTGTGCTAAGTGGGGTTTGTGGTGGAAAAACGCCGTATAGTGGGTTTTCTCAGGGTTCTCCTGTTTCCCCCCACTTTCTTCATTCCACCATTTCATTCATGTCTCATGGTCACCATATCTCTTAGCCTGGGTGCAGAATCGAGGGACCTTAAACTGAATATTTCATTTTATTTTACCAAGCCCAAAGACACCGATACAAGAACAAGATAAAGATTGGATATGCAAGACGAAGTGCATAGTAATCTTGCTCTTGGCCTTGTTTTGGCGATCACAAGTAGCGATGAGCGTATTTTCTTGCTTTCCGTATAGCATGAAACACCATAATCAAAATCACACTTGGTTTTCATTTGTACCGATGCGGCGAGTATTCCTGGCTCTTGTATAGCATGAAAGATAACCAAGACTACGAAATGCAGGACCAAGACATGACTGCAAGACAAAGGATAAGACGCAGTATTGATGACCAAGACCCAGGGAGCGAATTGTTTGAATTTCATTTGTTGGGCTGAAAGTGATGAAATAAAATTAGTACTTTATAATTAATTACCATACTGTATTTTTAAATTTTAAATTACAAAATTCATATTATGTATCTTCTTACGTGCAACTATATATACTGTAAAATACGTTTTAATTACCGAGAAAAAAAAATCAAAGTGGCACGGGTCCCGGAATCATAGGAACCTATTTTGGAATGAAAGTCGAAGGGTTGGAAAAAATCATGGTTGTTCTCCCGTTTCCTCAACCCTTATCATTGTAATTAAACTCTTTCCTTTTGTCTCCGCCATGAGACTCTTGTTACTGTCTTCCGAGAAGACCCTCTGCCGTCCGAGCAGGTGAGAACACTGAACTTGAAGAAAAATTTCGTCACGTAGAACTAAAGCAAGAAAAAAAATTCTCCCACGTCGGACATTTGTACCAGTTATAAAAAGAAATAACTAAACCTCAAAAGTGCCAAATATTCATTAAGATGCATATACAAATCCCACGCTTCACTTAGCTAGTGGTTAACGTGTAAGACTTCGGTACACGTGGTCCGGGTTTAATTCCCAATGTGAGTGGATTTTGGCGTTCACCCAGTGTCGTGACCATAGTGCTCTCAAACGGGTCGGGTTGATAATGATAACAGTGTCAAGTAGTGTCTCACAAATGACTAGCTTTCTTCAACAAAATTTAGGAAATAAAATAATTCAACAAATTTGCATGAATTTCAAAAAATTGCTAATAATTTGTCCACGACTGTACATTCATTCTTATAACTAGGTCTAACTAGTTTCGAAAAGTCTTTACAATTAACTTTACTTCTCAAATATGAATACTAAATAAATAATAAATAGATAAATAAATAATACTAATTTACAAAATAAGCCCGTACAGTTAACTTATTTAATCTCTAAAGGCTCCTTAATAACTTATCTCACTGTTCACAGACCATCAATAATTTTTAAAATAAACGTATTGTTTTGCTCAGCGAGCAGTAAAGCACATTAGTAAGTAGGTAAGAACTAAACATGTTTTCAAAATAAAGCCTTTTAAAAAATATCAAAATTTCTAGCCCTTGTAACTTCATTGCTATTCATTGAAA
Organism: Thermobia domestica; assembly: GCF_964235325.1. Taxonomy (NCBI): domain Eukaryota; kingdom Metazoa; phylum Arthropoda; class Insecta; order Zygentoma; family Lepismatidae; genus Thermobia; species Thermobia domestica. The sequence continues at coordinate 53,984,500 of NC_137461.1, read as the reverse complement.
CCAAGTCCTACCATGACTATAGTAACTAACGCTAAGGCACTTCCGATGTGCATTCTCTTGTCCATCTCTGTTGTGCTATACGTGTGACAGAGGCTTCCAAACTTTGTATATTTGTGATATTATTTGGTCTAGAAATTAATTCGTGCGGTTGGAACGCACACATTGAAGCTGTAGTACAAACACAAAATACATAAATACCTTAAGAAAAATATTGTCCATCGCTAGCCACCACTTTCGCCCATCTGTCAGGCAATGTACAGATTCCGTGGCGAAAGAAGTCCTCATCCTTGGAAGCGATCCAGTCAGAGACCCATGTTTCGATATCTTCTGAAGAAGTAAACCGCTGTCCAATCAAATCGTTGTTCATGCAATCGAACAAGTAGTAGTCCGAAGGAGCAACGTCTGGTGAATACGGCGGGTGGGGTAAAACTTCCCATCCGACATTTTCTAAATAGGTTTTGACCAGTTTTACGACATGTGGGCGAGCGTTATCATGTTGAACAATAAGTTTATCATGTCTGTTCTCCCATTCTGGTCGTGTTCTGGCCAGAGCTTGCTTCAAACGCATTAATTGTCGTCGATAACGTTCTCCATTCATAGTTTCACCCGGTTGCAGCAGCTCATAGTACACCACACCTTTCATATCCCACCATATGCACAGCATAACCTTTGCACAGTGAATACCTCGTTTTGGTTGTGATGGACCTGGTTCACCTTCTTTCACCCAGGCCTTTTTTCGTTTAGGGTTCTCGTAATGGATCCACTTCTCATCACCAGCAATAATTCGATGCAGAAACCCCTTTCTGCTCTGTCGTTGAAGCAGCAATTCGCAAATGTTCTTTCAACGTCTCTGTCTTTCAATTCATGTGGAACCCAATGTGACATCTTTTGAATCATTCCCATGGCTTTCAAGCGTTTGGAGACTGTTGTTTGATCAACGCCTAATGCTGCTGCAAGTTGTTCGTGCGTTTGACACGAATCCTGCTCGAGCAATGCTGTCAATTCTTCGTCTTAAAATTTTTTTGGCTGTCCAGCTCGCTCTTGGTCTGCCAAGCCGAAATCACCACTTCTAAACCGTGCAAACCACTTCTGACACGTTCGCTCAGCTAGAGCATGGTCACCATACACTTCCACCAAAATACGATGACTTTCAGTCGCACTTTTCTGCATGTTAAAGTAATGCAGCAGGACACCCCGCAAAAACACTTTATCAGGCACAAATTGCGCCATGTTCACTTCACTACAAACTGGTGTTGTTGACGCTTTAATCCACTGCCCTATACTACGAACGATACGCGATGACAGGGGTTTGCAACACATGTGTGGATACACGGAACTGTGGGACGCTCCGTTCGTTGCGCCATCTCTTGTCCACCCGCACGAATTAATTCCTAGACCAAATATAACACCCTTAGTTTGCAACACTGAATAATAAACGTGATATTTTTAATTTAGGCTTAACATCTTGATATGAAATATATAATAATATGACATAGCTCTATTTGAAAAAAAATATAATTTTATACTGGGATGCAAACACTATTCACTGGGTGGTGTTTTTTAATACGTAAAACGGTGTCCCTTCATTATAGTTGCTTTCTGCAAAGTTTCGTTTTTCTCAATCTTCTGGTTTCACCGTTATGACGGATGTTGCAGATAAATTGTCCTTCCCATATATATATATCTATCTATCTATCTATCTATATATATATATATATATATATATATATATATATATATATATATATATATATATATATATAGATAGATAGATAGATAGATAGATAGATAGATAGATATGTACATGTTCTATCGAATAGGTATCATTTCTAATACATTTTTATACATAATAAAAGTAGTTTTACAATACAAATATCTGTTCTAAGATGTCGAGTATACAAAATTCCAATATTGAAATTATGAATTACGAGTGCTTAACACAATAAAATCAAAGCATTTCTTTTTAATTTCTGTCACAAATATAATCTTCATAAGGAACTTTTATGTAGTTATTTCATTACATAGGCAGGCCTGTATGTGAAGAAAAAGTGGAATTTTCTGGTTTTGAAACATATGATAAATTCAGAAAGGTTTCTTTTCGATTTCTTGTTACATTTTAAATATTGGAATGGGATATTTGATCTTTACGAATTCCATGTATTTGATGCACTTTACACACACACACACACACACACACACACACACACACACACACACACACACACAAACACACACAGAGAGAGAGAGAAAGAGAGACAGAGAGGCAGAGAGAGAGAGAAACATTATGTAAATATTTACTTTCCAACTTGAAATATTAGAAAATTTTTCGGTTTCCGAAAGCTAATTGGAAAATTATAATTTGTTGCTGACTAACTTTCCTCTACAGGAATTCAATTTTATAGGAATAAATATAGTGCTAAATTTTTCCACCTATCATCACTATACATAATATCCAAAATTCTCCGCCTTATGAAAAGTTTTTCCACTTGTTTCTACATCGCAATGAAAATTTTCCGATCTATGAAAATTCCTTTCACTTGTTTCTACAGAGCAATAAAACTTACCGATTCGCAAAAAGTTTTTTTTTTTATTTTTTGCTTCAAAATGATGAAAATTTTCCGACTTATAAAAGGTTTTTCGATTTTTTCGTACAGGACAGACAATTTTTCGATTCATGAAAATTGTTTCACTTGTTTCTACATAGTGCTGAAAATTATCTGTGCCATTAACATTTTCAGATTCTTTAAACAATCTTTCACTTTTTAACATTTCTATGCATGAATTCAATCAATTTTATAATTACTGAGGAATTATTACTTGATCACTGATAGTTGTTTAGAACGGAAAAATTTCCGGAAAAATATAGAAGAAAACTTTCCAGCTCACGTCACGATGTAGGAATAAGTGGAGTATGTTTTTATGAATTGGAAAATTGTCCGTTTCAAAATTTTCCGGAAAAATTTCATCACTGATTACCGGTATTTAATTGTAACTTCGTTCTTGAATACTTGCACCATCATGGTTCGTACGCAATTTAACATCTGTATAATGCAATTTTAATATTTATAAATAAAAACTAAAACAATACTATATTTATATATAAGAATATTTTTAAAGCAAGGAATATTTATAGAAATATTAAATATAATGTGGACTAGGTATTTAAATACATCACTGTAACCTTTCAGAACATAAGGAGGAATGTTGTCAGGAGCACAAGATGTTTTGGTTTCAACGCTTCTATAGCATTTTCTATTTCTTCGAGTTTTATTTCATTTAATTGAAAGTTGTTTAATATATTACATTCGGTCCGATTAGAAAGCAAAAAGTCAACATTTTATGTGGCGGATACATTGTTGTAAACTGAATGAAAATAATGTGCAAATGCCTTGCTATTTCATTGGCATGTTGGATATCATGGCCATTGTATGTAAGGGTGCTTGTTGACAAATGTGTTTTGCGTTTAATAAAAAACAGATTTGGGTCTTTTTAGATAGAGCATTCTGAGTTTAAAATAAAACTTTTGTAGGCTAATTTTATGTCACATTTTATTTCTTTAGGCAGTATATCAAATTGATCGCGCTGATGAAGTGCACTTATTTATCCCTTTTCCCACTTGATATAGTGGTTCGTCTAGAATTTTATTTTCATAATTATAAGTAAACAAACATGTAGATAACTTTCGCTGATATGTCTTTTGGTTGGAACCCACACAAAAAATATGTTGTTAATCATTTGATAGAAATTTGTTAATGCAATATTTACATCATTCGATTTCGAAAGCCAATCCCAGTTTACTTTAGAGCAGGGGTTCTCAACCTTTTTTTTACAGGCGTACCACCAAAGCATATTAATAATTGATACGGCTATAAACCGTATGTACCAGAAAAAACGGCTCAGGTTCTACAGGTTGAGAAACAATGATTTAAAGAATTCTATGGAAATCTGCTGTTCCAGAATTAAAACCGGATTCGTTAACTTATTTCTTATGTTTCTGTAGGTGTTTAAATGGGAAAGAGATAAGTAAAGCTGGGTGATGCCTTCATTAGTAACAAGAAACTCTCTTTTTATTACAGAAACGTCATTAAGATTTGAGGGTACTAAGTATAAGGTTCGACCATTACTATTTTGAATGTCATTATGGGACATTAAGTCATACAGGGACATGAAGTTATTTAATTCTTTACATTTATTTGCTGAAAGTAGGTCAAATTTATAACATGTTATTTGATTTATATTAAAGTCCTCTATGCAAAGAAAGGTACTTTCTGTTGGAACATTATTCTCAATAATTCATAAAACAATACATATGTCGTTACCCTTGTACTCGGAGGAATGTATACTGCACAAATAAACATCTTTAGTGAGTGACTGGAAAGCTTGACAATTACACATTCAAATTTAGGTCACAAGAATTTATATAAAATACATTGTAATTTTGATGTACTACTATTATTACAACCCTTCCTTTATAATTATTTGATAGTTCAAGATTTCTGTCTTGACGAATAACTAGGTATCTTTTACCAAAGAACAACTTAATATGACAGTCTGTTAAAAAAAAAAAACTTTTGGAGATTGTGATTACATCATCATTATTTTATAGGGTTTTGAACCGTAAGGCAAAAGTATTTTGATAAAAGACTGAAAACAATTTACAAGTATGGTTTTGAAGCATGGATTCGAATACATGGCTATTATGTACAGAACACGACAATGAATGATCCTCGGAGCTTGGCAATACAATAAAACTTGAAGGGGAAGGTTTGCTTTTAAGACACTTGGGATTTATTAACTTTGCTGTACTTACTAATTGATGGAGTTCCTCAGCACAAAATTCGCATCGGTTGTACGTCGATTTCCACTTTACTGACTCGGGGTTGGGTAGTTGGTTTCTTAACAATGCGGATGGGACGGGGAAAGACTTAACATTTTTCAGAGCACTGGGATTCAGAGGGTGTAAGCTGGATTGTGGACTACACAACGGTTCAATGCTTGCACTATCACATTCACAATCAGTATAACATACTGTAATTTGGACATCTTCGTTACGTTGACTAAACAACAATAAAATCACCTATAAATTATTTCTAATAAAAATGATTGAACAACATTATTACAAGCATTTCCCGAGGGTCTAGTGTCAAGCAAGCGTGCCTTTGGTGATCGATTCTCGGTGGGAGAGCTTTGAACGACAGTGGATTCGAATTCCATGTTAAAACTGTAAGTCCACGTTTCATACAGCCTCGCTGATGAAAGGGAACGTTAAACGATAATCAATTAATCATTCAACAGTATGATTTTCAGAGGTATGTTGTTTATGCAACATATCTTGCTGGACTCGTTAAATTAATTTTGGTAAAGCAAGTGTTTTAACAAAATGTCTATATTAAGTGTCGGATTCTTGTATTTAGATATAAGAAAACACATTCTTTTGTAACTAAATAATATCTCTATCCATGTTGATTGTGAAAGCAGAGAAAGATGAAAGTCGATACGAAAGAGACTATCATTATTTTAACAAAAATCGATTCTGATAGGTGTAGTTTGGGCTGTTCCAAAAATAGGAAAAGTTAGGAAATTCCGATTAATTTTAACAACTGTATCAGGGGTGGAAATTGGAGCGGGCAGTAAGCCATTAATAAGCCTATTTCATAGGGTCGCTGACATAAGCTCAGCGGACATAAGCTCACCTATGTTAATGAAAAAGCGGACAAAACCTCTCAGCTAATAATATAATTGTATTATAAGAATTAATACAATAACGAATACAATAATGATAACTAATTACATTTATAGGTTCACTAATTTAATTGCAAAGGAAAATAAACCGGAATAAAATAAATGAGCAACGGAAAAATGACAAATGGAAGGTGTGACAAAAATGAAAGCTAGACTTTGAATATTAATATAAAGTACAAGATTTTGAATATTAAAATATAAATTGGAAACAAATTTGGACAAACAAAAGAATACTACTTCCTTTTAGTGAAGAAAGGAATTCAACCCCCTCTCCTGTGCTGAAACTTTCGGTGCAGGGAATTTTGCAGCACAGAAATATCGGTAAACGAAATTTTGGTGAAGGGGTATTTCCTTGTTATTTTTTCCACTATAGCTGAAAGTATTGAGATACATTTATTTTTGTTTTAGAAACAACGTATGATGGGCATGAATAGGTATTAACATCTAGACTTTGACTAGTAGTAGGCCGAATTCAGTAGAAAATAGAGATACTAATGCTATATATCAGTTGTCATATATCAGAATAAAATAATAAGGATGCTGCATGGTTTAATGTGTTAAACGTGGGCGGGGTTTGAGGAACTTGTAACAAAATGCTCCTGATATTTAAATCTCTTCTTTCCTAGGCCTAGTTTCTCAGTAGAAAATAGGCTATATGACTAATGCCATATAGGAAATATCACAATAAAATATTAAGAATGTTGCAGAGTTCAAGTCTTACGGCTGTCATCATACATGCAGACCAATACTCATCAAATGAATCTCTTTCTTATTTACTAAGAACAAAACAACAACTTATGAACAACCCAAAAAAAGCTTACTGTTAGTAAATAAGATAGAGGTTAGTTTGAGTGTTGGTCTGCAAGCACAACTGCAGCACTAACAAGGGACACCCGAAAACTTGAACAGGAGAAACCGGATGAAATTTCTACAGTTAACTAATTTCAGATCCCTGAATCCAGCGGTGATAGTCGTTTTCATGCAAAATCAATCAGTCAAGCAGTGGCGGCGCTAGTTAGTGAAGTATGGGCCAATTTTCTAGACAACGTATGAGAAGATACGGGAAAATTAAAGCTCTCAATGTAGTAAATATGATTGACGATTAACTGATAGTTAACTGTAGAAATTTCATCCGCTTTCTACTGTTCAAGTTCGCGGGTGTCTCTTGTAAGAACCAAGGCCTAAAAACATCTGAGTATGATGAATTCGTACAAAAAAAAACACACAATCAACAATTACCAATCCTGTTAGCAAGCAAATTCTATTATGTAAGTATTCATGACTAATCATTAAAATTATTTTAAAGCAGCGCTGAATTGTCCGGCATATAAGAAAAATTTGGTTCCAAAATTTCCAGGACCAAAATTAGGCCTATTGTCGCCCATGCTTAACACATTAAACATGCAACATTCCTAGAAATTCTAGCCCCAGTGAAATAAGTCAGCGCGAGCCGAACTGTGAGAAGTAAGCCCAAGCCCAAGCGTGAGCGTGAGAAGAGAGCGTGAGCCCGAGTGAGGCAGGTGAACGTGAGCCCGGATGAGTGCGAGCCCAGTCGAGAGAGATGAGTGAGAGCCGGAGTAAACGCTTGCTGAGTTGAGAGAAGTGATCGTGAGCGAGAGTGAGTGCGAGACCAGTTGAGATAGGTGAGCACGAGCCCGAGCGAGCCCACTGCAAAATGGCCATCTATGCTCTATAGTTATCTTGACCTTACTTGGTTGAAAGAATCAATAGTTATGACCACTTGGCAAATCTCGCATTTAGGCAAGAAGCAAGATTTTTTCTCCTCTGTGTACTACTTGGAGGAGCGGACCATTCCCCTTCAGGCGAGAACCTTGCCAACCAATATTGCAGGGGGAAAGACAGTGGACAATTTCCAGTTCCAAAGCGTTTCGTTTTGGAAAAGTTGTTTTTGTTGGTAGACTTGCTTGCAAAAGATCTGCAAACATATAGATTCCTATGATGCATTATAAGGATCCTCGCACCTCGCAACCCCCGCAGTAGCCCATCTGGGGAGTTCATCAAACTTCCAAGCAGAAACCCACACAGCATGTGACATTACTGCGACAAGATGTCATACAATAGCCCATTCACATCGCAATGTTACAAGATGTCGCTGGGACATTCCTGAAACATCATAATGTTTATGTTACCTTTGTTCAACGTAACAAACAGGACATCCATAAGATTTCTCTGTGACATCCTGGATGCACATGGCAAATCTTAACAGGAAAGGATAGTAGTAGCTTCATTAGTAATAATTGTACTAATTTTAGTACCATCAAGCAAAGATATTTGATAAAAAATCTGCAAATTATGATTTCACTCGTGACATCGCAGACATATCTATTCGACGTTGTAAATTAGAACCGCTACAGCGAAGTCATTTGTTGTCTGGCTTTGCCGGTAACCGACATGCTTCGCGCGATCAAAATTGGAGGCAAGTGTGGAGTTGTTATGATGTCTGATAGATACACTAAACTTATTAATACATTAATCAGTGACGCGTGTAATTTACTGGCGAGTTTTTAGGAGAAAAAAGAACAATTAATTTCCAGAAATTGGCAAGATTTCAATTGTATATACGATGCTTTGGTTTGGCAGATGTAAGTGTATGTAATGCATGAAATGCGGTATACAGACAGCAAAATATATCAATGACATAGTTCATAGTTTTTTTTAATTAAACAGAACTCGAATATTGAAGTAGTGATATACAATCGTATACATATACAGATGTAGTTGAGTGCCAATTTTACGCTTAAAATGAGTCAGTGTATATGAAAGAGGACTGTATTAATTTCCACCGGTGCGTCGTTGTATTTCTCCATAATGAGGGAGCCTGTATTTTATCTTTCGAGGAATATGGCTATAGTGCAAAAACATTGCAAGTGCATTTGTAAGTCGTACACCTCTTGATAATTCTACCGTTGTTTCCAGCAGACAATTTCCTCCCTGAGCAAAAGGGCCTAACATCGTAACACATTAAGTACAAGGACCTTTCCTACGAGGTAATCATACCAACAATTATAGTAAAAATGCAGCACTGGAGATGGAGAAGGTCGTGTTGTAATCTATAGCTGTTTCTTTTTTAAGACTCATAGAGCTTTAAACACCGTGTAAACCACATGAAGATACTATAAACACATAAGTGAAATGTTAATTGTATTTATAGCACATACGTTTAATGGTATATAATTAACTTGTACTGCACAGAAACAACAGTATATCCTCAGGTATCTTTTAATGCAAGAAAAGTGGTGTAAAATAGTTGTTTCACTTGACAACATCTTATAATACTTCACGTCCCTCTCATAATTGGCTGGTTTAACTTGAGGTGTTGGAACCTACAGTGGAAAAGCAGGGTATGTTTGCAAGTATTAGTAGTGTTAGTAGTAGTAGTAGTAATGAGAATATTAGGGTAGGATTCGTTCATTAAATAATCGCGGTTGCTATTAACCCCTCGAAAGTACGCCATTCCAGAAGACTGGATCGCAGGCCCGTAGCCAGCCCAAAAATGTAGAGGGGGCCCGGTAGAAGTTAGGGGGGGCGAGCCAACCATATTATAATTCATCAAATAGTAACATCAGCAATTCATCATATCTGCTCTTGAATGTTTAAGTATTTTGCTTCTACTTAATTCTATTATCCCCTCTACACACATACATTAAGTTAACATTCTGTAATCTACATAAAAAAAACTTAATTTTATTGAATGGATATTACTAACTACACGAATTAGAATTAAAATATAAATATTTTAATAGTCCCACATGTAATACTAACATAAAGATCAAGAACGAGAGATGATCTACTGTGAAATAAGGAAATTCAAATTTACTTAGGAGGGTTAACTTGCGAAGTTGTCCTTCCGTTTTTATGAAACTTTTTTATAATTTACCTAGAAGAATTTGATAATTTGATTGCTTGTGTGCTTGATAACATGTAAGTGGAGCGTAATTTATGTGTAGTACCTTTTGATAAGCGGTTATAAAGACGGGACTAATTCGCAAGTAGAGGGAACTACTTGTCTCTAGGTTCAGGACGGTTTGATTGTAGATGATTTTCGAGTAAACATGCCTGCAAGTGTACAGTGTCTTTGTGCTGGATGTGAATTGACAGTACTAACATTTGTAAAACATAATGTTGATAATGATGTTAATCTTTTGAATATTCATGGCTTAATGAATGAAAGAACAAAGACCATCAACAAACGTTCACGAGTTTCTGCTTGAGATAGGAGAGCTCTACAAACCTAAGTACGTACTAAGGTAAGTGCGAAGTAAACATAACCTAACCTAAGTAACCTAGTAGTGCGTTATTCCACCTTACTTCGGCTTCTCGCTTCGCTCGTTCTTTGCTCTCAACTCCGCACTCTCCATTAACTACTTACAACCGTGCTCCGCGCGGCCCGTCAGTCTCCCCTTTAGATTAATAATGAATTGCCATATGTAATTGTGGTTCCTCCCCCGTACTCACACCCTCGACGTAACGTAACAGAACATAAAATGAGTAAAGTTAAGTAGAAATTGATGATTCTAGATTTTATTATGTTTCGTGTTGAAAATTAGGTGGACGGGTAACTTTGAAGTATAGTGGTTTTCAAAGCTAAACCAAGTTTTCTTATCAGCAGTAAAACTGTCATATGGTTGTTAGCGGCCACGTGTAATTTGTCAACCAGTTGGATGTTTCCGGTATTACAAAAGCTTAGCCGCTCTCCCTGTCGCCAGTGTAAACAATGAAGTCTCCAACTATTCTCCATTCTGAGTGTTGCAAACCTCTAAGCAGATACATAAAACCAGAATAACCATTTAAAATAGGGATAAAATAAGTACAGGTCATTCAACAAGTAATTTTCTCTCCCATTAATATAGTAATAATAATAATAATAATAATAATAATAATAATACGTCCGAGCCATTTCCGTAATGCTCGGAAAATAGAATAGAAACTGGATCACACGTTGGACCGATATTGTATTTTTACCCGTATGAATCGGGTGTGTCCGGTTGAACCGTATGAATAGGGATGATCTGATAATCCCGTTTTTATGAAAACAAGCTTAGTCTGTCATTATTGTAAATGATGTGTTGTTTCACTTTATTATCATAACACAAATTGTTCTAATTATCATGTACGTACTTATAACGAGTCTATCGGTTCAAACGGTGCAAACAGGCCAAACACGGGTCAAACGGGTTTATCAGGTCTAAGGATAGAGTAAACCAAACGCAATGGGTATCGGGCGGGTACAGTTTACCCGAAAAGTTCAAGCACTAATTATAGGTTAAAGTCAATACTTAAGAGCTCTAATTGTTTTCATTCACTGTTTTCTTTTTCTTTCTTTTTTTTAGGTAGCCGACCAACAAACATGCGGATACATAAATATAAATGCTCAAATCTAAATTATTGCATTATATTATTGCAATGAGCATCAACGTGATTTACTATTAGGAGTTAGCGTGATGCACTAATGTTAGTCTTTTATAAATGATGTTATTATTATTATTATTATTATTACTATTATTATTATTATTATTTGTTTATGCCCTTCATGCAACTTAGAATCAATCTCACATAAAGCACTATATCAGACCTGATTGAACATTAATTTGAAAATTCTCACATAAATAGATAAAATAAACAATTGGAACTTAATACATAAAGAGTTCAAAACATGTCCTCGTTTTCGTTTTCCTCAGTTTCTGAGGACGATTGATCTATCTCGATGACAACGTGATCTTTGTCTCCATCAAAAATATTTTGCTAGACACGATAACTTTGTTCAATGTCCTGGGAAAACATTATTATTATTATTATTATTATTATTATTATTATTATTATTCGACAGGCCATCTGTCTATAATGACAATTTAAAACTTTCTTTAAAAAAAAGAAATTATTAAAAAGCATTCTATTAAGTACCTAAATCCTCATATGCAGGTTAATATCTGAGTAATAAAGCTATCATTATTAATTTCCTGTGTATAGTATCCTAATTTGTAGTTTGTCCAGTTTTTATATACGTGAAGAATCACATTAGAAAGAAACTGATCAATTATATATTGACCTGTGTAACTATATCTTAAAGTTAGAAATAATATACTTACAAGCAGAGCAGATAAACAGGCAGAATCTTTATTAAGCCTATTACTAATATTACATATTATTATCAGCAATAATAATAATGATAACTAAATTCCTGGCGCAACAGCCTTTAGAAGGCCTGGACTTATGTCACCCATTTCTGTGGGGTAATGTGTTTAGAGGTCAGCACGGGCTCGGGCTATTATGGTAACCGTAATGGGGTTAGCCATACTGAGAGCTTTATACAGTTCTACCTGAGTTGGAGCGGCAACGCTGGAATCTAGTTACAATGAAGTATTTATGGTAGGGACAAGTAAACCCTTAGATCTTGACCTTCGAGGAAAAAAATTGGTTATGTTTTGTCGCGAGCTATAATTCCCTTGTTTACAATTGCAGTTGTATTTTTAAAAAAAATATTTATACTAAGTTCTTGTTTAAAATCTTAAATTAAACTCGTTTTGTATAAATGAACCACCTGCACACCATACCAAGAAAACACGTACAAAAATAGGGATGCGCACGAGATAAGATTTGTGGCTGTCTCGACTCGAAAATGTGCTGTAAAAGTGATGTCCCGACTCGAAAAATATATATTTTTCTATTGGAAGAGCCGTGTCTCGTCTCGAATCTTGTCAGGAAAATCCTGTCTCGACTCGTCTCGTGCGCATCCCTATACAAAAACAGCTTAAAAATACTATAATGTTATTCAAAGCTACACTGAGAAAAATATGTATGCGGCATACATAATATCGTAATTATATTTTGTAAATTCTGTAGGTTTAGGACTTAACGTACAGCAAGCGTATAACTGAAAATGCATGTTTTATAATACTTTCTGTATAAGTGTTCCATCTAAACATACTTTCCGTATGAAACAATATAGGCGGTTAGGATCTCACATACAAATGGACGTATATAACATATAGCTGACGAAGGTAATATACATGTATGTATGTACTGTTAGACATCAAACATCCTGCAACGGCATGATGTAACACCTAAGGGCAGTGCCTATGTAGCATACGGATAACATATGCTCCGTTCTGAGTGTTGTAGTAAGCAAGAGGAGAACGGATATCTGTACAATATACAACTGTCCGGAGAAGGGATTTTTCTCAATGTAAGTAAAACGCTACACTTATCTAGTATCGAGTAAAAGAATCACTGTTTCTTTCATGTTGAATTACATTATTACGCGTACGCGACTAAGAAATAGTTCCAATTTATAACGGTTTTATATGAAAACTAGCTACTTCCACGGGATCCCCCACCCCAAGTATAATACAAAACATTTTGCTACTTAATTTCTCCTCTAAATCTTGCAAATTTTTACTAGTCCTAGCTCCACAACCCGGAATTTAATCCTTAAACGTTAAATATGTTCACTTGCTCAGTTACTCATCTAATTAAGGTAATTTAGCTTAACTTTATTCTTCTACGAGAACAAACATGTGAAAGTCTTTGCAATCATTACTTTTTCGGTGAATGTTCCACCACAGTTCTTGTTTTACATATCACACCACAATAATTTGGACACTACTAAAACCAATCACCTTTAACGGAACTCGGAGCTCTTAATTCAATTCACAACTAATTGTTCCACAGTTAATCTAAGGTTTGCTGTTGACGAGGATTTTGCAATGCATGTATGTACTACTACTACACAATAGAATAACAAGAACCTACCGCTGTTACTACAATCGACAAAGGGGGCGCGGTGGCTCAGTGGTGACTCGCGTGTTAGCTGCCCAAGAGGTAACACGTCTTTCGCTGGTCGTCCGTCCAGTGTCGTATCGTGCGAGAGGCATTGAATGCGCCCAGTGTACTTTGTGTTTGCTTGGAATTTACGCTGACTTGATTACAATATATTTCAGTTTAGTGGTGACTAGTGAGTTTATTTAGAATTATAAAATGTCTATCAAACGTGTCAATACATTAAAATTAGGATTTCGTGCGATTCCTAACCGTCCGTCCACAATAAAAATCCATGAGTTTATTCAAACTACGTTTAAGTTAAAGGAAGAACAAATACTGAGTATTGAGTTGGATATTTATCGTAAATGTGTGTATATTAAGTTATTGTCTGACTTGTTGTGTGACAAATTATTAAGAGATCATGGTGATAGTGTTAAATTTCAAGATGATAGTGGAACATACCCCGTGACTTTAGAATTAGCTGATCGACCTTTAACCTATGTGCGAATACATGCTATTCCCACGGAATATAGTGATACTGATGTCACGCGTGCCTTGTCTATCTATGGAGAATGTAAAAGTATAAAAGACGAAATTTATGACGATACTCATATTTATAAAGTTAGATCTGGACGAAAGATCGTGACTATGTATTTGTTTAAACCTATACCGTCCTTCCTGGATATTCGTAACCAGAAGTTCCTAGTAACTTATTTCGGTCAGGACCGTACTTGTTATTACTGCCAATCTAGAGATCATTTACAAGATCAATGTTTTCAGCGTCAAAAACGGGCCTTTGTTTCAACAACAACCATGGAACATACTGAAAGTGATAAGGAACGCTCTCGGGTTTCGCCAACCCAAGAAATTAATGTGGTTAAACCTGCTAATTTGCCTACTTTAAAGTCAGATGTTGACTTTCCAAAGTTAATGACTGAGCTTACTACCCCTGTGATACAGGGCCGTTCTCTAAACACTACTCCGATAGTGCCAAAAGACAGTGTTCCTAGCCGACCATGTTCCGGAGCAATTAAGGAAAACGTCTCTCCCAAGGATATTAGTGATAGTCAGGACAGGACCTCATCTGCAGCCCCTCCAGCTTTACATGGTACTTCTTCACTGGCTGAGTCTGATTTTCCACGGGAACATCAAGTTGTCACTGAACAAGATAGAAAGACGCTTTTGATAGACAGTGATTCCTCCTCCACTAGTGTTGTTGATGGTGATCAGAAGCTCGAGTGCATCTATAGTGTATCGGAAGTTTCCTCTGTAAGTCCCATTTGTCCAGTTCAGTCCAAGGAAAAAGATCATCCTTTCCCCCCTGTGAGTTGTCCTAGTGGGAAAAAAGGATCTGATGCCCGGAATTCCCAGGAAGCCTCCCAAGACAAGAAACGGAAGAAAGCAGGAACGGCTATAGCTCAAGTAAAACAACCTAAGAAGACGGATCAAGGACCCTTAGAAGTATCACCTAGGATCACCCGGTCGTCTGTAGCTAAATTAGTGAGTACGGAATATCTACCTGATACCGCAGTTCCTTCTTCAGGTGAGTCACCCACAGTTTCTACTCCTACCTAAACATTCAGAAACACAGTGCTTGCAGCCAAATAGTGGTGTGGTATTATGAAGTGTGTTGCTAACATTAGACAACTTCCTATAACAATATTTATGTGTACTATCTTAAAACTAGCAACTATAAATATCAACGGAATACAATCGCCAGTCAAACTTGAAGCTCTCAATGACTTTCTACTTAAATCTGAAATAGATGTAGCTTTTCTCCAAGAAGTTGGTCCAAAGATTGTAAACGTACATCCATCATATAATGTATATAATAATTGTACATATAATAGCCTTGGTACTGCAATTTTGGTTAAAGAAGGCATCCCGCTTACAAATGTAGAATTACATCCTAATGGTCGAATTATCAAAGGTCAGGTTAATGATATCACTCTAATCAATGTTTATGCGCCCAGTGGAAGCCATAATAGAAAAGAACGGAATAATTTTTATGCAAATGAGGTAGCGCCGTTTTTTAGTGGCCCAAATAATGTTATCTTTGGCGGAGATCATAATTCAAGTATAACTCACACAACAGAACCAACTTACCATTATTGCCCTACCTTAAATGAATTGGTAAAGAATTTGTCTTTGGTAGATGTGTGGGACTTCAAACACCCAGATTTAAGGGGGGACACATTTATTACAAAAACTTCGAGCTCAAGGATAGACAGGATTTATGTAAATGATAACTTCAAATCCCAGGTTGTTTCAGTATACCGATATCCCACGTGTTTCACTGATCATCTCTGTTTAATAATGGAAATTAAAATTAATGACCAGAAGATTGCTCGGGGACGGGGATATTATCACATGAATGAAAGTCTGCTCAATGATGAGTCATTTTGTCAGCTCTTTTCTAAAAAGTGGGCTTATTGGCTTAAACAAAAGAAGTGGTTTAAAACATATATTGAGTGGTGGAATCAATACTGTAAGGACAAAATCCGAAGCTTTTGTAGGTGGTATTCCTCTGAAATTTATGCTGATAAGCGAAAACTTTATAATTTCTATTATAAATGTCTATTAGAGGCACAAACTGAAGCGATGACAAATCGCTCGGCCCTTATCTCTGTACGTAAATACAAAGCCAAATTATTACAATTCCATAAACAGAAAATGGAAGGGATTAGGTTACGTAGTAAAGTTCCAGGGTTTCCGGAAGAAGAACAATGCTCTCTTACACATGTGTTAACAGAAGCCAAACGTGGACGGAGGAAACTCATCACGTCACTCACAGATGCTCAAGGCTCCATTCAAACTACTCAGGACAATATTCGTAACACCCTGTATGATTATTACTACCAGTTATTTGGAGTCGCTGCTGCTACCGGCTGCGAAAATAAATTACTTGACAGTGTGCCTGCAGTGCTAAATGATGAAGACAATCAAATTTTATGTGCTCCGTTTACTAAAAATGAAGTACAAAGAGCTGTAAATGCTGCAAAAAAAGGAAAATCTCCTGGGCCCGACTCTATCTCTGGCCGTTTATATGTTAAATTTTGGGATATAATGGGCGATACACTAACATTGATTGTAAATGAATGGTTCTTTGCTTCAGAGACTATCAAGCGCCCTAATCCAGCCGTCACGGTCTTTATCCCTAAAACTGTTCAACCATCTAATGTTAGCCATTATAGACCTATATCCCTTCTTAATACAGATATCAAAATTTTTAGTAGATGTATTAAAAACAGACTACAGGACTACATGGATAAGTTATTACAAAATTTGCAATATGTGGCTGTTAAACAGAAAACCATCTATCACCTTTTATTAACTATTCGAGATAGTATTACTATTTGTAATGATTGCGCTCTTAAAGCGGCTCTGATAAATTTAGATTTTAAAAACGCCTTTGATAATATTGAACACTCGTACTTATGGTCTGTTTTCAGAAAATTCGGTTTTAATGAACAATTTGTTACATGGATGAAATATTTTTATAAAGATGCTCATACGAAGTTAAATGTTAACGGTCACCTATCCAACAACATTCCCATCAAACGTTCAATAAGACAAGGTGATCCCCTTTCAATGTTGAGTTTTGCTATTAGCCTTGCTCCCCTGTTATATGCTATGAATGACCGCCTAACTGGTCTAAATATTATTACCCCTGCTATAAAAGTGGCTAGTTATGCAGATGATGTAACAGTTTTTGTCTCTTCAAAACTAGATTATTCTCTCATGATGGAATGTGTTCGTGAATATGAGGTAGCATCTGGGGCTAGATTAAATGTTTGTAAATCGCATATGTTAAACATAAACAATAGTATTGATTTTAATGATATAGATACCGTCCCTCAGGCCGACAGTATCAAAATTTTAGGAATTACCTTTTATTCAAACATAATGCACACTATTGATCATAACTATACGAATATTGTAAACACACTGCGTCATTCAGGTTATGTAAATCAATCCAGAAATCTATGTTTATATTCTAGAGCTAAATTTATAAATGTTTATCTCTTAAGCAAAATCTGGTATTTGGCAAATGTATTACCTATGCCTCAACTCATAGGAAAACAAATTCAAAGTTTATGTGGTTGGTTTCTATGGAAACATCAGGTCTTTCGTGTTAAATATGATGTAATGTGTTGTTTACATTCACAAGGTGGCATCGGTCTGTTCAATGTGCAAGAAAAAGCTGCAAGTTTGTATGTTACTCGCTCAATGACCTTGTACACAGACGAAGCGAATAGTGTAACACAACAACTGCTCACTTACGTATTAGCACGAACAGAGAGGAGTTTACCCCTGTGTATGGCTCATCTCCCTCAAAGCTGTAAGTACTTGGAAACTGTTTTGTGTGATTATATATATCTGTCGCAGCTTTTTGATTTTAAAACTTTAAGTAGTAAACAGCTGTATGTTTTTAAAATGACTAGATTATATGTCCCACCTAAAATTGTGTTAGATGAGTACTTGTGTAATTGGTCCAATATTTGGGCCAATATCAATGACTTGACCTTGTGTGTTGCCAGCAAATCTATCTGGTTTATGATTGTCCATAATGTTATTGATACTAAAGAAAAGAGAAACAAATATGGTTTTAGTCCTGATGCTCTTTGCAATAGATGTAACAATATAGATACGTTGATTCATAGAATCACGACATGTCTGGAATCCACAAAAATCTGGTCTCAGTTACGTCACTTTTTAGCCATTCTTACTCGTAGTTCGGAACGCAATATAAATATTAGCATAGTTTTAAGACCTGATTATCGTTTTTATCCTGTTAGTAAACAACATAGTGTCAATTGGTATATAGGAACGACCGTCAAATATATTTTTAATTCCAACTTAGAAGCAGGGGGAGCCTTCTATGTACAGTATTTACAAAAAGAATACTCCAAATTAGCAAAGGATGTACGTAATAAGCTATTTGCAAATTTTATAGCCAACTCATTGTTCTAGTAACTTCCTTTCTTTGTGCCAAAAGCCTAACCGCTTCAATGTAATTGATTCTTGAGTTACAATAAATTTTCATTAAAAAAAAAAAAAAAAAAAAAAAAAAGTGGTAGAGCGTTCACCTCTGGTGCTTGGGGTCCCGGGTTCGATCCCAGCCCCCGCCAAGTGAACTTTGTGGTGGACAAACACCGTGCTCGTGGGTTTTCTCGGGGTTCTCCCGTTTCCTCCCACTTTCTTCATTCCACCATTTCACTCATCTCTCATAATCACCGTCTCCTTTAGCCTAACCGGCATAACCGTGGGACGTACAACTCAAAGATTTCATTTTTACAATCGACAAAAGATAAACGTTTTGTTCCTGCTCCTATTTTTGTGATTTGGCGGCAGCACTTTACACTTCGTCTCCTACCTTCCAGATCGCTATTACAACTGTGGCATGAAGTATTATGAACATATTCCTTCTTTACGTAAAAACTTGCTTCAATATGTATTGTGTCATTTCATATCAAGATTCGAGAAGACTGATAAACTTTACTTTAAATCCTTTAAAATATGTTTAGAAGTGTTCATCAAATAGTTAAAATGGAAAAATTCTTGGAATAATCTCTTTTGTATTGCATTTTATTCTTAGTGTTTACACATAGAATTAATCGGATTTTTTTTGCAAGCCTCCATGGAAATTTTAGAGGGACCAAGAAAAATTTAGGGGGGCCCGGCCCCCTCTTGCCCTCCCGTGGATACGGGCCTGCTGGAGCGGGCAATCTGGGGGCGCGATGGTTCAGTGGTAGAGTGTTCACCCCCGGTGCTTGGGGTCCCTGGTTCGATCCCAGCTCGCGTCGTGTGGACTTTGTGTTGGAAAAACACGGTGCTCGTGGGTTTCCTCGGGAGTTCTCCCGTTTTCTCCCACTCTTCATTCCACAGTTTCATTCATTTCTCATCATCACCGTCTCCTTTAATCTAACTGGCATAAGCGTAAGACGTAAAGCTGAAAGATTTCATTGGAGCAAGCAACCTGTAGTTGTCTCAAGATGGTTTAAAGCAGTTGCTATTTTTAAGTGGTTAAAAAAATAAAAGATCCAAAATGAAAAATAATTCATATCTGATTTATTCACTCCTTGTATTGATATGCAAATTAAATTACAACACTGTATTTTTTGTTTAGTGAAAAATTTGGCAAGGTTCTAGATTACTGCCTCCCCCTCTTGCCATTCAGGATTATCCAGGAATTTTACGTCTTGTCCCAGACGAATCCTTTGTTCACCGAAACGGTTACAATCTCGGAATTTGTTCTTCCATTTCTGGAATAACGAATATATCCGGTAGAGTGCATTAGTTACAGAAAAGAATATGGAAATGATTTTTCTTTAAATAAAGCTTAGAACTACCGCAAAAACAATGTTTAGCAGAGTGTGCTCAAACGAAACAACGTTTAAATCTTTGCGGTCCTTTGTCTTTGTCCAGTGGAACTCTGCATTTAATTTTGTTCAAAGCAGTTGTTGAGTCACACTCGACATGATTTTTACGGTTGATTTCATCCAATGTTGAACGGCACTTTGCTTGATTTGTTTAGGCTGTGGAAGTATCAGTAGTTGAACATGAAACATGAAACATGTCGTGGACGTCCCTGGAACCTAACATGTGGAATATTGTAATGTGCCAAAGACATTCAAAAATGTTCAGTTGGTATTGAAAAGTACAAATAATTTCTGCTTGTGTAAATCGAGACAGGTTATTGAAATATTTAATTTTGCACATTGCTGATCAAATGAGTTCGATCTCAGCTCGCGACGTGTGGACTTTGTGGTGGACAAACACCATGCTCGTGGGTTTTCTCGGGGTTCTCCCGTTTACTCCTACTTTCTTCATTGCACCATTTCATTCATTTCTTATCCTCGCCGTCTCCTTTAGCCTAAACCGGCATAACTGTGGGACCTAAAACTGTAAGATTTCATTTTATTTTTATTTTTATTTTTATTTTTTTTTCTTATTTATTTACTTTTTGCTTATCAAGTGATTCAGTTCGAATTATTGGCAGGGAATATTTAAATCAAAATCATTTATATGATAGCTAGTCCATGTGTCTCTTCTACGACTGGAATAAAGGTACTGAAAGGAGTTTCAGAATCGAAATGAAATTAAATTTTTGAGTTTTACGTCGCACGGGTTCAGAATTGAAATCTTGGCCTCTAACTCATATTGAAACTAAATGTTACAAGCTGCCACTTAATCATGGTTTATTTGCTGTGTTCCATTTACTACATTGTAGTATGTAAACGATTTTTAAAATGAAAATGCTTGCTAGAAAAAAAATTTTGACTTGTCTAGTCAATATTATCGTAAGAAATGTGTTAACTTTAAAAGTGAAAAATACAACTACGTGCATGTATATTCCAGATGAAAATGCCTGAAAACATAATTAGTGTGCGTGAACCACATTATTATATAATAGAGTTCTCCGACGGCATACAATTAGTCCCAAGCAAATGGTTAGCAGAAGGGAACAAAAAATGTCGCTGGCCAAAGTACACAACGTACACGAATTTCAATAGAGCAGTTAGAGACGAAGAAGATCCAAAAGCAGATTGGAGTAGTTATGATGTGCTTGCTGTCATCGGTCATTCGTGTAAGTACCATTTTCATTTGATTGATGTAAATGACAAGGGTAAGGTGATGTATTCAGGAAATTTAAAATCTTTTTTCGAGGATGGGGCTGGTTGACCACTTTCAATTAATACATCATGGTAGTAAATATTGTGATAAGCGAGAATACATAAACCAAATGATTGTTGCTCAGTAAATTCAGTTTTCAGTTCAATTCCATTCAGTTATTTAACAACAACGCACACGTTTCAAATAGCAGAGTATCTACCATATATTAGATGTAGTAGCTCAGTGGTTCTCAAAGTAGAGTCCGCGGACCCCCGGGGGTACGCGGGACCTAGCCAGGGGGCCGCGACGCCTAAAACTTGAAATGTGAAGTAATAAAATGCAACTCACAGCTGTTATGCAATAAATATTTTTAAGATTAAAAACTGCAGCTGTGAGCAGTACGAGTACAAAACAATAACTATTCATCATTTCTAGTGCTCAATGATTTCATTCACTCTTCAGATGAAAAGTCCTCTGCTGAAATGCACAAAACGCTTGAGTACACTTAAAAGCATTAGCTGCAAGGTTTCGAGAATATTTCCCTGTCCCACAACCTGGTAATGGTTGGATTGAAATCCTTTCACTAATCTAGAAATTCATGGCATACAAGGTATGAAGCTCTCAAACACAGAACAAGAACAGGCGTTGGAACTATACTGCGATATTTCGTGGAAAAACGTTTTCAAAGAAAATGAACTTGGTAGCTTTTGGTTGCATGTGCGCTGTGAGTATGAAGAGTTGTCTAAAAAGTCATTTTAACATTTGATGCCTTTTCCTATCACTTACTTATGTGAACAGACCGTTTCTGCTCCTTGAAGTATTAAAACCCTAAAGCAAATTCGTCTTAATGTGGAATCGGACCTAACATAAATGATGACAAAAATTATTCCAGATCTCAATACAATTATGAAAAATTACAAAGAATTTTATTCCTCACATTAGTGACCTCACATTTGAGAACATTGTTTATCCAGTGAATTTCCTTTAAAAAATGCATTAATTCTCAGTCTTGAATATTACTATATTTTCAATTGAAATTTCGTTCACTACGAAACAATTATGTACGAAGCAATTTGTATCTTTAGAATAACTTACTTATTGCATTATTTTTCTTGATCGTTTTCTTGTCAGTGATAATTTTAATTAGTACCGGTAGAAATCTGTTGTAATTACTCTCATGTTAGAATTTTTATTTTTAAAAAAGCACTTTATGCAATCATCTTACAAAACTAAAACTACTTTCAGTCGAAATGTTTATAGGTACCGGGTGAGGCATCTAAAACTGTTTTTGGAAATATCTGGAAAACCACAAATCTGATTTTAAAAAAAGTTGTAACAAAAGTTGTTCGTCTCGAAGAGGGACATCCAATGATACCACACTCGACTCCCTACCCCCAACCCCCGGGGGCGGGAGGGGGGTCAACTTTGAAATATTAAATAGGAACCATCATTTTTTATTGCACATTCTGATTCTCCGTGAAAAAATACGTAACTTTTGTTTGGAACATTTTTTTCGTTGCGTGATAGATGGCGCTGTAATCGACAAAAATCAAAATGGCTTACAAACACGAAAAATGAGGCATTTAAAACTGTTTTTCAGAATATCAGGAAAACTACAAATCGGAGTTTAAAAAAGTTGTAATAAAAGTTGTTCGTCTCGAAGGAAGACATCCAATGATACCACACTCGACCCCTACCCCACCCCCCGGGGGCGGGAGGGGGTTTACTTTGAAATCTTAAATAGGAACCATCATTTTTTATTGCATATTCTGATTCTCCGTGAAAAAATACGTAACTTTTGTTTGGAACATTTTTTTCGTTGCATGATAGATGGCGCTGTAATCGACAAAAATCAAAATGGCTTACAAACACGAAAAATGAGGCATTTAAAACTGTTTTTCAGAATATCTGGAAAACCACAAATCGAATTTTGAAAAAGTTGCAATAAAAGTTGTTCGTCTCGAAGGGGGACATCGAATGATACCACACTCGACCCCCTACCCCAAGCCCTGGGGGCGGGAGGGGATCAACTTTGAAATGTTAAATAATAACTCCTCTTTTTATTCCTGATTCCCATTCTCCATGTAAAAAAACATAACTTTTGTTTTTCTTTTTAAATTCTTTTCCTAGATAGCGCAGTGATCTTCAAAACATCAAAATTGGTAAAAACTATTATGGATGGGCCAAGTCGAACTATCAGTTCTGAGCCGAGTTATTGTTTATGAACTCGAGTTCCGAGTCAAATCGGGTTTGATAAATAGCTCACTCATTCAGCTCGTTTTAAGTCGTTTTGAAATGATGACCATATGAGACTGCAAAGTGAAAGTCATGTAAGATGTAAGCAGTAATGTGTAATACTTTTTGTGCTGCTCACGAGAGGGGACACTGGTCGCTTCTAGTCTCGTCTCGATAACAAGATGACAAGCGATTTTTATAACGACCTTTGTTCGCCTCGGCTCAATTGAGGCGATGTCTCGAGCAAGCTCGCTTCAGGTGAGCCATCGGCTCCGTTGGGATGAGCCATGTCCTCTGTTTTGTTGAATTGAGTCTAGAACTTGAGCAGGGTCTGTTGGGTGAACTGTTAGCTCGGCTTATTGTTCGGTTCGGCTCGTTAGTGAATGAGATGTGAGCCGAGCTGTTTGAGCGGTTGATAGGCCTAAGCCCGGTCCGAGCAGTTTTGAACTTGTTTAGCCGGCGCCTTATAACTTTTAAGTTTTTGGCTCGAGCCGGAATACTTCCTCCTCTGGATCTCAAACCCCGATGTCCTTGCTTCCTAAGCTTCACAACTACCGAGGTCGGAAGACAACTAGTTTCTAGTATTGAGATACAAACCGCCTATCTTTCATATTTATATACGGTGTTATAATAATAATAATAATAATAATAATAATTATTATAATAATAATTATTATTATTATTATTATTATTATTATTATTATTATTATTATTATTATTATTATATGCAATAGTATTATTGATAATAATTATATTGTCTATGTTGATACTTGAAGAGAGTACTTGAAACTACACACAGGATTTGGCTCGTTTTGTGTCGACTCGACTCGAAACTTAACCCGAATTCGAGTCGAATTGGAGGGAATTTTTCTAGTCGAGCTCAAATATGTTTGTTTCGAGTAGAGCTCAAAGAAATCTATTTCTAATCGAGTTAAGTTTCAGAGAAAACTCTCTCGAACTTGCTCATGCCCATCCCTAAACGCCGTTGACGAGTGATAAGAAAATGTTCGAAATGGTGACTATTTTCTGCGATACATTCTTTATCATTCAAATTACAGTCTATGAAGCAAAGACTGCGATCGTGCGTCGCAATCCATGGTCAGACTCTCGCTGTACATGTAACACTTGCAATGTGTGTTGCAGAAAACGGGCACCACTTCGAACATTTGTTTCAGTAAACAATGGAGACGTGTGAGAAACAAGGAGACTCTCCTAAAACAAGCACCACGATGGTGAGAGGCAAGAGGACTCGCATTGAAACAAGCACCCCGATGGTCAGGGTCCATGACATTTGGGGGCGAGACGTTTAAGTGCGGCCGCTTGGGCGCGAAATGTTTGGACACAAAACCTTTTATATAAATAGGTTTCCTACCTACATATACTGTATTTCATAACTAGAATCCGGATTTTAGGAACTAAAATATGAAAATAAGCACTGGAAATTTCAAAAAAAAAAAAAAAACTTCCACAACAATTTTGCAAAAACTAAAAATAACATCTTGAACACAGCAAAGTTCCTGCACGTCATGCACAACTTATCTGTACCAGTAATAAATAAATAAATAAATGCAGCAGATTCTCGAATATCCGCATCTCTAGTATCAGATCTCCGTACCAGGCCCGTATTCAGGGGTCTAGGGGATTGGTTCCTCCGTAAATTTTTTCTGCCCTACTAAAATTTTCACGGCAGGCTTGAAAATGAACTATAATATGGTTGAATCGGGTCCCTCCTAACTTCAGCCGGGTCCCCCTACATTTTTGGACTGGCTACCGGCCTGCTCCGTAGTATGCGATTTAGTTTTGCAAGAAATAAATTAAGATATATGTAATAAGGACATGTAATTTGTGTAAAAAAAAAACGTTTTTTTCTTAACGTTTAGTTATTTTAAAAATGTGACAACATGTATACAACACTGCACATATTTTCATTTTTGCATTTTCTTTTTCCATAATAAATTATTAAAACGAATGTTACAAAACATAGGAAATGTTTATTAAGTAATGAATAAGAGCTGTTTTTGGAATAAAAATTAAGTTTTTAATGCTATGGATGGGTGTTTCAGGAAGTGAGTATTGAATGCTTTTTTGTTATTCGATCTGCCCATTAGGAAGATAGTTGAGACTATTGTATTAACAGAAAGTTATTTCAGATTTCATAAAAATAGGCACTAGGTATTCATTGAAATAGGAGGAGTGGTCCAAATAAAATATACTATAGGCAGCCTGTGACACCCCAAACTAAACTTTGTCGTTTATGATATATCTAATATAAAGGAACGATATTGATCGAGTTGGCAGTTTATTGATGCACTTCGAAGGACAGAAAAAAGCAGAACTTAGTGTACGAGACAATGCTTCGAGAAGAAACCCTCCCATGGAAAGAAGAAAATATATTCGGGCAGATGAAAAATTCGTACTGTTGTACATTAATTTTGAAACTGTTGATATTGTAGAATACCGTAAGGCACTTTGCACATCAGGGGTTACTTTGCACAAAATATGAAGAGTTTCACAGTCCTCTGTCGGCAAAAAAATGAACAGAAAACAGAAAGTTTCAACTGGTACCGTAAGATAGAACATCTAACTGTATTTTGGCTATAATGTTGGCGGTTAACATCATTTCCAATTACCGAGAGGGTTCATTGTTGTAGAGGCATGGAAAGCAGTCACTGTCAAGGCCGCCAAAATTTGAAAGATATCACGTACAAGATTTTCCGTCAAAGTTAAGTCAGTTTCGTAGAATACTACCGTGTATAATGGAACTTTGATGCAATAGTTGAAATTGAAATGTGAAACGTTTTAAAGTCATAAAAAAGTAAAACTGGGAGAAGGGAGTTTCAGTCTGTACTCGGGGTTACTTTGCACCGGTCCAAAATACTGCTTAGATAAGAAATTATTACTACTGGAACCTCCTGCATTCTAAATTTAGGTAAATTTCCTATTTAGGAAGATGCTGGAATGAATTTCTTGTTGGATTATGAACAAATAAATTATGAACAATGACGGATCCAGAAAAGTAGTTTGAGAGAGGCTTTACTCAAAATACTTTTTTTTTTTTAATGACTAGGATTTCAGCTTATACGCATAGGAATGACTAACATTAGATTTTTAAAATAAGAAATCGTGCAATTTGGGTGGGTTTCAACCTGAAAGTCCCAAATTCCGTAAATCTCCCACTAATTTTCTTTAAAATGGCTTAAATCTTGTGCAAAGTAACCCCGTCTTACGGTACTTGCTGGGTTTGGCCCATAATTCCGTCATGCAATGATAATGTCATGGTAAATGTAACATAAGATTTTTTTCCTTCTGCATTAGGCATATACAACAATTTACTAGAACAAAACTAGGCCTAAGCATTTAATGCAACTAAGACTGTTTACCATAGGGCATACTGTTATAACGTAACGAAAATTTAGTTTTTGAAGATTTGTTTTTTTAGAAAATTGATGTCAAATTTCATCTGCTGAATTTCTTAAGTTGTGCAGTTATTTTTTATGACAGAGTATTTGTGATATTAATGTCTATTTTCAATGCTTTTAGTGCGAAAACATCCGGGTTCTCATTATGAAATACACTATAATTATAACCCATGTAAGTAGATTAACCTATTTAGATATACTGCTTTGAGCCAAAACATCTTGCGCCGAAACGGCCTTACGCCCAAATGTTCTGCTCCGGATGGTGAGAGGCAAGGAAACTCATATTAAAAAAGCATCCCGAAGGGAACAAATTATTACTACATCCACGTCGTTGTTCCTGAGAAACGCTAAAACTAGATTTTAATACATTGATAAAAACAAACCTTAAGTGTTTCCAAATGCTCTCTCTTTAAGTGACATCTGTGACAAAAATTACACAAACAATGTGGACATAGTAATGTATTAAGTTCTGGAGGATCAAGTGTTTTTGCTATAAAACACCGGTTTATCATTAGAGATTTTAGAATAACTGCCTTTCTAATATGAGATTGTAGAGAGAGAATCAACTATGGTGTAATTTGGTAGTATTTCCGAAAATATCACAGTATTAACTTTTCTAATCTGATGTGTATTTTGTAACTTACTTTAACTTTGCCGAGTGTTTGTAACCCATCATTATTTTGTACATTAGAGCGCCATTTATCACGCAACGAAAAAAATGTTCAATACAAAAGTTACGTATATTTTCACGGAGAATCAGAATATGCAATAAAAAATGGTGGTTCCTATTCAAGATTTCAATTTGAACCCCCTGCCGCCCCCGGGGGGTGGGGATGGGGGTTCGAGTGTCTTATCACTGGATGTACCCCTTCGAGACGAACAATTTTTACAACAACTTTTCAAAATCCAATTTGTAGTTTTCCAGATATTTCCAAAAACAGTTTTAAATGCCTCATTTCTCGTTTATAAGCCATTTTGATTTTTGTCGATTATAGCGCCATCTATCACGCAACGAAAAAAAAATGTTCAATACATAAGTTACGTATTTCTTCACGGAGAATCAGAATATGCAATCCGTTTTCCCCAAAAAACAGTTTAAAATGCTTCATTTTTCGTGTTTGTAAGCCATTTTGATTTTTGTCGATTACAGCGCCATCTATCACGCAACGAAAAAATGTTGAATGCAAAAGTTACTTATTTTTTCACGGAGAATCAGAATATGCAATAAAAAATGGTGGTTCCTATTTAAGATTTCAAAGTTGACCCCCTCCTGCCCCGGGGGTGGAGGTAGGAGGACGAGTGTGGTATCATTGGATGTCCCCCTTTGAGACGAACAACTTTTATTACAACTTTTTCAAAATTCGATTCGTAGTTTTCCAGATATCCCCAAAAACATTTTTAAATGCCTCATTTTTCGTTTGTAAGACATTTTGATTTTTGTCGATTACAGCGCCATCCGGAGAATCATAATATGCAATAAAAAATCGTGGTTCTTATTCAAGATTTCAAAGTTGACCCCCCTCCCGCCGACGCGGGTTGGGGGTAATGGGTCAAGTGTGGTATCATTGGATGTTCCCCTTTGAGACGAACAACTTTTATTGCAACTTTTTCAAAATTCGATCTGTAGTTTTCCAGATATCCCCAAAAACAGTTTAAAATGCTTCATTTTTCGTGTTTGTAAGCCATTTTGATTTTTGTCGATTACAGCGCCATCTATCATGCAACGAAAAAAATGTTGAATGCAAAAGTTACGTATTTTTTCACGGAGGATCAGAATATGCAATGAAAAATGGTGGTTCCTATTTAAGATTTCAAAGTTGACCCCCCTCCCGCCCCCAGGGATTGGGGTAGGGGGTTGAGTGTGGTATCGTTGGATGTCCCCCTTCGAGACGAACAACTTTTATTGCAACATTTTTTAAATCCGATTTGTAGTTTTCCTGATATTCTGAAAAACAGTTTTAAATGCCTCATTTTTCGTGTTTGTAAGCCATTTTGATTTTTGTCGATTACAGCGCCATCTATCACGCAACGAAAAAAATGTTCGAAACAAAAGTTACGTATTTTTTTACGGAAAATCAGAATATGCAATAAAAAATGATGGTTCCTATTTAAGATTTCAAAGTTGACCTCCCTCCCGCCTCCGGGGGTGGAGGTAGGGAGTCGAGTGTGGTATCATTGGATGTCCCCCTTCGAGACGAACAACTTTTATTACAACTTTTTTTAACTCCGATTTGTAATTTTCCAGATGTTTCCAAAAACAGTTTTAAATGCCTCACCCGGTATATCTATATATCCAATGCAATTTATTTTGTAAAGGAGATAATTGTAATTAATAATGGATTGGAATCAAATTTGGTACAAGTATTGGTTATTTATATATCTTGAGTGAATCTCCTATAATCTGATGGGAAATTTTCAAAATGGCGACCATTTGCAAATATTAAAATTACATATTTTTCATCATGTTAACGGATTGGAACCAAATCCTATATAAGAAGTGGTGGATGTGGCTCTAGGGAAGAATGATCCACATAGAAATTTCAAAGTATTGGCCGTTTGATTATTTTAAAAACGTTACAGAAATTTGCCTCACTCTCAAGACCGTGCCAAAACGCGTATTTTTTAAAGTGCAGATCTTGTTCTGAAAAATCGACATAAGTAAAGGGTCGTACTGCTAGACAGGGTCAACATAAAATAATAATATTAATAATAATAATAATAATAATAATAATAATAATAATAATAATAATAATAATAATAATAATAATAATAATAATAATAATGAAAGAAGACTGTATCCCAGCACAAGTACTTGCTATATTTCAGTGCATTTTTTTAATTTCCAATGTCCCATTGAGTTGTACACATTTGTGCCAAAGTTACAGTAGTTTGAAAATTCTTTTCTTTGATAAGTCCGGTTTGGTCACTTCGCACGAAGTTTAGAACCTCAAGTTCGACTTCCTTGTTGCTGGTGTACCCCTTTATGGCATGTGTTCTTTCACGAAGAGAAACAAATTGTAGTCTAATCCAACTGGACCTGGAAAAATGGTATAGAGGAGCGTCCAACCCAACTCTAGCTACCGCATTCCTCGTAAATTGTGCTGTGTTCGCTAGCATTGTCGTGCAGGAGGATGCTCCTATCCCTCTCAGGGCGTTTGTCACGCATGGCTCACCGAAGATTCTGCAACGTGCAAGTAGTGTTCCACTTTTAATGCTCCCTGGAGCAAAATAATTCTGCCATGGGAAACACCCTTCGCGTCCCAGAAGACAGTTGTAAAAATCAAGTTCGATCCTGGTTTCGATGTTAGACAGTGTAGTACTTTGTAGTTCCTTCGCAAATGTATTATTAGTTTTTTGTGATACAAAAGTTTCGGTACCTGTGTGTTTTGAGTTTAGGAAATAAATGAGGCGCTCAAAATAATAACAGCAGATCTTAACCAATCTCAAAATTTGTTATACTCTTCCCAAACTAGATTTTGGTTCTCTCATGTACTGAAGTATCGATATATCTACGCTCTCATATGCAGATTAGAATTAAATAATGTCAATTTTCTCAAAACGAAATTTCGTTGGAATCTGCCGTTATTATTGTGAGCGCCTCGAATGTTCATGATTATGAATATTTCTACATTTTGGTGCTACAGTGACTTAAAAAAATGTCACTCATATAAACAATATATAGCACTCAATGCTTACTTTTATTTTCCAGATTCTTATGAGAGGGGTTTGGAAAAGCTGAAGTTGGCAGAGAATAATATCGAAATACTGTTGGTACATGTGCCAATGATAGTGAGGAAGAAAGTTTATATTATTATTATAATTTCCGAAATCGGAGTCTCGACTCTCTACGACAACTATATGTAAAATGGCGGCGGGTCAAAATGTAAACAAAAGTTAATAGAATAGTCCATAGCCACCTCTATGAATCGGAAAGATGAGACGAATATGAAAACACGAAACTACGTGTGACATTATTTTCAAAGTACATGGATTTATAGTAAAACCGTCTTGTTCCAGGGCCCCAGCAGGTTCCCAGGCAGTGTTCAATTCAAAAGTTTCGAAAGCAAGGGGTTAAGTAACACATCATTTGAAAGTTGTGAAAGGAAAAAAGATGAGTTCACAATTTCGGACCAATTTAATGTATGATGCAAACAGGATAGAAAATGAAAGTGAGAATAACAAAGAAATAAGAAATAATCGAAATGGTAAACAAATAAAAAAAGACAATAGTAGTCTCTGTTCTATGATGCTTCCAATCGTCTGCAGTGGCGGTTATAGCTGCCGCCTGGTGATAACAACCTCTCTACTTCGGTTGGTTTACTCGTAAATCTCTTTATTTCAACGGGTTGAATAAATGAAGATGCAACATAATTGTCAACTGTGATTATCAGATGCAACATAATTGTCAGCATTTATATACAAACTCATTTTTCACGATTGCAGCATATTGGGTTACAGATGATACGTTTTTGACTTTTTGTGGATATTCACTATTGACAATAAACGTAAATACCACATTTTGCTTCTCCAGCTCCAGTAGTTTGAGCTGGAAATGCGTGTGATACATAGTGCGGCATTTTAAACTAAAGATGTCGCGTTTTTGAACATTTCATATTTTTTTCGCCATCTACGCTTACTGATCAACATTCATGCCAAAATTATATATTCCTAGCTTCAGCAGTTTGGAGTGACTATACTCTCAATATAGGTTTTAACCGGCCATCTTGGATTCAAGGTGGCCATAAACTTTTCATTTAAGTTTGTGTTGACATTTTGACGCTCCGTCATTTTGCACAGGTTCATCGTAGAGAACGTCTTCTTCTTTCAATGAACAACAGCCTCGAAACAATGTGCTAGTTAACCCTAATTACCATCTACATAAACTCCTACCGGGAATCCAACCCGGGTATCCCACAACGAAGAGCGTACGCTAACCGAGGAAGAAAGTTGTGCGTATGAGAAAAAGAGGGTGAGAGTACAATTATTGTAATGATATTGGCATATCTCGGAATTCCTTAACGTTAGAGACGTAAAAATCCATATTTGGACTTTTTATTTAAAACTCTTGTTTTAGCATATTTTGATATTTGTCCTGTGAGTAGTGCTCTCAACGGGTCGGGTCGGGTCGGGTTGAAGACCGACCCGACCCGACCCGACTGACCCGGACCGTGATCCGATCTGATTGACCTGACCCGATAACCCGACCCGAGCTGACCCGGTTGACCCGACCCGACAACCCGACCCGAATAACCCGACCCGAGCTGACCCGATTGACCCGACCCGACAACCCGACCCGAGCTGACCCGACCCGACAACCCGACCCAAATAGCCTGACCCGACAACCCGACCCGAACTGACCCGACTGACCCGACCCGACAACCCGACCCGAGTTGACCCGAACCGACCCTAACTGACAATCCGAGTCGGGTCGGGTCACGGGTCGGGTCGGGTCAACCCGACCCGTTTGAGAGCACTATGGTCACGACACTGGGTGAACGCCAAAATGCACTCACATTGGGAAACTAGTTTTAAAAGCATAATTTTAGAAAATAAAGCATAAAGCATAATTTAAAATATATAGCACAATTCTTGGAAAATTCTCTTTAACTGAAAGTTTAACATACTGTGTTAATATTTTTTAAAGCCAATATTTACAATGCAAAATCATTGAGAACATAACAATGCAACAATGAAAAGCTTATTTACATTTCTATAAACTTTTCGGTGAAATCCTTTGATGTGGAGAAAAGAAAAAAGTAAAAGAAGAAATTTTTCTACCAACAATGAATAGTATGCAAGAACTCCATACTCGTCATATTGTTACAGTGACGACGCCAGCTTTAAGTTCTTAGGGGGGCAAAGGAGGGGCAGATACATTTTCGGGTGGGGGCTATTTGCCATACCAAAAATGACATATTTATTACGTTTGACTTATTTTACATTACATTGTGTATTTCGTTGCTGTTTTTATGTTAGATCTATATGATTATAATTTAAACTTATTTCAAATAAAATTTGTAACTAACAAATTAGTAACGTCTGCACATTAAATATTTTTCAAAGAAACTTTTGAAGCCTGAACATAAATTGAATTACTTTCGCGTATGCTACAAGTAACACATTCGTCTATATGCTACGTATCTCTCTCTCTCTCTCTCTCTCGAATATATATATATATATATATATATATATATATATATATATATATATATATATATATAAATATATATATAGCCAGAGAGAGAATTTACGAGGAGCTGCTGAAAATGTCGTAGTCCAATCCAGAAGGAGTGTAGGTACTAGGTAGAAAAATGAAACCGTAGTTTAGAAAAACATATCTCTGTATATACAAATATAAATTTTCATATTAATAATGAAGTTCTTATTGTTTCTCAGGCCTCTGAAGTGATTATGTGTGCCCAAACAGATAATTTCACGAACATCCAGATCCTTACTGTTATAACATTTTTGTTCCACCAAGGAAAGTCACCGAAGTAAATTAATTAGGAAATCAGTGAAACACCACGGGACTCTCCTCCGTTATATATAGTGGTGAAGAAGTAAGTGGCTTAGTATAAACGTAACAATTTCTCAACAAATTATGCTTTACAACCAGGATGATTAAAAGCAATGACTCTTCCTGGAATCATGGATGCAACTTGTTACATTATTCTTAAAAATTGCAGCATTTCAGCCAGTGGTGGATATAGCCCGGGGCCGGAGGGCCTAGGCCACCCCAGTTTTTGTGTAACAAAAATAATTTAAGCTATTATTTATATAGTTTTTAAAGTGTATAGTAAACTCACGATATATTTATTATAGTCTGAGGTCTGCACCCCGCTTTCTCAGTTTTTACCTTCTCAGCAAAACTCGTGTCAGAGATTCTGGGCATTTCTTTGGAACTCGTCGGTAGCATAATTCAGAATGGCTTGGGTATGCGCAAGTTCTCGGCATAATGGGTTCCCAAAATATATGTCAGGAGAATAAAAGGGTAACGGCATTAAGAGAAGTCTTCTTCCAATTTGACCGTAATGCTGATCAATTTCGCTGACGAATAGTAACCATAGATGAAATATGGTTGTACCACTATGATCCTGAATCGGAACAACAGTCAATGGAGTAGTAGCACTCATTTCTCCATCGCCCCAAGAAGTTCAAGACACAGAAGTAGGTTGAGAAACTGTTTGGAACATTCTTCTGGTATAAGTATGGAGTGGTAGACTACCTCCTCAATGGTCAGATATTTAATCCAGAATCTATACATTACTTACAAAACTGAAAGAAAAATTCAAAGTTCAACGCTGCGGAAAATGAAAAGAAAGGAATTCTGTTCCTTCAGGAGAATACACCTGTCCATCAAGCCCCTGCGAACATAACTGACATTGCATAATCTAGGATTTCAATGTCTAGATCATCATTCTTATTCCGCAAATTTAGCTCCGTCTAACTATTACGTGTACTTATTTCCAAAACTTAAATAACACTTGAAAGTTGCCATTTTAGATCTGATAGGGGTAGTGCTACGAACAGTGGTGCGAGGAAATCTAGATTTTTTTAACTTTTCTGCAAAAGCTGGAGCACTGTACAAGGTAGTATATTGACTCTCGGGGGAAGAGAAGAAGAAGTAAAACTTCACCAATCCACGTGCACTCCTTCTGGGTTGGGCTACGAATTTTTCAGCAGT
The DNA here is from genome assembly GCF_964235325.1 of Thermobia domestica. NCBI lineage: Eukaryota > Metazoa > Arthropoda > Insecta > Zygentoma > Lepismatidae > Thermobia > Thermobia domestica. The sequence continues at coordinate 53,950,024 of NC_137461.1, read as the reverse complement.
TCCTAGTCAATATGGTAGATGTCACGTCAGTACTTTGAAACAAAATAAGTAAAGGAGCACTAGTATAAACCAATTACTAACTAAAGATCAGCACTCTGACAATACATTTTATTGGGAATCAATTTCTTCCATAATTTTATTATTATCATTTGCAGGAAGGGAAAACACAACTCTTTTTATCTACTTCAAAAAATTAAGCCCTGGTAGTTGCAAACTAAGCTGTTATAAGCACATCCTCTGAATATTGGAAACCGAGAATAATGTTTCAGAAAAAAGAAGTTTTAAATAAAACAAAATATGAAACTGAAAACTTCAAACCTGTATAAATACAAGTTACGTAACTGATTTTACCTTTCTTTTGTTTCCAATCGAAGTTGATCCAATGAGAAGAAAACAAGTCGACCAAATCTACTATTGTTCGCTAGGCACAATTATTAAAAATCATAAGAAAGAAGTATAACTAACATTTACCTCAAAAGGGGCTAAATTAGAAAACAGAAATATGCGTGTATACCCAGACGCTAAAAGAAGAAAGCTTGAGGATTAATCTGCCACATAGTAAATTCATGGAAAGTAGACTACAATTTGTCAAAGAGATTGGTTATGATACTGATATAAAATTCTACGTGAAGAATGTTTAAAGATTGTACGAGTCTGGAGGGGCAGTCTAAGTGGCAGTCAGGGGGGCAAAAGTAGCTACTAGGGGGGCGCTCGCCCCTCTGCCCCCTCTGGCGTCGTCACTGTATTGTTATGTTTATTTTTTTAACTTAAGCACTTTCTGCACTTTTTGGTGGCATCTTTTACTTTCCCTTTCTGTACATATGTACCTGTAAGGCGCACACAAATGATAGAAAAAATTTATTCGAGCAAAGCACATCTCTTTACAATGAATTAAGTAGAAAGTTCATTAAATATGAGAGAAACTAGTTGCAAAAAAATATCAATAAATAGATCAAGATATTTAGAATATTTAATGTATAATAAATATACATTATACACGATTAATGTAAAATAATCATTAAAATTAACAATAAAGCATAATTTAAAAAAAACATAATTAAACAAAAAATAAAGCATAATGTGGGTTGCTCTAACAATTAAGTTGTATGAAGACGAGAAGAAAACGAAAGCTGGTTCCTTAACGAATTTCGTTGATCTTTGTGTCTACAAAAACGCATTCCTAGAAACCTACAAGCTAGGTATCATCTCTGTGATTATATCAGTTTCTAGTGCTACATGTAAAAGGTCATTCTCTTCTTTGAAAAGATTAAAGACTTGTATACGCAATTCAATGACTCATGATAGGTTGAAAAACTTAGTGTTACTTTATTTTGAGAAGAAAATTGCTAAATCGTTAGATCTTTAACAAGTTGTGGATATGTTTGCTGCTGCCCACATGAATAGAAAGATCCTCTTCAAGTAGAGGCATGAACCTATAAGTTATTTTCTTTACCTGTAAAAGTGTATTTGCTTCCACTTAAGTCAACCAGCTACGCATATTTTAAACGCCATGATTAAATAACTATTTACTTATATTAGAAATCAATTGCATTAATGAATCCTAGTTGTTTGAGGTACTAAATTCTTATATTTTCACTGTTTTCCAAAGAGTAAAATCATGAACAATAAAGATGAAACATTCACCTTGAATACACACACACAAACACACACACATATATATATATATATATATTGGAGATGTCCCCCTCAAAATCCTCTTGGGCCCTTCATTGCCCCCCCCCCTGAAAAAATCTCTAGCTACGCTACTGGACACCATGCACCAGAGATGAATTCTCTACCACTGAGCCACCGCGGCCCTGCTTGGGCTTGGTCGTCCATATCCAATATCTCTTTTGGCGTTGCTTAAACAACTTCTAGTTTTCTTCTAAATTTTAAAAGTGGGGATTGCAATTAATGTAATGAGGTATCTATATTCGGAATTTTTTAAGGTTACAGACATGGAATTTGGTATTTGGACTTTTCATCTAAAATGATTAGACATGCATTTCAACGTTTTTAGTGTTATACCCAGCCTGAAAGGAAAGGGAGTAGGATGCATCACTAACATACCCAGCTGAGAAAGCTGATTAGTCGCTCAGCGTTTACTTATGCATCATTGTGCAATGTGCAATTGTTTGTTTTGAATAAGATACCTATTACGAGATTTTTATGGGGGATGCTATGATAAGTGAATCATATCATTAAAACAAATCATTAATACTTGCAATTAATTTTTAATTATATTTTATAATAAAGAAGAATAAATCCTTGCTACGACTTAGTTCATTATTTTCTGTATGGAAGGTTATTCCAGAATAAATAATGGAAATGTATTTAAGGGTATTGTTAAGAATTTTGTTTAATACATACAAAATTCTTCCGGTTGTGATGTATTAATTTGAAAAAATAATTTACGTAAGATGTACGGATAAATATAACTCAATTTTATTGGAGCAAACCAGGTTGAGGCTGTTGGAGTTGATCTTCCTACGAGACTTTGTGCATTTTGTATTCTTCAATGCGCAATTTTTAACTTGTAAATAAATTGAAACTTTTACAGTAACGATGAATGTTATTCTTTTTATTTATCTATAGTTTGAATATGTGTCCTTTTCGTTACAGCCAATCAATGGTCCAGGGAGAAAATACCTCAAGTTACAAAATTTTCCCTGGAGTCAAATATCCGTTAATTCTTGATGTAGGTTACTAGTAGATGTATAGTACTTCTTCCAGCCTCAGACCCTATGTATTGAAAATCCCACAGGAACAAACTAAACTTATCCCATTGGTTCTCAAATTGTGGATTCTACTAAAATTATTTAAACCATGTAAGAGAAGGGTACTTGGCGTCCTCACTTTGCAATCGGAAGACCCCCGGATTCTAATGTGGTTACCGGCCTTACTAACTGATTTTTCCAGACTTTTCGTTCAGTTTTCTCAGCGTGTTACCTATAAAGATAGGCCATTCCTGTTGTGGTTGTTACTAATTGTTATGATTGTAGTATGATGTAGCCTCTCCACCTCCAAAAAATATAACAGGTGTACAAATGAACCGGCTGTTTTTAGTGAACCAACTGTTGAATGGCAAGTGAACCGCTTTGTCCATACCTAGCGCAAAAGATCCTTGCGTTACGAACTTAATCCTCACCGTAACTCTATTCGTGAACCGAAATTATTTTTCCCATTGAAATTAATAAAACAAAATTAATCATTCTAGCCACAGAAACATGATAATGCATGTATTGTATTATATTTGGGAGTACTTTCTTTCATGAAGAGTATGGAACAAAAATAATATTATCCTAAGAATAACAAATGAATAATTAACAAAAAAAGGGTAAAAAAAGTTCAAAGGAGAATAAAAAGTAATGTTTCATCATAGTACTCTCAAAGATACAATATATTCGATAGGGTTACCATTTCCTGATATGTCAGAAAGTTGGACATCTAATTAAGTCATTATATAAACATTAACTTTCGACATAAGAATTAGAATTAGAGAATGAGAACAATTTTCATCCCTTACCTTCAAATTTGCTTTCAAACCATTACGTAAGTATATTGAGATGTATAATAAAATAATTAGGGTGTAAACAAAACCACTTATACAGCATCATGTTAACTTTCCTTATTCATACTGTTTAGTAGATCTTATGTCTCTTAACACTTCTCTTCACCTCACATCACGGAAATAAACTCATCTTGTACATTATGTTGACATAACAGCTTTGCCAAATATATGCCATAGGTCTATATATCTCCATAACAGCTTTGCCATATATATATCTCCACCCAGGAATTAGTGCCCGATTCCCAGAATTAGTGCTAGTCTTATTGATTAATTATTAAGTTAGCTTTTCTTTCAGCAGCGAGGCTATATGAGACGTGGATTAAACCTTAACTTGGAATCCGAACCATATGAGCTCCCGCTGGAAATCGAACAGGGATTTTCAAAGACAAGAGTGCATACGCCAACCGCTTAGCCATGAGGGAGCTGTAGTATTTATCTCGTTGAGAAGCTAGGATGCAACAAAAGTGTTTGGGCCAACTTCTCACTAGACCAACCACTTTATCAGAAACAAAAATCGTTTTCCACCACAAATTACTGCCGAATTAACGTTAATTAGGGTCGATTCACAGAGTTAGTGTTGGTCTCGTTGTTTTTTTTTTTTTTTTTTTTTAATTTTATGCCATAGTGAAGTTATATTTGTCATTCTCGGTTTGCGTTAATTTCTCAACAAGACCAGCAATAACTCACGGAACTGGTGTCACTTTCTTTTCGTTTTTCTCTCTCTCTCTTTTTAAATCAGAAAGTGCTTGGACCAACTTCACAGACGACCTTTCTGATAATCCCCAAGTTACGACCGATTAGTTCCGATTCCGGAACTAATATTGATGATTAGTTCCGAAAGTTCTGAAAGAACGATTTTTTCAGTGGAATTGAAGGATCTAATCTCTGAAAGAGCCGACTTGGCTTTCGCGGAATTAAAAGACGGATTCGCTTAGGAAAGGAAAGGTTGGATTCACTCACCTGTCAGTCGGATTGAAGTATTTGGTTAATGGAAACAAAGAACAGAAATGTGAATCTACGTGTAGTTGATTAATAACGATGGAATCGGACAACACCAAGACTTCAAATAGAAAGGCAATACTGACAGAAAAGAAACATATGAGCTTATTCCTTGTATTTAAAAATTACCAAGTCTTTCTATTTTTATCCTTTTTTTCATTATTCTGGTCACCGTAACTACTCTAGCAAAGTAGGGAGTGCAGAAGGTGTCTTATCAAAGTGTTTCTTTATCTTTTGCTTTTACACAGGTTTTAAGGACTACCAAATCTAGTTTATTATTATTATTATTATTATTATTATTATTATTATTATTATTATTATTATTATTATTATTATTATTATTATTATTGCAATTCAGAAAACGAGCATATTAGTCAAACCTTCGCGGTCTTTTAGTATAAGTTGATCCATCCGAACGTATGCTAATGTAAAATACGCAATCGATTGTTGCGATAATATTACAGTTCAACACAAAGGCTACATAAAATAAGACCTATTGTAAAGAGGGGGAGCATGTCATCGAACACGAAACCATACGCACATTAACCACATTTCCCAAATCTAAGTTGCATTAAAAGCTTGTTTTATGATAAGTAAAACGATATTTAGTTAACAGCATAATGATATATACGGATTCCCTCGATTTAATACGACTGTCACAACCTAGTAATACAGAAATGGAGAGTTGTAACCCAAACCTTTCTACCAAAGTGAAATAATAAATAAACTGAATCCGAACAAAATAAATTGGAGAGCAGAGAAAGGTAACACTTCATCCTTAAAGGAAGTAAGATACGCCTACTTTCTAAAATTCTGATCGTTGTACGACTACTTTTCAAAAGCAGAATTCCTTATATAAAAGAAAGCAAAAAAAAAAAAAAAAAAAAAAAACGAAATCTTTCGTTTAACTTTTGTTCTCTTGTCGACTGATTTTAAGTCCAAGCAGCGCAGAAGATTCTGAAGACTCGTGTGGTATGTGTATCGTTATATTCAATGATAATTTCAGCTTAAACTATATTTATTAATCTACATAGAAACAAGATTGAAGTTTAATTCCTTACCTGTCTATAGAAAAATGAAATATTTGATTTTCCTTCAACACTTTATATGTTTATTTGCAAAAACATATATACATCAAGTAGCTAGTAATTACCCGTTCTTGATTGAGTAGATAACGCAAGCTTCCCGTGTGCGTTCTAGAGGTCTGCACGGACCGGAATGTTTAGCCCGGGTCCGACCTGGCTCGTGAATTTATAATGTGAGGTCCAACCCGAGTCCGAAATATGTTTTAGCATTTAGGACTGAGCCACTCCCGAACTCGTGTGATAATCAAATGAGCCCGAAATAAGCCCGAATTACAGAAACTTAAAAATTAAACCAAATTGTATTTTATTTTCAGCTATTTTGCAATTGTGCTCTAAAAGTTCTCCAGAAACGACGGTGCAATAAATATCGTTGCACTGTATATTTACAAAGTTAGATCCGAAAAGGCCCTAGAAATATGGTTGTATATTTAAACATTTACGGCCTGAGCCCGACCAGGGCCGGAATTATAGGTATATACCTTTTAGGCCCGAGTCCGGCCCGTGGACTCGGCTAAAGCCCGTGCAGGCCTCCAGTACGTTGCCCTGGTTTTAATATAGGTGGAACTACTTGCCTGGAGTACACAGTAATCAATATAACAGTATTCTCCATCTTATATAGTATCGGTGTTGAAAATGTATGTTAAACTGCAGTAATCAGATTAACCAATTAGTTAGAAATAATAAACATGTGTAAGCAAATAAATTACTTTTATGATTTTAAATTAGAATAAACGTAAAATGCAGTATGCAGCAAACAGTGTAACGTAAAATATGTAATTTACTACCAGGGCCGGCCTTAAGCCAATTGGACCAATTGCTCCCAATCGGGACCCGCTGTTATGGGGGCCCCGTGCTAGTGTCGTCAACTCTACTGTCCAGTCTACTCTAGAGTGTTTTTTTTTTTTTTAAGCATGTTAGGCCCCAGAGCAAATAAGTGCGTTGTAGTCCCTATGACTAAATTTTGCTTCTAATACATGAAATTAATACATGCATGGCCTTCTGCTAGGGGGCCCCCCGACAAAGTGGCTATGCTACCGTTAAAATGGCTCTGCTACTCTCTGTTGTCAAGTACACCCAACAACATATTGCAATACAGTTACGTCCATACACCCCACAAGGGGGCATATGACCTCTCCCTAACAAGTAAATAAATAATTTGTATTAAGTTTCCGGACATAAGTAAATATTTTTAAAATTTAATGCTGCAGTAGTTTCTTTATTTTTATACGTTTTCAACTTCTGTTGTAAAAATAGATATTATGTTGTAACATGAAGCTGCCCGTAATACGAATAGCTCCACTGTTACCGGTCAGGAATGCACAACATTCCCCACATTTAATCCAGTTAAAAGAAATACGGGTAGTTTAACCTTTAATAAATAAACGTATTCTATTAATATGCAATTCTTGTAACTAAATAAGGACAATCTAGGCTAAAGGAAAATCTAATTTTCAAAAAAATCCTTTATAAAATATCCGAACTTGATAGGAACAATTTAACATTATATGTATCGACTGAAAACAACATCTAAATAGAATCAACTACAATATGAATATTAGCCCTATATATATATCTCAACAAGACAGAGTCAATCAATTATCCAGTTACAATTTGACTATCAATTTAAACCCGCCTTACATATCAATGTCTTCACAATATATAATGAGTATTAATCTCTTTGATATAATATATATTAATACGTAACTCACCAGATATTATACAATAATTTTTCACTATAAGCTCTAGGCAGCCACTAAATATATATAACACTCATAGGAACCTGTAAGCTTTTTTTTTTTTCTTTCTTGACCGGTTATATTCTTGTTAGCAACTGACTTTTATCCAACTTCAAAAATTTACAAACGCAATAATTTCTAAACTCGCCACCCATGGCGCTCCCTGCCATAACAACTCTAGCGGCCAAGATTTTTACTAATACAAGATCACTAATCAAACCTATTCTTCCAAATTGAAGCATAATTCATAAAATTTAATATCTCAGTACACACATCGGCGCCCCTGGCCAAAAATAAATTTATTTATTTATTTTTAATCTATTGCTATGAATTATAGGATCAGCGTATGTCATGCTCTCATAATTAGTAATTAGTCACCACTAAACTCTAATTCCTACACAGAATCATACAACTCATTCACCACCAACATAAAAAAATATAAACTAAATAACAAAAATTTCCCCCAAAATTTCATTCATCCACTCACTCATACAATCCATACATACCCCCATCTAAGCACCACCATCTACTCCCGAATTTATCTACTGGGTCATATGTCTATGATCACATAATTCATACGCAATTTACAAGCGTATTTCAATTATAAGAACACATAAATACCTGAGATTTTTTTTTTTTAAATTCAAGTACCCCAAAATTGACTGCCAGAGCAAATAACTAAACAATATAGGCAAGAAATCGAAAAATTAACACTTACAGATGTCATCAGGTACAAATACAAATATTACTTGCAATTACTAGTCAAATTCAAGGATAGTTCCATACGGCTCTCGGTCGATTGACATTCTTTTCCAGTCAAATTCTTGTACAAATATTTACAATATGACATTAAACGACAAACACGCGGACATCATTGAATTCCAGGCCTGGAATACACAAAAGAATAATTAACAAACATACATTAAATATACATTTTAGATATTTAAATCTAAACCAAATATCTGGATGCTGCCAAATATATATATATATTTTTTTAAGGATAAAGAGACGGATCATTTCATTAATACACTTAAGTAATATACCTCCTTTCTCGATAAGGCTTAGTTAAGGAAACATGGGTCTTTCTTACATCGCGCTCATTACTTATAGATCTTACTTGAAGGCTATTCGGCCCTAAGAACTTGATAATCTCGAACGGCCCCAGCCAGCGAGGAAGAAATTTTCGAGTTATCTTATCAGCTAAAGATGATTTAAACTGAGCCTGAATTAAAACCTTATCCCCAAGCTGGTAATTCGTAGGCGATCTACGTTTATCAAATATCTTTTTCTTTCTGTACCATGCTCTTTCCATATTTTTCATAGCATTTACCCAAACATCTACCTTTCGCGCATCTAAATCAAGAATTCCTACATTCCATTTAACATCAAGTGGGTCACATACATTATAATTATATACCATTTCCATCGGTGAACATTTCAATTCAGAATGCTCTGCACAATTGATCGAAAATTCTATCTCGTTAATCCCCTTATCCCATTGAGTTTGTTTGTCATGAAAATAAATTTTTAAACAATTTTTTAAAAGACGGATGTATCTTTCAGCATTATTCGAAGAACTATGATAAGGAGAAATACGAATGTCACGAATTCCTTGACCAAAAAGAAAATCTCGAAACCTTGCAGATACATATACACTATGGTTATCGTGTGCTATTGAGAACGGAAAACCATGCCTACACATTAATTTATACAATTTATTAATAATTGTTTGACTATTCAAATTTCTAAGCGGTTCCAAATACATAAACTTAGAACAAGAATCTACTACAATTAAGCAATATCGACCAGATCTAGATTCTGTTACTGGCCCTATTACATCCGTGTACCAAATCCCGTTTATCACCTTCTCAAAAGTTGATACTAACTGACCCATTTGTTTACGATTGTTACTTTTCATACGTTGGCACTGGTCACACGTAGATACATATCTTTTAATATCATCTACCATTCCCATCCATGTATATCTGGAACATATCTTCGCTATAGTTTTCCTCGTTCCAGTATGAGCTCCCGGTATTATTGAATTATGATAAAATTCCAAAATAGTATTAATTAATTTCCTCGGAAGACAGATCTTATACGGATTTCTTAGCGCTTTAGTTTTTTTACACAAAATATCCTTAACTAACTTATACCCTTCCACACATTCCTTTCTCTTCAACTTATCTATTATATTATTCAGATCTGGATCCCTCCTTTGGTATTCCTTAATAGACACACTAGCTAAAGGCATATTCCACATGTTAATCAAGCACAAATTTTTTACCTTGTCCGACAAAGACGGTTCCAACACCATCTCTTCAAAATTCTCTCTATCATACAGCCTAGAAATAAAATCTGGTACCACATTTAAATTAGTAGGGACATGTTTAATATCAAAATCAAAAGCAAGAAGTCTATACAGTAAATTACCATACTTCTTAACCCGCTTTAAATTTTTAATAGCGTACGCAAGACCTTGATGATCCACTCTCAACTCAAAACGAGAATGCAAATATGTTTTAAAGCGTTCCATCGATTCGATAGCTGCAATAAGCTCAAGCAAGAATATAGGCTTATGGAAATCATAAGGTTTTAGTTTACGAGAATAAAATGCTACGACCTTTAACTGCCCTGTACTATCATATTGTTGTAAACAGCCTCCAACGCTACGTAATGTTGCATCGCTGCTAAGGACGAATTTTGCATCTAAGTCAGGCAATTTCAAAACAACATGCGTTTCAAACAGTTCTTTAATTTTATTCAACGCCTCTTGTTGCTCCTCCGTCCATTGGAAAGCTACTTTAGGTGACCTAAGTCGATTAAGTGGTTCCATGATATCCTGAAAATTAGGTATAAATTTACTAAAGTACTGCAAAAAACAGACTAAACTAATTAAACCACGTCTATTCTTAGGCGCTGGTAACTTCTTTATTACTTCGATTCTTTCAGGATCCATGTACATATTACCATTCTCTATAACATGACCCAAATACGACACGCGTTTCTGAAACAACAAAGATTTGCTCACAGATAAAGTTATTCCGTTTTCACGGAATTTACTTAGCACCTTCTCCAACAATTTCTTATGTCCTTCAATGTCTGAACTATATAATATTACATCATCAAAGAACCAATCAACGCCCTCTGATTTTAATGAATATAATATATTATTCATTATTCGTGATAAAACGAAAGAACCTGCCGCTAATCCAAATGGCAAATAATTAAATTGAAATAACCCTCTATGCGTAAGGAAGGCAGTATATTTTCGAGAACGCTCAGTCAATTTAATATGCAAATAGGCTCGGCGTAAATCTAATTTTGAAAATATAACACCCTTTGATAACTCCGCCATAACATCTTCTATCCGCGGCGTATACTGTGGATTTAAATACAAACGTCGATTTAGCCCTTGGTAATTAACTACCATACGAGGATCTCCTGTCTTGTTTTTCACTAGAAAACAAGGAAATGACCAATTACTATCACTAGACTGTATAATTTCTTGAGCCAACAATTCATCCAATACCTTATCTAAATTCTTTTGATCAACACGGGACAACGGATACGGTTTGTTTCTTATGGGAGTTTCATTATCAACCCTGATATCATACTCAAAATCTTTTATCTCACCAACCCTATCTGTAAACACATCCGAAAATTGACACAATAAATTGTTTACATACCCTTGTAATGAAGGATCTGCCTCATGTAGAAGTGGATCTACCATAATCTTATCTTGCACATCCGTAAACTCCTGATTCTGGAATAACGTAGGATGACAATTTCCAAAAGTCGAATCACCAACCTCTCCTCTAACATACGGGTTTAACTGGTTATCTCGATCTGTCTGGACACACCACTTCATGGCAGGTTGATCATGTTTACTACAAAATACAAATCCTCCGGCAGCATTATTAAAATCACTTGAGGGGGGTGTCGGTTTATAACTAAGAGGGACTTCCACCTTTTCAAATTTCAAGATTAATCTGTTAGTACTTAAATCAATTTGAGCCTTTATAAATGAAAGCTCATTTATGCCTATTATGAATACCGGTTCCAACTTCTCCACTAAAAAAAACTTTAGTTTATAAACCTTGGTATGAAACCGAATAGGCAAGACCACACAAGAATGTAAAGTAATAGTTTTCCCATCAACACCACTACCACGGAAAGTTTCTTGAATTAGTTCAATTGGCTGACGTAATGTACTATTCCACTGTTCGAAACACTCTTTATTAATCATAGAAATAGACGAACATGTGTCAATTCCCCCAAAGTAATGCTTTCCCAAAACATATGCACGCACAAATGTTGCAATTAATCGTTCACGTTGATTAGAGAACTCTTGAGTACTGAAAGTAACAGCCGAATTTCTGTCCCTTTTCTTCGCGTCTTGTGATACATAGTTTTTACTACCCGTTTGATCCCTACTATTCGACACACGAGTCACGTCGCGTTGCCGCTCACTATTTGTTTTCCTATTTACCGCCACTGTCCTTGCTCGTACTCGGCACTGGGCAATACGATGATCACCTCCACAAAAGTAACAGTCTATTTTTTTCTTCTCCCAATGTTGAGTATTACGAACTATAGAATCATAAACCAACTGATTCCGCTGAAAAACGTCGTATTTTTGAACTTCTCTTATAACCACTTCTAAACTTGCAGGATATTCGTATTTAAACAATTCATATCTAATTTGAGGTCTAAGTCCCTTCATTACATTATCCAAAATAATAGTATTATCTTTAAGTCCCATACAAATAATGTAACTATCAATCATGTCATTTACAAATGATACTGTATTTTCACTTGGCTGCTGTATTCGTTCTACAAACGACCTTATTATTTCCCTTTTTCCTAAATCTGTTATAAATTTCGCAAACAACGAAGAACATATTTTAATCCAATCATGCGTTAACGAAAACAAATGCAATAATTCATTATGAAGTACGCCAGATGTTTTACCCAAAGCTGCTATTAATACAGATTCTATAGGAAATAATCCTAACTTAGTAACCCTGTATACAGCCAACATAAACGAAAATAACTGTCTATCATTCAAACCATTACAATTCGGAATTTTATTCATATATTCAGAAAAACTACGACTTGCAGCATTTACAGTTATTTTATCAAAACACGTATTAAATGGTATAAACGGCTGATCAGCTGTTGCTCCTACACCTTTACTAACGTTACTAGGTCTGCTATTATGTAATCGCTTATCTACCTGATTTGAAGGACAAGCAGGTGGGCTGTCATAAAGCGAACGCATAGAGCCATGACCTTCCAGAACACCATTACTAAACAGCAAATTATCTACAGCACTCAAGGTCGTCGATCGAAGCGTATCACTACAGGTGTCTGTACTTGACCCAACAAACGGGTTACCTTGCGTTTCATTACTAGTAGAATCAAACAATCCAGAATTATCCGTCAAGAAGGACATATCCCAGTTCCTATTTACTACTATTCCCTGATCACCATTTTCGAAATGATTTAAATATAATTGTGGTCGGTCAGAATCCAATATGCCCCGCTATTAACACTAATTTTACAAGAAAGGAAAAAGAAATAAGCATATAATTTTACAGATATCTGCACACATATACAAAACTCTTAATTTCCTTCTGTTTTTTTTTTTATCTTATCCTCTTTATCCACAATTCTCTATTTTTCAGTTTATTATAACTGGTGAGCTTCGTAAATCCTAAACTAGCCATTAACTGAAATGAGTTGCTAACAAGAATCTTGTGTAACATGAAGCTGCCCGTAATACGAATAGCTCCACTGTTACCGGTCAGGAATGCACAACATTCCCCACATTTAATCCAGTTAAAAGAAATACGGATAGTTTAACCTTTAATAAATAAACGTATTCTATTAATATGCAATTCTTGTAACTAAATAAGGACAATCTAGGCTAAAGGAAAATCTAATTTTCAAAAAAATCCTTTATAAAATATCCGAACTTGATAGGAACAATTTAACATTATATGTATCGACTGAAAACAACATCTAAATAGAATCAACTACAATATGAATATTAGCCCTATATATATATCTCAACAAGACAGAGTCAATCAATTATCCAGTTACAATTTGACTATCAATTTAAACCCGCCTTACATATCAATGTCTTCACAATATATAATGAGTATTAATCTCTTTGATATAATATATATTAATACGTAACTCACCAGATATTATACAATAATTTTTCACTATAAGCTCTAGGCAGCCACTAAATATATTTGGTCTAGGAATTAATTCGTGCGGTTGGTACGCACACATTGAAGCTGTAGTACAAACACAAAATACATAAATACCTTAAGAAAAATATTGTCCATCGCTAGCCACCACTTTCGCCCATCTGTCAGGCAATGTACGGATTCCGTGGCGAAAGAAGTCCTCATCCTTGGAAGCGATCCAGTCAGAGACCCATGTTTCGATATCTTCTGAAGAAGTAAACCGCTGTCCAATCAAATCGTTGTTCATGCAATCGAACAAGTAGTAGTCCGAAGGAGCAACGTCTGGTAAATACGGCGGGTGGGGTAAAACTTCCCATCCGACATTTTCTAAATAGGTTTTGACCGGTTTTGCGACATGTGGGCGAGCGTTATCATGTTGAACAATAAGTTTATCATGTCTGTTCTCCCATTCTGGTCGTGTTCTGGCCAGAGCTTGCTTCAAACGCATTAATTGTCGTCGATAACGTTCTCCATTCATAGTTTCACCCGGTTGCAGCAGCTCATAGTACACCACACCTTTCATATCCCACCATATGCACAGCATAACCTTTGCACAGTGAATATCTCGTTTTGGTTGTGATGGACCTGGTTCACCTGGTTTCACCCAGGCCTTTTTTCGTTTAGGGTTCTCGTAATGGATCCACTTCTCATCACCCGTAATAATTCGATGCAGAAACCCCTTTCTGCTCTGTCGTTGAAGCAGCAATTCGCAAATGGTTTTTCGTCTTTCAACGTCTCTGTCTTTCAATTCATGTGGAACCCAATGTGACATCTTTTGAATCATTCCCATGGCTTTCAAGCGTTTGGAGACTGTTGTTTGATCAACGCCTAATGCTGCTGCAAGTTGTTCCTACGTTTGACACGAATCCTGCTCGAGCAATGCTGTCAATTCTTCGTCTTGAAATTTTTTTGGCTGTCCAGCTCGCTCTTGGTCTGCCAAGCCGAAATCACCACTTCTAAACCGTGCAAACCACTTCTGACACGTTCGCTCAGCTAGAGCATGGTCACCATACACTTCCACCAAAATACGATGACTTTCAGTCGCACTTTTCTGCATGTTAAAGTAATGCAGCAGGACACCCCGCAAAAACACTTTATCAGGCACAAATTGCGCCATGTTCACTTAACTACAAACTGGTGTTGTTGACGCTTTAATCCACTGCCCTATACTACGAACGATACGCGATGACAGGGGTTTGCAACACATGTGTGGATACACGGAACTGTGGGACGCTCCGTTCGTTGCGCCATCTCTTGTCCACCCGCACGAATTAATTCCTAGACCAAATATATAACACTCATAGGAACCTGTAAGCTTTTTTTTTTCTTTCTTGACCGGTTATATTCTTGTTAGCAACTGACTTTTATCCAACTTCAAAAATTTACAAACGCAATAATTTCTAAACTCGCCACCCATGGCGCTCCCTGCCATAACAACTCTAGCGGCCAAGATTTTTACTAATACAAGATCACTAATCAAACCTATTCTTCCAAATTGAAGCATAATTCATAAAATTTAATATCTCAGTACAATGTGCAGGGAGTATTCTTTAACACCTTTAATGCTCTTCCAAATTTCCTTACATACACCCTGGGCATAAAAATATTGTTTTCTTTGAGTTTGTGTAAATATGTATATCATTATTCTGGGATTCTTTCATTTGGAACATCCGACTAAGTTAAAGTTCCTGGTGTTCATACTGATTATATCTTCTGATACTAACATGAATTCCGAGATATCAAATAAATCAGCCTCAGTGCAACTTCTTTGGATATTCTTTCTCTTATTATAGCTGTATTAAAAATTCTAAACCAGAAGACAAACTTTGCCCTGAATATGTAAGTAACTCTATAGCTCATGGAACCCGGAGGTCTAATGCCGCATACACAAAAGCTCTCCACTGACCTCTACCCTTAGCCATCTTAATATTGTCCTCCCATCTGCGCCTAGGTCTTCCTAGTGGTCGTTTTCCGATTGGTCTTCCAGTTATGACTTTGAAAGTATTTCTACTTTCTTCTACCCTGACCACATTACCTGCCCACCTAAGCCTCTTAGATTTGATGACACAAACAATGTCTGGTAAACCGTTTAAATTATCTATTTCCTCGTTATGAAGCTTTCGCCATTCCCCATTCCCGGTCCTCTTTGGTCCGAATGTTCGTCTCAGGATCTTGTTCTCAAATACTTTCAGTCTATGTTCTTCCCTCAGAGTAAGCGACCATGTTCTGCAACCATACAGAACAACAGACATGATTATCATATTATATATTTTAAGCTTGAAATTCCTTGACAGAATTCGCGACGATAGGAGGTTTTGAACTGGATAATAAGGCAAATTCCCTGCTTTTAGTCGACAATTAATTTTTTTGTGAATATGGTTTTTGTCTGTTAATATTGATCCTAGATATTTGAAACTATCCACTTTATCAAAAGTATTATATAATATTTTAGGGAATCCACAATTTGCCATATTACGATCCCGATAACAATTTCACGCTGATTATACATTTAATAAGTAGCTATCTATGATGTTCTCTAACTAACTAACTAACTAACTAACTCTATGGCCTATGGAACCCGGAGGTTCAATGTCGCGTTCACAAAAGCTCTCCACTGACTTCTATCCTTAGCTACTTGGATCCAGTTCCTACTTTGTATTCCTATCTCTGCGAGATCCATCTTAACATTGTCCTCCCATCTGCGCCTTGGTCTTCCTAATGGTCGTTTTCCGATTGGTCTTCCAGTCAAGACTTTGAAAGCGTTTCTACTTTCTTCCATTCTAGCTACATGACTCGCCCACCTAAGCCTCGTAGACTTGACGACCCTAACAATGTTGGGTAAACCATATAAATTATGTAGTTCCTCGTTATGAAGTTTCCGCCATTCCCCATTCCCGTTCCTCTTGGGTCCGAATATTCGTCTCAGGATCTTGTTCTCAAATACTTTCAGTCTATGTTCTTCCTTCAGAGTAAGTGACCATGTTTTGCAGCCATACAGAACAACAGGCATAATTATCGTTTTGTATATTTTAAGCTTCAAATTCCTCGACAGAATTCGCGACAACAAGAGATTTTGAACCGAATAGTAACACGAATTTCCTGCTTTTAGTCGACATTTAATTTCTTCGTGAATATGATGTTTCTCTGTTAATATTGATCTTAGATATTTGAAAGTATCCACTTTATCAAAAGTATTATTTAATATTTTAACGCATCCATAATTTGCTGTATTCCGATCCCGACGCACTTCTATGTATTTAGTTTTCTCTGCCTTTACTTCTAAACCCATGTCCCTGCAGGAGTTTAATAAGATCTCTGCATTTCTTTCTATTGTTCTCCTATCATCCCCTATTAAATTTACATCATCAGCATATCCCATAACCTGGTGAATACCGTTCAACTCTAGGCCCTGGTTGCTATCTTTGATTTTCCTTATAGCGTATTCCAGAACGAAGTTAAATAATAATGGCGACAACGCATCTCCTTGTTTCAGGCTATTTTCGACGTGAAAGCTCGTGGAGAAAAATTTTCCTACCCGTACTTTACTTTGGGATTCATTTAAACATATCTTAATTAATCTAATTAGCTTTCTCGGTATTCCAAATTCTGTAAGAACGTTGTATAATGTTTCTCTCCTAACCGAATCGTACGCCTTTCTAAAGTCAATAAAAAGTTGAAGTACCGGGGTATTGTATTCCCACTTTTTTTCGAGTATTTGGCGCATGGTAAATATTTGGTCGATAGTTGATCGATTTCGTCTAAATCCGCACTGATAATCTCCAATAATTTCATCTGCGTATGGGGTCAGTCTTGCTAACAGAATATTTGAAAGGATTTTATAGGATGTTGACAGAAGAGAAATGCCTCGATAATTATTACAGTCAGTTTTGTCGCCCTTCTTGTGAATTGGAACAATGATTGATTCTTTCCACTCTTGTGGCAATTCTTCCTTGTTCCACATAAGGAGAATGAGATTGTGTATCTTGTTCCACAATTTTGCGCCTCCAGCTAAAATTAACTCAGCCGGAATTTCATCTACACCCGGAGATTTGTGTTTCTTTAATTTCTTTATAGCGGTTTCCACTTCTATTCGGTTGGGTTCTGGAATATACGGTTTTGCGGTGTGTATCACCTTTTCTCCACGCACAGTACTTTTTGGTTGCGTGTTAAGCAAATCGTCAAAGAAATCTTTCCATCTATTTAAGATGCTATCTGTATCAGTGAGAACTGTACCGTCAGATTACTTTAATATATAAGCACGAGGTTGATAGCCTTTCTTAAATTCGTTGATTCCCTTATACATGTCCCGGATGTTTTTATTTTTACTATTATCTTCAAGTTCCTTAATTTTAGCTTTCAGAAAGTCGCGTTTCTTTGTTCTAAAAGTTTTGGAAGTTTCCCGCCTGATATCTGCGAAATTTTGTGTAGTTATTTCATTCGGATTTTGTAGCCAGCGTAATTTTGCATGTTTTCTCTTCCCTGCTAGTTTAATGCATTCCTGGTCGAACCATGGTTTGTTCCTACGTATTTCTGCGTGTCCCAGTTTTTCTTTTGCTGAAATTTTAATGCTATCTCTAATTTCAATCCAAGTATCCTCAACACTAGTGCACTCCGAATCTTCTAAAGCCGAGAATCTATTCGAAACTTCAATCTGGTATTTCTCTCTTACCTGGCTCTCTTCTAATTTCTTTAAATTAAATCTCTCCGTTTTCGGACAATGAATATTACCTATATTCAACGATAACCTCTCTCGTATTATCGCTGCTACCAGGTAGTGGTCAGTGTCACAATCAGCCCCTCTAAACGCCCGGACATCAATTATGCTAGATTGCTTTCTTCTATCTACTAAAACGTGATCAATTTGATTGTGTGTTTCTCCGCCTGGTGATGTCCAAGTGTATTTATGAACGTTGCGATGTGGGAATTTTGTACTCTTCACGATTAGGTTTTCGGATGTTGCGAAGTTCATGAGTCTAACAACGTTGTCATTACTTTCCTTATGCAGACAGATTACGTTCCTTATAATCGGTTTGAAAATATCCTCTCGTCCTACCTTCGCATTGAAATCCCCTAACAGGATTTTCATATGGTATCGCGGGAGTTGGTCAAATATACGTTCCACTTCTTCGTAAAAACTGTCTTTAATATCGTCATCCTTATCTTCAGTTGGGGCATGTAAATTTAAAACAATGATATCACACCACCGTCCCTTAAGAGTAATAAGAGAAAGTCTATCAGTAACAAATTCAACCCGTTTAATTGCTGGTAATATACGTTTATGAACGAAAAACCCTGTTCCTAACTGGTGATTTTTATTTCCTTCCCCTTAAAAAAAAGTAAAATTTCCAGAATTCTCAGACCCATTTCCTTCCCACCTAACTTCCTGAACTCCTACTACGTCCATCCTGTATTTCTCTAACTTACTCGTTACGGATTTTAAGGCGCCTGCCCTATAAAGACTCCTAATATTCCATGTTCCAAATCTCATGTCCATTTTCTTTTGCTGAGGTCGTGCCAAGTTATCAGTCCTTATCCGAGGCTTTTGTGAATATTTCTGAACAAGTGCTTTTTTTTTACAGGATGAGGTTGTTACCCCTACCCAAACCCCCAAGCTGGAGGACCACTCCTAGTCGGCTGTCCGCGACTGCTTATTCAGTATATTCGCAGCTAACCTCTATATCTAGAGGCCTTCTCCTCGATCCGCAACCTGAGGACGCGCCATGCCGTGGTGACAGGAACCCACGATAGCGTATATTTAGTTTAATAACTTGAATTCTTTTCGAAAAGATACAGCTGTTAAGAAATCTTCAGCGAATTCATATCAATCTGCATTTCATTATGTCTTACAAATATAAACTTATGGAAAAATAGACTTCACCATTGTATTTCTCGTAAATTCTAGCCCAATTTAATATATTACATGACTCGCTTCCTATTTAAAAAAGTCGAGAAAGATACAAGAGGCCGACTTCAAGATGGCTGCCATGATAAGCATACCTTCAAACAGATGTCTACTTCCTCCCAGTGTAGGTTATGTGTTTTTGCTTTTCATCCCTTTACCCTTTTACAAATAAAATGGAATTTTCAAACTTGAAACACATTGTTATGTCATATTCTGGTAAGGGATGCGCACGGGAAAAGATTTGTGGCTGTCTCGTCTGAAAATGTGCTGTAAAAGTGATGTCTCGACTCGAAAAATGTATATTTTTCTATTGGAAGAGCCGTGTCTCGACTCGAATTTTGTCAGGAAAATCCTGTCTCGTGCGCATCCCTAAATCTGACCAATCAGGATTTTGGCCACTGCGGCCATCTTTATGGCCGGAGGCACTTTAAATTTTGCTTACGCTCGTTTCCTGATATTCCACACTTCTCGACCAAGCTTGGTCAAGAAACTAGATTTGGCATCAATAGGTTTATTTGTAAGAGAAAAAAACTATGAAATACTGGTACAGAACCTTCTTGAAAAATTGGGAGGCACAAGGGTGAAATATGTATTTTAAAATCATTCATTGTCTGCATTTGCATTTGAGTTTGAGTGAGAAATTAGCTGCTATAAGTAATGAACAACGTGAGTGTTTTCACCGGAACACTTACAGATGGAAACACGTTATAAAGGGAAATGGGCATGACCACTAGACCAGTAGGGAGAGCGATATTATATATATATATATATATATATATATATATATATATATATATATATATATATATATATAGACTCTAAACTGATGGTGATCAGAAAAACGGAAACACCTGTAGTTGGCAACACGTCAGATGTATGGGTTGGCAGTGGTGTCGTGGCGCCCGCAGTGCCGCACCGTTAGTAGTGGTGTGTTAGGCCGGTCTCCATACTACGTCAGGAGCAGTGGAAGAGCAGTGTCCAGTGGCTGCAGCAGACGGAGGTAGTGTAAAATGGGAGACCTCTCAGATTTTCAAAGAGGACAAATTGTTAGTGCGCGGTTATGTGGAGTGAGTGTGACGGCAATGGCTACTGTGTTAGGTGTGTCGCGTGGGACAGTGTCGAAGGTGATGGCGGCTACACAACACACGGGAAAACCACATCGGGGAAGCGGAACAGTGGGCGAAAGAAATTCATGAGTGACAGGTCACGCCGGGTATTAAAGCGCTATGTCACGCAGAACCGTCGTGTCACTGCGGAGCAACTGACGGAGGAACTCAATCAGCACCTCCCCCACCCTGTTTCGACAATCACAGTCCACCGTGAATTACATGACATGAACTTACGGGGTTGTGTTGCACGGGTCAAACCGATCATCAGGGACTATAACGCTTTCGCAGGCCGCAAATGGTGTCGAGACCATGCAACTTGGACCGTTGAGGACTGGAAACGTGTGATATGGTCGGATGAGTCATGCTTCACCCTATTCCCAACCACAGGCCGTGTCTATGTGTGGAGAACGCCCAAAGAAGCTTATGATCTGCAGTGTCTCCGCCCAACTGTGAAACATGGCGGCGGCTTGGTGATGCTGTGGGCCGCCATATCATGGTTTTCATTGGGTCCTGTGGTCACACTATGCGGACGAATCACTGCCAACGATTATGTCGCAATTTTAGGAGACCACTTGCATCCTATGGTCCGGATGTTGTTCCCGGACAATGACGCCGGGATGGTTCCTTCCAGGATGGTAGTGCACCCATTCACACATCTGGCGTTGTTGCAGCGTCATTTGAGGAACATCGGGATGAAGTTCAACACTTCCCCTGGCCCGCCCAATCCCCAGATCTCAACGTAATTGAACATCTGTGGTCCGTCTTGGAAACACGATTCCGGCGACGATTTCCACCTCCATCCTCTCTCACAGAACTGGCCGATGCCCTGCAAGAGGAATGGTGTAAAATTCCACTTGCTACCATTCACGACCTCTATGCCTCCATCCCACGTCGCATCAAGGCTGTACTGAAGACGAAAGGTGGCCCGACACTATACTAATCTGGTAAGTTGCAATTTAATGCAGGTGTTAAATTTTTCTGATCACCATATATATATATATATATATATATATATATATATATATATATATATATATATAGATATATATAGATATAGATATAGATATAGATAGATAGATAGATAGATAGATAGATAGATAGATAGATAGATATAACCGCTACCAGGTTATAGAAGGATTTTTGTGGACACTCTGTATATTTCGTAAAGACAGTGATTATTATTTTCGATTTGTACTTTATTCTACAACGCACATAAATTCTTTCTTTGGTGGGAATTGCTTCTTTCCCACACAATTGGACAAAGAAGTCTTTCATCGTTTTCTCATATATATATTTAAAACATTGCTTTTGCTGAGAACATTTCAGTTAGTGACTAACCATTTCAGTGTTTCTCCCTGACTTATTATATGCACAGTATATATTCTGCAGTTATTAGGAACTGAATTAAGTGCTTTCTTTAATCACTTATGGAAACATTACAATAGATTGGAGAAATACGGGCTGACCAGATGTCCCAGTAGCCAAAGTGGCACCAGCCTCACAATTTTTGCAGTTCGTTATCTGTACTTTCTCACGCCAGTGTTCTAGCCGTGTCTAGTGCATTATGGGCAGTTGACTAAAATTAACATAAATTGTTTTCTATATTCTGTTTGTATGTGCATACAGGTGAGTTAACTGAGTGATTTTTGAAATGATCTGCCAACACTTTTCCGTTGATCATTGCAACCCGTAGCTTGAGCTTGGATGCTCGAGGAGTTTGACTCCGGTGTTGTACGCAGCCACCACGCACTTTGGGTTGGTTAAGTTTTGTGAAGGGGCACAAGCTATTTAGCCGGTGAAGGACGATTTCTTACGGCTAGCCCCAACTAGTGAAATCCCAGGTCCGCAGACCTTGTGCGTTTAAAAAGTTATATGCGCGCCCTCCAATATCAGTATTCCACTGTGGAGATCTTCTTTTCGTTTATTTGCTGAAGATTCACCTTTACGCTGCAGGACTGTTCAGCGTAACAGCTGGATTCATCGTGGGACGATCCAGACAACTTTTCCCCAGTGCTAATCCCCCAAGTGTGTCAATGGTGTGAGAGAAGAATTTGTAGTGATATCTGAATCATAATCATATATATATAAAGGGCTATATTGCCCGAAAAGGGCAAAGCGTGATTTCAGCGACTAAAATTGTTATACATCCTCAGTGTTCAGTGTTGTGTTCATTTCTCTTCGTTATTTTTTTTATTATTTTGTTTATATACTAGTGCTCTAATAAATAAGCATAGTGTTATTTAATCCAGTGTGTTTTCGTTGCTTGTATGAGTGATGTTTGTGTGTGTTATGGTCTGGATGGCCGTCTGATCGTCCGTGAGGTTTTCGAGACGAGACACCCGAACCTCTCGGCGCCTAATGCTCATCTCATTATTGAGACCGACGAGCTTTTTGGAAACAGTTTGTAACCTTTCTTGGAGATGTCTTTCATCGTCCTGTCCAGGTAAGTTAAAGTATCGGGAGTATACTTATTGGCAGTACCACGAGCCACGGACAGCGACCAGACGAACTGAAGTGGTTACAAAAATATAAATGTTCGCTCGAACAGTGACCCGAACTGAGGCGATTACATATAAATGGCCGCCCGAACAGCGACTTGAACTCAAGCCGGTTACAAAATAAATGACGCCCGAACTACCGACCCGAATCGAGACCGTTGGTGCTCGAATATAATTATAAGATCAATATTTTAATATACCATTTCTCTTTCAGCTCAGTACCAGGAATTAAAAAAGAAAATCTCTCTCAGGTGATTTTAATCATGTTTTTGTGATAGTCTAGGTTATTTTGTTCAAGATGCCATACACGCAAGCAGAGCTAGCTTTACTTAATGAGAAATTAGATTTACTTTTGCAACAAAATCACGCTCACTTTGCTAAATTATTAAAGCAAAGTAAAGAGTGCCGTGCTGAGTTTAAAGAGAATTGTGCTCGCTTGAAAGAGAATCTCGTTGAGTCAAAGAGTAGATTAGGTCAAAAGATAGACGCTTTACGGGATGTGTTTTGTGAAAATAACCAAGGAACAGAAAGCGCCGAAAACAAAACACCGGAATGTGAACCCCAGTTACAGTCAGATGTTCCTACTGGATACGAAACACAGGAATATGAGCCTGAGTTAGTGACTGATATTCCTAGTGAAAACAAAATATTGGAATTGAAACCTGAGCTAGAAACTAATACTCCTAATGAAAAGGAAACGCAGGAATCTGAACTCCAACCAGAGACAGGTAGTCTCAACCAACCTCGTAACAAGTCCGATAATGATTTTATTCATTCAGTATCTAGCAACACCACTTGTAGTAACAGTAGTAGTGAAAATTACGAACATATGATTGTAGACGACAGAGGTCGTAAGCGCACAACAGCTGTCACAAACCACAGAGTAAAAAAGCAAAAACGAGGTTACAGTTATAGCAATAGGCAAAGATACGCAGACCGGAGCGTAAACAATACGAAATTTAAAGGGAATCAGAACCGAGATCGCATACGAAAGAATAACAGATACAAAAGAAGTCGTAAATCACGACCACGTAACCTGAGTTCTCACAAACGAGACAGGAACCGCAATTTGTGTGACATTAAACATAGATTTGTATATACATAGAGGTAACCGCTGTAGGAATAGACGAACAAACCGTAATTATCAAAGCAGAAATAGTAATCATAGGAAAAGAAAAAAAAGTAACCAAGACTTTGTATGCTGATACGAATTTTCTTTCAGGAAAGCAAGGCAGTTCTTTTAATCTTTCTTTTAACTTTTAAGCGATAGACATTCATTCATTTTTCTTCCTTTTTGCTTTTAGTTTTTGATAGAACACCTGGATACGAAAAGAAGAATTACGCATTTCTTTTAATACTCCTTTTTGCTTCCAGCTTTTAACTGTTCAGCAAAGAGCAGATAACACGTTTTTCTTTTTTTATTTTGATAAGATAGTCGCTGCATTTTTGACCACCTATGTTTATGGTTACGAATAACGGGTGATATACAGCT
This sequence comes from Thermobia domestica, assembly GCF_964235325.1. NCBI lineage: Eukaryota > Metazoa > Arthropoda > Insecta > Zygentoma > Lepismatidae > Thermobia > Thermobia domestica. The sequence goes on along the minus strand of NC_137461.1, from coordinate 53,925,372 downwards.
GATTAATTCTTTTCCTCTTTTTGTCTTTGCTCCGTGTAGCACTTCATACTTCAACCAGCTGTGTATGAGTGTTGCAAACCTTATCACTGACTTACTATTAGTTTAATGTTATTAATTTTTTCTTGTTTTCATTTCAGATGTTTGAATTTAGATTTTTTAGTAAATAATTAACGTATCCCATACGTAGGGGAATTGCATCTTAAAAGCAATTTGAAATCTTAGCGCGATTTCCGTACCCCCAGCTAGTGGGAAGATATTTTGGCGTTATAATATATTTTATTGTTTTTTAAATTTTAAATCCCTTTTAGGATCCCTTCCAACTTTCGAAATTCTTAAATATGCTATTACATGTTATTTACAATTAATGTTTGATTTTCTTTAAAAAAAAGAGAGAGAGAGAAGAATACTGTATCCAGATGCGCAGGATCAGAAAATTTTAGTTGTTACTTACATATATAGTTGTATGTTTATAATTAAAATTTAGTATGTATTCACATACGTAGAGGGACCGTATTTAGCCATAAACGGTTTGATATCTTGGCGAGATATCCGTACCTCAGCTAGTGGGAAGATGTTTTGTCCTTATAACATATTTCTATTGTTTTTTCATTTAAAAAAAATTCTTTTTAGAATCCCTTCCCACCTTCCAAATTTTTAAACGTGTTATCATACGTATAACTCACAATTAATGTTTGATTTTCTTTTAGATTTTTTTTTAAATAATGCATCGAGATGCCCAGGAAGAGAATTTTTTTAGTTATTCATTATATGTACACTTGTATATTTGTGATTAAAACTTAGTACGTAATATCATGCGTAGAACATGAAACTTTACAATTATCAATGTTAAATTTCTTTTTCAGTGTTAATCTTAGATTCCCGTTTTCATTTTGAAATGTTTACTGTAATTTGATTGAACCTCATTTACGTCATTTACCCGATTTTGACTTTATTTGAATTTCCAGGATGTGACATGATATATTTTGTTCGAAGAGAAAAGTTTAGAATGGAAAGTAGGCTAAGCCTTAAACGAGTGAAACAGGCATTTCCTTGTTAGCTAATAGCGTGTGTAGGAATGTCATGTGAATAGTATATTCTCCGAACGAAAGCAGTAATCTTTTTATTTTAGAAGGAACTATATGAACAGATATTCTGATGGTGAACGGTCGTTTTTCCCCTCATATTAATATGTATGCGGAAATATGTTTAACTTCTATACTTTCTTGTAATTTCTAATTAACATTTTTTTTCGTCTTCTCTAGACCACTGAACGACAGTAGGGAAACTTCTTCGGGTAGGATATTTTATGGGGATAAATATTTTTTTAGGGAGGCAATATTCCCTGGAATTGCAGATTTCTTGCAAAATTGGATGTGGCTAATCCATTGGATATTCCATAGCTAACTGTATTTTCGCCATCAATGGTATAATGGTGTTATAATGGTATAAGTCACACAAATTTATTCCTTCGTTTACTTGAATAACACAAAAAGGTATAGAAATTCTGAGCTTATTCCTTCGTTTGTTTGAGTAGCAGAATATGGTCTTTCTTTGTTTAAATCTGAGAAATTGGATCGTATAAATGTGTTCGCAGAATGGCTGTGTAATTGTTATCTTTACCTAATAACTCTACCTAATACAATACCTAATACAATACACCTTTAAAACCTACTCTCACTCGAAAAATAAACTGCACTATTACAGACTATTATAAGTACAGTGCAATACCGCTATTATTTGGAAATTCTTACACAATGTATCGTTCTTGTTATCGAAGTCTACTCCAACTAAGCATAAGGAGAAAGTAGTATTTTTTTTGCCATAATGGATTATTCTGTATGTATAGCTTTATTGTGAGAAAAAACATTTGTTATTCTTTTTCACCATGCTTCCAAATACCGCGAGGTCCAATAGATAGGTATCAGGAGATACCGCAAAAAGTCCAGTTTTACCACATCGTGTAAAGCAACCAAGTAAATCAGCAATCTGGATACTTGGCCTGAACTCGCACACATGATTCCAAAACTTTAATAACTCATCCAAAGTGTCCTGCGTTCCCCCATAGCGAAAGAAAGCTATCACAGTATAACTATTACCCTTAGGTTTCATGGCAAAAAAGGTAGCTGATTGGAAAAGAGAACTGTGTGCGGTTAAACGAGTAACCAACGACAAAAAGTCTATCTTAATATCTACCTGCAATAAATGCTTAACAAATTCTATCATATACCATTTGTTATAGCGACTATTAAACAAATATCTATCCATCAAATAATTGTCTACCACATCGTTATAGTGGGCATTGTGCTCAACAAAACATGGCTTTATTCCATTATCCAACCGAAAATATCTAACTGTAGACCTAGAATAAGCGGGGCGACCATTACGTTGTACCACAGGGAAATGAAAAACTTCGGCCATTGTGATACACACAACCAAGTATGTGTTAAAGGTTTTAGTTGTTAATACAAAATAAAGAAGCCAACAAAACTAAATATTCTACACCTTCTCGGTGGTACTAAATAGTACAAAATACTTAAATTGATACAATGGTACAACACTAAATTCCCAGCTGGTACAAAATAAAATATTCCATTCAAATTTTTTGCCCTTTACAAAACTAAATTCCGTACATATGCCACTCAAATTCATTTATTCTTCCTTTTGACCTCTAAAATAATAATAATAATGATTTAAAATTTAATTTTCCATTTTTTTCACTCTCTCCTTATCTCTACTTAATTAAAAACTATCGTTTCTACTAATACTGTATTTACCCATATAGAACTGTCTCAAAATTATCTATTCGTTTTCTTTTACTAGATGTAACCTGATAAATTCTAAGATGTGGATAATTTCCAAGTAAAGTTGTCGGATAAAGCAGAAGATCGAGAGAATCGAATTTCTATCCAGCAGAAGTGTTATTTAATATTAATCTTGCTGCCATTGGTCTAAAATGCATGCCGAAGACCGTAGAAGAAAGAATTTGTTTTCTAATTTCTGGAGTGGAGCTAAGAAGCTTGTTTGTTGTATAAAAGGTATACTCCAATATGGATTTTGTTTTCTAAAGCATAACGAGTTTACTGAATCGACGCCCTACTAGCGGGTTTCTAATGCTTGGTCCTCTTAAGTCTGCTCCAAATAAGCGTAAGGAGAGAGTAGTATTTTTGCCATAGTGGTTTAATCCGTATGTATTCGAAAATGAAAGTCGCAATAATGCCATATTGTTTTATTTTTTAATCTATGTACTAATTGATCTACTCGCAGCAGGATTAGTTAAAATGAACCTCCTTCCAATTTGTTCCTTCGTTACAAAAGGCACATAAAATGGTCTCTCTTTGCTTTTCCTCCGTTTATTTGTAGAGCACAAAAAGATAAAATGGTCTTTCTAAAAAAGCCAACAAAACCGAATGGGTCACACAAATTTATATTTTTGTATATTTTGAGTACTACAAAATTAAATAAAATGGCCCTTCCCCGTTTTCTTCTGTAGAACACCCAAATTTATTCCTTCGTTTATTTTAGTAGTACAAAAATGTACATAAATACTGAGCTATTTAAATTTTACCTTCTTCGCTTTTTTTCTGCTTAGTACAAAACTGATTAGGTCACCCAAATTTATTCCTCCTTCGGTTTCCTTTTTGTCGTTGGTGCTCCATTTTTTGTTGGTACATGAAAAAATAGGCCATCCAAATTTTATTCGTTCTTCACTTCTTTTTCTTACTTTGCTTGGTACAAAAGTGAATAGGTCACACACATTTATCTCTTCGTTTGTTTAAATAGTACAACATGGTCTAGAAATTCTGAGCTAGTTAAAAATTGATTGCTTTGTTTAATCGTGTAGCTCCTCTTTTCTGTTTGGTACAAATTCTAAGTCGGTTAAAAATGGTCTCGTTGGCACGAAAAGAAATAGGACACCCCCAATGAATGGCAGAAAAAAGTATAGAATGCTGATTCTGCAAACTGAATAGGTCACCCAAATTTATTCCTTCTTCGGTTTCTTTTTTGTCGCTGGTGCTCCATTTTGTTTGTTGGTACATAAGAAAATAGTCCATCCAGATTTTATTCGTTCTTCACTTCTTTTTCTAATGTTGCTAGGTACAAAACTAAATATTCTACCCAAATTTATTCCTTCCCTTTGTCCAGTTGGTACATAAGGAAATAATCCAATCAAATTTTTCTGGTTCGAACAAAACTAAACACTCCATCCAAATTTGAGTATTTCAAAATGAAATGAAATTCTGAGTTAGTTAGAAATCTCACTCAAGAGACCTTCGTTTGTTTAAATAGTACACTTCTGAGCCGGTTAAATTTATCCGATTGTTTGTTTATTTAAAATACGCCGTTATTTCTCATTGGTGCAAAATTGAATAGATCAATCAAATTCACCCCTTCGTTTGTTTAAATATTAGAACATGGTCTAGAAAAAATGGCATTTATCATTGGTACAATATTCCTTCGTTTATCTAATTAGTCAAGAAGAGTTAAAATAGACCTTAGCACAAAAAGGCACATAAATTCTGAGGTAGTTGAAATGGCATTTCTCGTTGATAGAAAATTGAGTAGGTTCCCTTTGTTTCTTTAACTTCTCAGCTGGTTAAAATGGCATATCTTTGCTTTCTTTTTCGTTAGTCCATCCAAATTATTTTTTTCGTTTATTTGGAATAACCCAAACAGGTACAGAAATTCTGAGCTAGTTACAGATTAGATTGCTCGTTGGTGCAAAATTCAATAGGCCACTCAAATTTATTCCTCCTTCACTTTTTCTGCTTTGTACAAAATTTATCCGTTGCTCCGTTTACGAGCTCTCGATGGTCATTATTTTGGAACTTGCAGTGATTGATGAACTATTACTAAATTTGGAAACACCATCTCAATATGTGGCGCTGTTTTCGAGTGATTAGGTTTAAGTATGTTGACCTTGACCTCAATGGTCATTATTTTGGAACTTGTGGTTGCTGGTGATCTCTTGCTAAATGTGGAAACACGACCTCAATATGTGGATCCGTTTTTGAGTTATTAGGTTTTAAGTATGTTGACCTTTGACCTCGATGGCCACTATTTTGGAACTTGTAGTACCTGATGACCTATTACTAGATTTGAAAACACCATCTCAATATGTGGCTCATTTTTCGTTTTATTAGGTTTTAAGTAGGTTGACCTTTGACCTCGATGATCATTATTTGGAACTTGTAGTACCTGATGACCAATTACCAGACTTGGAAACACCATCTCAATATGTGGCGCAGTTTACGAGTGATTGGGTTTTAAGTATTTTGACCTTTGACCTCGATGACCACTAACTTTGGAACTTGTAGTACCTGATGACCAATTACTAAATGTGGAAACAGCATCTCAATATGTGTCTCAGTTTTCGAATTATTAGGTTTTAAGTATGTTGACCTTTGACCTCGATGATCATTATTTTGGATCTTGTAGTACCTGATGACCAATTACCAGATTTGGAAACACCATCTCAATATGTGGCCCCGTTTTCATGTTATTAGGTTTTAAGTATGTTGACCTTTGACCTCGATGGTCAATGTTTTGGATCTTGTAGTACCTGATGACCAATTATCAGACTTGGAAACACCACCTCAATATGTGGCCCCGTTTTCGAGTGATTAGGTTTTAAGTATGCTGACCTTTGACCTCGATGGTCGTTATTTTGGAACATGTAGTACCTGATGACCAATTACTAGATGTGGAAACACCACTTCCATATTTGGCTCAGTTTTCGTGTTATTAGGTTTTAAGTATGTTGACCTTTGACCTTGATGGTCATGATTTTGGAACTTGTAGTACCTGATGACCAATTATCAGACTTGGAAACACCATCCCAATACGTGGCCCCGTTTTCGTGTTATTAGGTTTTAAGTAGGTTGACCTTTGACCTCGATGGTCATTATTTTGGAACTTGTGGTTGCTGGTGACCCGTTACTAAATGTGGAAACACGACCTCAATATGTGGACCCGTTTTTGAGTTATTAGGTTTTAAGTGTCATACAAACGACGTCCAGGTAAAAGTAGGTGTGATATTGGTAATCAGCATGGTCGAAAACCCCATATGCCGAGTTTCATCCAAATCGGTTAAAATTATCATAGAAAGGACGTATCCCACATGAACCATAAGACCCAGGTAAAAATAAGTATGATATTCGTAATCAACATGTTCGAAAACCCTCATATACTGAGTTTCATCCAAATCGGTTAAAACTGTCATAGAAAGGGCGTATCCCACATAAACTATAAGACCCAGGTAGAAATAAGTGTGGTATTCTTACCAGCATGGTCGAATCGGAAATATAAATGTTTCTGCGCATGCGTGTTATTTCTACTAAATTGGATTTGGCATACGCAACCACGTGTGGGTGTATACTATGTTATTTAGGGAATGAATAACTGGAACCAGCACTGCAACTGGAACAGGCTGTAGTCTAGTGTAATGTCTTATTTTATGTTTCTGCGCATGCGTGCAATGTGTAATTAATTGGAAATTTAAATTTACTGCGCATAAGCAATCAAGTGTGTGTGTGTGTGTGTGTGTGTGTGTGTGTGTGTGTTGTTATTTTTTTATTCTCTACTCTATTATGTTGCTATAAAGTGCTCGTAAAAGAGAACGGGGATGTTATGTCTTATTTTATGTTTCTGCGCATGAGTGCAATGTGTATTTAATTGGAAATTTAATTTTACTGCGCATAAGCAATCAAGTGTGTGTGTGTGTGGTTGTTATTTTTTTTATTCTCTGCTCTATTATGTTGCTATAAAGTGCTCGTAAAAGAGAACGGGGCTGTTATGTCTTATTTTATGTTTCTGCGCATATGCGCAGTAGGTCAAAAATTGGTCTCAAAATGGAGGGCGAATACACCCCATTATTCTCTGCTATGTTACATAGTCTTATGTAATTCTGCTATGTTTAAATAAGGGGTGGAAACTATGCTCATAAAAGGGAACGATATGTTCTATGTTAAATAGGTGGATGGAGAATGTGTTATCGATCTGCTATGTGTTCGTAAAGTGCTCATAAAAGGGATCTAATCTTATGTATTATTTGCTATGCTATGTGTTCGTATTCTCTACTACAATGTGGCGTGTGCGCGGTGGGTGGGGCCCGGCGCCGACCAATCAGCGCGGTAATGGCGGCCATAAAAGAGCGTGACCAATCGGCGTTAAGAGGGAGGGTCCTGCACCGACCAATCAGCGTCAAGGGGGCGGGGTCCGCTGCCAGCCAATCGGCGCGTACGGGGCGGGGTCCGCCGCCAGCCAATCGGAGGTCGTAAAAGCGCGTGACCGGGGGCGTGGCCAGCCAATCAGCGTCAGGGGGCGTGGGGGGGCGTGGCCTGCACCGACCAATCAGCATGAAGGGGCGTGGACAGCCAATCAGCGTCAAGGGGCGTGGCGGGGTCACGTGACCTGCGCCAGCCAATCAGCGTCCAGGGTTTGCGCATGCGCAGTAGGAAAAAAAACAGCGCCAAGTGTCCCCTATGTACTATTGAGCATTATTGAATTAAAGTCTCGATTTTCTCGACGAGCAGATGGCATTTGATCTTATGGCGTGCCGGATTTTCTTCATACATGTCAACGAAATCACGATCTTTTCTTTGATATGCAGAATCATGCTTGTTTCTTGGAATCACTATGAAGGTCATCTTTGACACCTTAAGTTTATTTTTCTTATTTTTGAAAAACGATTTTCGTTCTTTTCTGCCAAACAACACGAGGCACAGTTAAAAAAGGGACATACAGGTGAAAATCTATTTTGTTTACATATTGTCAGTTTATCATGTGTTTATATTTTCATTCATTTTACTTTTTCAATGATTTTCGCATCTTTCAAATATATTATAGTGATATCGAAACTTTAACAATAATTTTAATATTTTAGTCCCTTTAACATGTTTTGCTATTTGCTTATTCATTCACATTTTGATATTTTAAATACAGATATCAGTATATTTACTAATTTTTATTGAGATATTTGATCATTCTTTAAGTCGATGTTTTCTTGAATAGTTATTGAGTGTGCATATTTACTTCATATTATACAAAATGTAGTGATCGAAACGGAACACTTAAAATATTTTACGAAAAGTATTTATGTGCTAAAAAAAAGTAAAAATTAAATAGCCCTATAATATATTCACTCCATATTACACGAAATATAGTGATCCAAACGGAACACTTAAACATTTTATGAAAAGTATTTCTGTGTTTAAAAAAAAAAAAAGAATTTTAATAGCCCTACAAACGCTTTCTGAGAACTTTAAAAAAAAGTTATCATACAGGTGTTTAAACCATACCACGTTTCTCACACCAGTGTTAAAAAAAATCTCCCCTTCTGCCCTCATCAACTCATCGTTGGAGAACCATGGAGGATACTCACACAGGAAGACAGCATGGTTTCAACATGTGAAGAAACGGAAGATAAGGAAACCCAACTGCACCAATTTTTCAAGAGGATCTTATTACTTCATGGAACACTTGGATTAGACATTGCTCATGCAGGAACCTCATTATGTTGTAGTGAGTGAACAAGTTCTTTAACTATTTTAAATAGCCCTTTTTCAGGTGAAAAACCATTCAACATTCATACACGTAAGTCTCACACCATATGACAGTGTTGCCAACTAACTAATTTTAAATTTCAGGTGAAAAACCTAATTTTATTCATATTTCGTCATACGGCCCAGGGTTCTCAACCTGTCTACTTGTGCACTTGACAGGTCGTTCCACATTCAGACGCCATATATAACCACTACCAGGTTATAGAAGGATTTTTGTGGACACTCTGTATATTTCGTAAAGACAGTGATTATTATTTTCGATTTGTACTTTATTCTACAACGCACATAAGTTCTTTCTTTGGTGGGAATTGCGTCTTTCCCACACAATTGGACAAAGAAGTCTTTCATCGTTTTCTCATATATATATTTAAAACATTGCTTTTGCTGAGAACATTTCAGTTAGTGACTAACCATTTCAGTGTTTCTCCCTGACTTATTATATGCACAGTATATATTCTGCAGTTATTAGGAACTGAATTAAGTGCTTTCTTTAATCACTTATGGAAACATTACAATAGATTGGAGGAATACGGGCTGACCAGATGTCCCAGTAGCCAAAGTGGCACCAGCCTCACAATTTTTGCAGTTCGTTATCTGTACTTTCTCACGCCAGTGTTATCGCCGTGTCTAGTGCATTATGGGCAGTTGACTAAAATTAACATAAATTGTTTTCTATGTTCTGTTTGTATGTGCATACAGGTGAGTTAACTGAGTGATTTTTGAAATGATCTGCCAACACTTTTCCGTTGATCATTGCAACCCGTAGCTTGAGCTTGGATGCTCGAGGAGTTCGACTCCGGTGTTGTACGCAGCCACCACGCACTTTGGGTTGGTTAAGTTTTGTGAAGAGGCACAAGCTATTTAGCCGGTGAAGGACGATTTCTTACGGCTAGCCCCAACTAGTGAAATCCCAGGTCCGCAGACCTTGTGCGTTTAAAAAGTTATATACGCGCCCTCCAATATCAGTATTCCACTGTGGAGATCTTCTTTTCGTTTATTTGCTGAAGATTCACCTTTACGCTGCAGGACTGTTCAGCGTAACAACTGGATTCATCGTGGGACGATCCAGACAACTTTTCCCCAGTGCTAATCCCCCAAGTGTGTCAATGGTGTGAGAGAAGAATTTGTAGTGATATCTGAATCATAATCATATATATATATATATATATATATATATATATATATATATATATATATATATATATATATATATATATAAAGGGCTATATTGCCCGAAAATGGCAAAGCGTGATTTCAGCGACTAAAATTGTTATACATCCTCAGTGTTCAGTGTTGTGTTCATTTCTCTTCGTTATTTTTTTTATTATTTTGTTTATATACTAGTGCTCTAATAAATAAGCATAGTGTTATTTAATCCAGTGTGTTTTCGTTGCTTGTATGAGTGATGTTTGTGTGTGTTATGGTCTGGATGGCCGTCTGATCGTCCGTGAGGTTTTCGAGACGAGACAACCGAACCTCTCGGCGCCTAATGCTCATCTCATTATTGAGACAGTTTGGCTTTTTGGAAACAGTTTGTAACCTTTCTTGGAGAGGTCCTTCATCGTCCTGTCCAGGTAAGTTAAAGTATCGGGAGTATACTTATTGGCAGTACCACGAGCCACGGACAGCGACCAGACGAACTGAAGTGGTTACAAAAATATAAATGTTCGCTCGAACAGTGACCCGAACTGAGGCGATTACAAATAAATTCTTCCCGAACAGTGACTCGAACTGAGTTGGTTATATATATATATATATATATATATATATATATATATATATATATATATATATATGTGTGTGTGTGTGTGTGTGTGTGTGTGTGTGTTAGTTGTACGGATGTTGTACAAGTTAGTTGTAAAGCTGGGGGCCCCGTAAAATGTTCCCAATTGGGCCCCGCGCCAATTAAGGCCGACCCTGTTACTATACTGTATACCAGCGTTTCCCAACCTTTTTCAACTTGCGGCACACTACGGGTGTAACTTGAATTCTCGCGGCACACTCATAGATTTTATTATTATTATTTGCAAATATAAAATACGATGCTATTTTTTTTCTGTGATTACTGATCTCCTTCCCACAGAGATGAAAGCTCGATCACTGGTTTTCCTCTTTGCTAATTCGTTATGCTTATTTTTTAATTCTAATTTTAAAATAGAAAACAATTACAGTGAAATATAGGACTCAGAGTTTTTAAAAAACGGTTTCTTTTCCGAAAACTGTATCCAACCTTTCACTAAGAATGAAGATCACTAAATAACGAACGAACAAACAAATGTCTGGTACTTTTAACTTTGCTGTTTTAACCAAAACCCATGCATATTATTGCAATCACACAGCTTGCTATGCGTCGAAGTCAAAACACACCTGTTAAACAAAGTGTTGTTCTGCCATGCACATGCGAATGAGTGTTCTACGAACGTTCACTTGACGCGAACCGTACAAGTGCTTCCATTTCTCGGTGTTAGTATGACTCTCAATTGAAGCGTTAATATAGCAGCTAAACGCGAAAATGTATACGAGCCGAAATACTGTCTGCAATTACAGTAACTTTTTCCATGGTAGAAATTCATAGTACTGTGAAATACAAAAATATACATTTTTTCCTGTGTCCTGCAATTTGGTTGCTATAGAATTAATAATTTTCTTTCGATTTCCTCGCGGCACACCGGTTGGGAAACGCTGCTCTATACTATTAAGTTTAATTTGCCTGCATTATTTACCTTCTCGAGACATTGATTGCCTTTATAATATTTTGGATAATTTTAATAGTACTTCTCCTAAGTGCAATAGAACTAATTCACCTGTTAATTCTTAGAATTAATAGAACTTCCAATTCTCACAAATTTTATATCCTTTTTCATGAAATGTTTTTTTTTCTGAGTTTTTAATATATCCACAATCATATTCACATCTTACTAATCGATAAATTATCCTATACTGTGTTATTATTGTACATACATCACCAAGAAAGCAAATTCATCGTGTAACTACGTAATCATTGTGTCTGAAACAAATCCTACTGCCATGTGAAACAATGAACAACTTACCCTTTACACCACATAACTTAGTTGAATTAATGAAGCAGGAGCATAAATCACCCATCATTGCTTCTCTAAAAATTCAAAATGCATCGAAGGCACCTTAAGAAGCACTATTTTAATGGATTTTTTTTTTTTTTTTTTTTTTACCCGCTAGCCAAAGTGGCTAGCAACCTTTAAGAGGGTTACGCCCTCTGTGAGGTGAGTGAAGGAAAGGAAAGCAGGTGCAAAGGACAATGGGTGGTCTATGTGCTTTATTCAAATTATTAATATCAAATGTCACAATAAATAACAAAAAATAACAAAACAACAAAATGAAATAGCAAAACAATAAATGGAAATAACAAAAATGGGTGTAAGGAACTTTGATCCTTACCATTATGAAAGGGATGAAGCATACATACATATATAGCAAGTGTTAACTATAGGAAAAGATTAATGTAAATAATAAAAAAAAAATTAATAACGATATACAAAAAAGGGAAAGGAAAAGTAACGGAAATGTGATAAGCTTATAATGAGGATGAAGAATGAGGCGAGGTGCGAAGCACAGGACAACACGTGGGTTTTGTTAGTCAGACAAATGAAATTATCTTCCGCCTAGGGGCAACTCTAGGCAATGATGAAAAACAGGGGAAGCCCAAGTGAGTAGACAAAGGTAATTACTGTGCAGGATATGATGGATGAATAAGTGGAAGATGTTCATGAATAATGTAGTCAGAGATGATGAAAAACGAAGGATCTCTCGGGGGTAAAGTGTAGTGATACAGCGTAAACAGGAGAGATAATGGTGGATGATAATAACGATGTGGCGTGGGATGCAAATCCAGGTATCGCATAGTGTCATAAACTAAAGGGTGTTGGTTTTGGAAACGTTTGTTGATGTAGGTGAGACGTAGTTTTTCGATGTAATATTGTAATGTAGGGAAAGTGATGCGTTGGTATAGCTCCTGGGTGGGGCTAGGTAAGCGGATACGGAAGGCTATGCGGAAAGCATGTCGTTCTAGGATCAGAAGCTTTTGATAGAATTTAGATGATGCGGCTATCCACGCTGTGAATCCGTACGTTAAGACTGGCCGTAAGAAAACTTTGTATGTATTTAGGATTGTCTGTGCCTTAAGTCCCCATGTCGTACCAGTTAAGCGTTTCAACAAATTCAGTCTATTGTAGGCTTTTGCTGTGATAGTTGCTAAGTGTTTGTTCCATGTTAAGTGATGGTCGAAAGTAATCCCAAGATAGGTAACGGTGTTACTAAGGCGTATAGGTTCGCCATCTACATGGAGTGCGATATTGCGAGGATTTCGACGGACTTTTGATCTTCGGCGTGGTGGTAGAAAGACTATAGCTTGAGTTTTAGCCGCGTTTATGGTTAGTTTCCAACGAGTGCACCATGAGGTGAAGCGATTTATTGCAGTCTGTAGAACTGAATTTATTTGTTGTATGGTGTTACACAGAGCGAGAAACGCCGTATCGTCGGCATATTGAAATAAATGGATTCCCTCTGGTAGCCGAGGCATGTCCGCAACATAGAGCAGGTAAAGTAATGGGGATAAGGCCGATCCTTGTGGTACGCCTGAGAGGAGAAAAATAGGATGTGACAGACTGGAGTTGACAGAGATGTATGCGAGGCGGTTTGAAATGAAGCTGTAAATGAAACGAATGTATACTATGGGAAGCTGTAGAGTAAGGAGTTTGTATAGGAGACCATTATGCCAGACTTTATCAAAAGCTTTCTCTAGATCGAAGAGTACCAGACAGGATGGTTGTACGGAATTAAAGTGCTGAGTGATAAGTGAAGTCAGTCGAAGAAGCTGATCATTTATAGAGAATGATGGCCGGAAACCGGCTTGTGTGAAAGGGAGAATATTGCGATCGGCCAAATAAGTATGCAGTCGTTTAACTAAAATACGTTCCAGGATTTTGCTAAATGTGGAAGTGAGTTGTATGGGCCGGTATGAAGCAACATCCTGTGGTGGTTTATGGGGCTTGAGGAACATGAGTGTCTTAGAAGTCTTCCAAGAGGTCGGAAAATGTCCAGTACGGAAGATAAACGTATAGATATGAGCAAGTAAGATTAGCAGCGTGAAAGGACATTCCTTAATATGGCGATATGTGATATTGTCTAATCCAGGCGCTGTATTGCGTTTGTTGTGAACGACTGTAGTGATATCCTGTACTGTAATCGGTGCCGTTACAGGTATATTGGCGTGAAGTTCATGATGATTACTGGGCTGGAATTGTGGTGATGATGTGTTAAGTCGGTCAGCCACATGAGGGGTGTTGCCTATGATGGTAGGTGTGAATATGGTCTGTAGGTGATCAGCAAAGGCGTTTGCTTTGTCAGTATCAGTATTTGCTGGTATGTCACCTAGTAAGAGAGGGTATTTTGGTTTGGAGAACTTGCCACAAAGTGCATCGAAACGTTTCCAATACTTGCTCGGATGGGTAGTGTCTGAGAGATTATTGCAAGCCTTAATCCAGCAACGTAGTTTATAGGCCTTAATATAGTTATGGACCATACGCTGTAGTTGTCGGTGCTGACGTAATGCCTCTGGATTGCGAGTATGGAGAAATTCCCTGTATGACTGACGTGATCGCTTGATCATTGTGAGGTATTGTGGAGGAAGGTGAGGTGTGTTCGAAGTAGATGTAGAGGTCGGGATGTATAAGTTACTTGCTTCTTGAATGGCATTGGTGATTTTCTCCACTGTAGTATGTAACTCATCTTCGGTGGTAGGTTCCGTGAGATTTATGGTGCGGCGAGAGATGTGAGAGCGATATTGGTCCCAATTTGCTTTGTCAAAACGTAAGCTGGTCCGTGGCGGTAGTGGTGAACGAGTGTCGTTTTGTGCACGTGATTGATAGGTTAATTTAATAGGTGCGTGGTCACTTCCAAGGAGATCAAGAACTTCAACGGTGCAGTGAGATATGATATTACTTGAAACGATAACAATGTCAGGTGTGGTATCTGAAATTGGGAGAGTAGCTTGAGGGAGATGAACAATAATGCCAGTGGTATTAGCCGTGATGAAGTTCTGAAGAGTTGTTCTTTCCTGATTGGTGCGGCTGTGCATATTGAAATCGGCCATGATGAGATATGAACGGTAGGTGTTAGAGATATATTGCACAAATTGATATGGAAGGGGGTGGCCGGGTCGAATATATATAGTAGCCAGTGTAAGGACGATATTTTTGAAGTAAACTGTGGCCAGGAGGTATTCTGGCAAAGGTGTTATATTGTAATGATGCTGCCGAAAAGGTAAAGAAGGTGATAAACCAATTGCTACTCCTCCATTGACTCGGAGTGCCGGAACAGTGTTTTCTGCATGGATCATTGTATAATGTGGTATTCGGCAGGAGTGAGAGGAAGAAAGAAAGGTTTCGTTGAGTAAGAATGCCGTGACGTGTTGTTCAAGAAGAAGTTGCTCAAATAAAAGTTTGTTTTTTGGCAGAGAGCGTATATTGAGAAACACAAATACCAGAGCCATTGTAAGAAAGAACTTAATCGACGGATGAGCCATGGGACTTATAAAAGTGGACAGTATTACCAGAATAGGTGGCAGTAAAATTAACGTGAAAGGTAGTTTTTGCCGCTAGTATAATTTGCTGAAGGATGTGAGGTCTGATAAATGGATGGATGTTTTGTAATGCCAAGGTTAAGAAAGTAAGAAGCTGATCCAGATTGACAGGAGAATCGAGCGGATGTGGTGTATTATCCGGTTGGGCCGGAGGCCTCAATGGAACGATCAACTCAGGATGTTCCTGAGCAGGTTCTGGTTTCGCTTTACACCTGTAACTGTATGTTGGGTGTTGTTCATTACACGTAGCACATTTTGGAGGTTGTGTAAGATTATTACAGGCGCGTGTATTGTGAGGTCCGGCACAGTAACCACATTTACTGGTATTCTTGCAGTCTTGCGTATGATGTGAATTATAAAGCTGACAACGTTCGCAGCGCACTGGCATGGGAGCGGTAGACCGCGAAGGCTCTACACGATGCTTGTGATTATAGATGGAGGCTCCGGATTCTAATAGTTCATCAATCGTGTCTTGATGTGAAGTGAGCACACGGACCATATAGGTAGGGCCGCGGTCATTTCGAATCCTAATTATTTTGGTGATCGTGTGTCCTTCGAGCGTCAGTTCTTCTTGTATCTCTTCATCTGTATATGATGGGTCAACTCCACGTATGACCACTGAAAGTAGTATTGGTCTTCTTGGAGGCGGAGGTTGTTTCTGGCGAGGTGCGTTGAGTGCTTCCAACTTCGCATGTTTGCCAAATATATCGATCGGCACCTTGTTCTTAATTGTGCTGTATAGTGTTGGATCCGTTGTCTTCAGAATAATGCCATTTCTGGTGTGGATAATGTGAGCAATTGATGCCCGTGGTAGGTACTTCCGGAGTTGAACTGCGACCATCTTTGGGGTGTTGAATTTCGAATCGAAGTTGGTGAGCAGCATGGAATGAAGAGCAGGTGGTTGCTGGTTGTCTGTGCTGGATGCTGAGTCTCCGATGTCCATTCGGCCAGAATCTGATTCTCTTGATGAATCTAAGTGGTGCTTCTTTGCAGGAGGAGATCGTTGCAGACGATCGGCGTAGCTGACACTCTTGTCTGATTGCGGTGACCGTGATCGGATGGAGGCATGAGATGCTACAGATGCTGTCGACTCGATGGATCCTATGGAATCTGTCCGTTGATGTTGGTTCCTAGTTGGCTTCTGAGGACGAGCTGAAGATTGGTCCTTACGGGGTCTCGTCTTGGTAGAGCTCTCGGATGGTCCGTTAACGACTTGCGGAAGGCCTTGGTGTTTTCCCTTAATCTTACGACCACCGACTGAGCCTGGGTCTGCCATGAGGAAATCCGTCCGTGGGCGGTTGCCCAAATCAAAAGGTGAATTACGCCTTTAGATGTGTGATGAATGATTTGAACAAATAGAGTGTAATGGTGATGATGATGTGTGTCACCCTCCAGCACTGAAAAGCGCTGTCAATCCTAGAGAGAGCGTATGCGTGCTGGTCTCGACTGTGCGTATGCAACACAGTGTCCTCGAAGGCACGTTAACACTTCCCAGCTAGGCTAGGCTATTACAAAAGACAGCTATTGACGTATGGTACGTCAAGCTGATAATAGAGTATGTTTTAATGGACTCCAATGCTACCCCAGTAACTGTAAGCTACTTTTTCACCTACGATAGTTTTAATTCCTTTCGTTCCATATGCAACAATTAAAATATATTGAACCTTTAGTAACAAAGTTTAATATAGAAAATAAAAATAGTCGAAACTAATGTAAGAATTGGAACAAATTCAATCAGTTATTCAACCGTGGTGTAAAATATGCGAAAGCCTTCCTGTGCTGCCACCTTTTAACAATTTTTATACTAGCTACACATTGAATGACAAATGTATTGTAGTTACTATTATTTCATTTTTCTATCTAAATACGTATCATAATTAGTGATGGTAAGTGGAAATATTTCCTGTGAGAAGGAAAATAAAAAATGATAATATTCCCGGGTTTTTCCCTAGCATATAAATTCCCGGGAAGGAATGTATTTCCATTTCTTTGTTTTATCTTCCAAATTATAAGAACCGTATGACTAATTACTTTATTTTCATTTGTTATGATTTACTTCTAGCTTTTAAATAATTTGGACGTTAAAAAAATAAAATTCGTTGACTGTACTTTATATAACTATTCATATGATTTGTTAGTTCCATTTCCATTTGCACTAAAAAGTAGCAAAGTACTAATTTACAAATGATGAAAGGAGTCCAGTTTGCAAGGGCATCGATTTCTCTGAAAATTTGGGGGGCGGGCATTCAGATGCAGAGAGCATATATGAGAATTTTAAAACAAATTGCATTCAAATTATGGCAAATGTTATAAATTTACAAATATAGTAACGGTGCTCACATCAGCTTTGGGGGCTCGGGCCCCCTCGGCTCCCCGGGATCAACGCCCTTGCCAGTTTGTAAAGTAATGTATAAATTATGTAGAAATAGAGATGAAGTACTATTAATACACCCCGAAGCACCGTTAATGATAGACGTCGGTCTGTCTTCTGTCTCTGACTCGGATTTGTGAAGAGGTATTCGAACTTCTATTAGAAAAAAAAATACATGTGAATTAATGCATGAAATTTCGAGAAATAAGTAGGAAGAAGGGTCTCTGTGGCAATGTTACGTGCTAAATTATAAAGATAAATCATTATCTTGCAAATTTTGTGACCATAGATATGTATGCGCAAATGATAAATTCGTGAGACATGTATCTTATGGCAGTTGACCAATCTAATTTGTTTATAACATTTAAAAATTTAATATGTTTATAATATCAGTTGTAGAGTCAAGTTTAGAAAATCCATTTACTTATAAATTTAAACAGGTTAGCGGTGTAAAAATATGTCTACTTACTACACCATTTTTTCCACATATTTACTTTCATAGAACATATTGTAACTAAATATACATTTATGCGTATTATCTAAATATAATAAAATATTAATAAAGTAACATAGCACTGATTAGAATATACATTTTAAAGAATCCTGTGGAGACAACTGTAATAATATACTGTGATAAAAAAAAAACGAAGTTAACATCGAAATCATAATTAGTATTAGAATGCAATTTTCTTTGTGATTCTCCATAAATTCCCGGAAAAATTCCAATTTTGGGAATCTTCCCGGGAATATTCCCAGGGAATATTCCCGAAAAGTATTTTCCCGGAAATCTACCCATCACTAATCATAATAGCACGTAACTGTGTGTTTCCACGCAGCTTTTAGGAAAAATAAACATCACGCATTCATATATATATATATATATATATATATATATATATATATATATATATATATATATAGGGTGAATGTGCCACTAGTAAGCCCCTCACCGGTAGTCAGCCATTTACGCATTGTCAAAACAAAAATTAGGAAAACGTTACGTTTAGACCCTTATCAACATAGAGCTTATCTTTGGAATGGTTAACCGGAACAGAAACGAACCGTTTCCAAACCGAACCGATCTCAAACCGAACCGTTTCCAAACTGAACCGAACCGATCCCAAACCGAACCAAACCGTTCTCAAACCGAACCGAATCATACCGTTCAGAACTGTCGGTAGAACTTTGCCAAACTAAACTGTCCAAAGGGTTTGAAACGTGGTTTCGTTTACTATTGGCTAACCAAAACTTAAACAAACTCCGTCAAAGCGAATTCAGCTGTGTCCAAATGGAGCTGAATTTAATCTTTAACTCACTCGTAACATACGCCAGTTAGCAGATTTGTGTATAATATAAGAATAAAATAACAATGAGCTTGAAAGTACTCATTCCGTTTATATAAAATGTTTGTATATCTTTTGTATGTATATCTTTTGTATGTATATATATAGATAAAAATATCACACAACTAGATACCACTTATGCACACACACAAAAAAAAAAAATCCTGGCAATACAAGTATTTGATGGAGAAATGATCATAATAAATTCCTTCAAATTAGAAGCATTTCATATGTCAACTGTATAAAAATAATCACTGGTAGTGATCAAGCTTTGAAAAAGATGAAATTCATTGGGTTAAGTTCTGACCTGTTAAGCCTCTATTCTACAACTGTTTCAAATTCCAAAATGTTGTTATTCCTTTTGTTTACCTTCACTTTTAATATTCCTGCTCAAATAGCAGCTTGTATGTGTGTCTTCATTTCTCTCATTTTTCAAACTTTTATTCTCACCGTCCTGATTAATATTATAAGAAAAGCGTAATTAACTAACCAGACTCATCATCATCAGAACGCTCCTACGTACAATGTAAGTCATTGCTCGGCACCTTGTATATCACATCCTTAACAAATCATTATATAATAACTTTCTGTAAGTAATAAGTAAAAACTTATTGTGAGTTTTACTGAAACGTTTGGGTTGCAAGAGTAGCGTGAAAGAATTTTTTTAACAAATGTATTTCTTTGCAAACCGACAACAATATTGATTTATAGGGCGCCAATACTTTTACGGGGCACTACATCGTTTACTCATTTTCAACACTTCTTTTTTTTTTCTTATTGCTTGTTCGGCACCCTCTTGCTACCAGTCCCCCCGTCTGCTATGGCTGTGGGTGTGGTATCTTCTCCGTCAAAATGTCGGTTTTGTACATTTGCTAATCGTATGCATAAATATAATTCTCGGACAGAAGAGTTGCACTAAGTTGCAATCTCGCTATCTTCAATTCTGGACAGTGAACACAATGGCGAGGAAACACCTGTCATTTCTACTTTAATTTTGTTTTATTTCATCACCATACGGCCAACGAGTCTGATTACAGAGGTAATAGAGGAGTACACACGTGATGAATTGGCAGACATTGGTGTGACGTACGGGAAAGCGGATAGTAATGGCCGTGTGGCACAACGGCTGTACTGACAACAGTTTCCTAATCTTAGAATTCCACTCCACTCAACGTTTTCCGATGTTGATCGAAGATTACAAGAAACAGGATTGCTGGAAGCACACAGGCCCAATGCTGGACGAAAAAGAACCTTATGGACTGTGGCTTTTGAGGAGGAAATTCTTGCTTGAGATCAGAGAAAACCGTCCACCAGCACACGGGTAGTAGCTCCTGAAATTAACACCCATCATCGGCAGGTTTGGAGGATGCTTCACGAAAATCAGATGTACTCTTTCCATGTCCAAAGGGTGCATGCATTACACGCCATCTACGTAGGCGGGAGTTTGTCCAGTGGTTACGCGAACCATGCTAATACATCCCGCTTCATGTCTCGTATCCTCTTCAAAGATAAAGCTATGTTTTCCCATGATGGAGTGATGAACATCCACATTCAACATTAGTCAAACCCATATGGAATGTCAACTCGTGCCCACCAGGAACGGTGTTCTGTGAATGTGTGGGAATGAATCGTTGATAATTCTCATTAGACCGTAACTGCATAACCTGGTGGGAGTATTGGATATTTTTGAAAGAGATTCTGCCTGAACTACTACAGACTGTGCCACTCGCTGTTCATCGAAAAATGTGGTTTATGCACAACGGTGCTCCACCACATTTGCTGTGGAGGTGCGAAATTGTCTCAAGGCATCTTATCCGAATAAATGGACGGCAAGGAAGGACCGGTATCTTGGCCACCTCGCTCATCCGACCTTAACCACTTAGATTTCTTTTTCTGGAGCCATATGAAACAACTAATCTACGCGACGCCTGTGCAATCAGAGGAGGATTTGGTTGCTCGAATTGTTGCTGCAGCGTAGAGCATTCAGGAAACTCAAGGAGTGTTTCAACGTGTTCGACGCGTCTTTCCCTTCGACGCCGCTGTAAACTTTGCATTGAAGTGGCAGGCCGAAACTTTGAACACCTTTTACAGTGTCCGTTCTGACAACCATTCTCTTTCCATGTAAACAAAGACTCCCCTCTGTACTTTGCTCTGTATGCAGCCCCGTTATACGATTTGGAACCAGAAATATTGGCCCCTGTATACAGTACGTATAAATATCGTGAATGGAAGGTATATTTTGTTTCACATCCGTCAGTTCAGAACATTGATTGAAAAAAAAGAAAACGTACTGAAGTCGAATTTGTGTGAAGTACTGATCGAATTGTACGTGCTAAAACAGTTATGTGTATTATTATTATTATTATTATTATTATTATTATTATTATTATTATTATTATTATTAGTAGTAGTAGTAGTAGTAGTAGTAGTAGTAGTAGTAGTAGTAGTAGTAGTTGTTGTTGTTGTTGTTGTTGTTGTATTACGCGTTCTTTATTTGTCTGTAGTTCTTGTTCAATTGCTGTAGTTGTAAAGGTAGATGTGTTCTCAAAAACGTTGCGATATCATTAATATGAGCAGATCAGCAATCGGAATTTCTTTATTTTTTGATACCTATCGGCTTGTGCCGTACGTATTTTTACATTCTAGCGACGTAAAGTTTCCAGTGAATCCTTGTACAACGACTATACTAGTACTTTTCTGAGGAGGTGTGCAGCCACACACAGTAATTTTTACTTCATCCGCCATCTTTTATCTTCGTGTATGAGTATTGATCTGCCACGTAGTATTATTTCCAGGCAGTTACATATCCTTTACATGTTGTTATCCATTCAATTTACGTCAAAAAAAATCAGGGAATCCCTAACGTCCTTTGGGTAATCCCCTGCGCCACCTTTGCACAATTCTGAAAACTGCAAATTTGGATAGAGCAGGTTAGGATCCTTTGTCGATATCGTACCACATTACGTCTACAATGAGTAGTTTATGCAATATTTAACTCTAAAGTTCGTTTTCCTATGCTTTCGGCAGCCTATAACACGTAAACGACACGCTTTTCGTCCTATGTGTACTGGAACTTTTTGTTTATTTATTTTGCTCTCAGGAATCACTCCCCTGTTTTTGTACAACGAATTTAGCGCCATACTGTGTAAAGTTATCTGAATCAATTTGACCACACTAACGTGACAAAACTAACTGTTCTCAAAAACAGCACAAATTTTCTTGGTTACCTGGTCATATTACACCACGATATATTCCATATACAGGGCGTGAATCATGCCCTTCCCCTAGTCATTTGAAGATGAGTTTAATGTTTCATTCTAAACGTAGCTTCTCCTGGAATAACACCCACCCTTCAAGTAACTGCCTTCCCTACCACGGTATCTCGTAAATCCGTCCATGCCGTAAAGTTGTCTTCCAGTTTTACTTGTCAGTAAAAGTACCCACACAAGTACGGCCCCTCAATTATTTCAGTAATATCGAAATAATTTTAATCTGAATAAAGTTATACCGAAAAACGTAACATTCAGCCTAGTGCTCTCAAACGGGTCGGGTAGACCCGACCCGACCCGTAACCCGATCCGACCCGAGTCGGGTCGGGTCAGTTCGGGTCGGGTTACGGGTCGGGTCGGGTCATGTCAACTCGGGTCGGGTTATCGGGTCGGGTCAGTCGGGTCAGCTCGGGTCGAGTTGTCGGGTCAGGCTAATCGGGTCGGGTTGTCATGTCGGGTCAGTCGGGTCAGCTCGGGTCGTGTTGTCGGGTCGGGTTATTCGGGTCGGGTTGTCGGGTTGGGTCAATCGGGTCAACTCGGGTCGGGTTGTCGGGTCGGGTCAATCGGGTCAGCTCGGGTCGGGTTATTCGGTTCGGGTTGTCGGGTCGGGTCAATCGGGTCAGCTCGGGTCGGGTTATCGGGTCGGGTCACTCGGGTCGGGTCAGTTGGGTTATCGGGTCGGGTTGTCGGGTCGGGTCAGTCGGGTCAGTTCACTTTGGTCAACTGAGTTTAGGTTGAGTTTATACTCGGCTGGAGTCGAAAGCTGCTGTTTTTCACTAGCTGCCTAATTAAAAATAGCAATTTTCAATTGATTTTATAGAAACGATAAATCTATTTTGAACACTTGCAGCTAGTGTTTTTATGACAAATGCTTATTTTTCTACTTGTGTGTACTTTAATTTTTAAATGTGGAAGATTGATTTTACCAATCCACTGTAATATTAATATCTACGCCAATATGGAGTCTGGATTTAGAACAAAACTAAAAGTTGTTTAAGCAACGCCAAAAGAAATATTGGATATGGACGACCAAGCCCAAGCAGGGCCGCGGTGGCTCAGTGGTAGAGAATTAATCTCTGGTGCATGGTGTCCAGTAGCGTAGCTACAGTTGTTTCAGGGGGGGCCAACGAAGGGCCCAAGAGGATTTTGAGGGGACCATCTGCAATATATATATATATATATATATATATATATATATATATATGCGTGTGTGTGTGTGTTTGTGTGTGTATTCAAGGTGAATATTTCCATCTTTGTGGTTCATGATTTTACTCTTTGGAAAACAGTGAAAATATAAGAATTTAGTACCTCAAACAACTAGGATTCACTAATGTAATTGATTTCTAATATAAGTAAATAGTTATTTAATCATGGCGTTTAAAATATGTGTAGCTGGTTGACTTAAGTGGAAGCAAATACACTTTTACAGGTAAAGAAAATAACTTATAGGTTCATGCCTCTACTTGAAGAGGATTTTTCTATTCGGGTGGGCAGCAGCAAACATATCCACAACTTGTTAAAGATCTAACGATTTAGCAATTTTCTTCTCAAAATAAAGTAACACTAAGTTTTTCAACCTATCATGAGTCATTGAATTGCGTGTACAAGTCTTTAATCTTTTCAAAGAAGAGAATGACCTTTCACATGTAGCACTAGAAACTGATATAATCAATGAGATGATACCTAGCTTGTAAGTTTCTAGGATGCGTTTTTGTAGACACAAAGAAGATCAACGAAATTCGTTAAGGAATCAGCTTTCGTTTTCTTCTCGTCTTCAGAGCTCCCTCGTGGCTAAGCGGTTAGCATACGCGCCTTTGGCGTGGGAGACCCGGGTTCGATTCCCGGCGGGAGCTCATGTGGTTCGGATTCCACGTTAATCAGTAGGTCCACGTCTCATATAGCCTCGCTGCTGAAAGGGACGCTAAACTAAAATCAACTCAACTCTTCTCGTCTTCATACAACTTAATTGTTAGAGCAACTCACATTATGTTTTATTTCTTGTTTAATTATACTTTTTTAAAATTATGCTTTATTGTTAATTTCAATGATTATTTTACATTAATCGTGTATAATGTATATTTATTATACATCAAATATTCTAAATATCTTGATCTATTTATTGATATTTTTTTTTTTTTTTTTTTGCAACTAGTTTCTCTCATATTTAATGAACTTTCTACTTAATTCATTGTAAAGAGATCTGCTTTGCTCGAATAAATTTTTTCTATAATTTGTGTGCGCCTTACAGGTACATATATACAGAAAGGGAATTTAAGAGATGCCACCAAAAAGTACAGAAAGTGCTTAAGTTCAAAAAGTAAACATAACAATACAGTGATGACGCCAGAGGGGGGCAAGGGGGGCGAGCGCCCCCCTAGTAGCTACTTCTGCCCCCCTGACTGCCACCTAGACTGCCCCTTCCCCAGAGTAGTAAAATCTTTAAACATTCTTCATGTAGTATTATATATCAGTATCATAACCAATCTCATTGACAAATTGTAGTCTACTTTCCATGAATTTACTATGTGGCAGATTAATCCTCAAGCTTTCTTCCTTGAGCGTCTGGGTATGCACGCATATTTCTGTTTTCTAATTTAGCCCCTTTTGAGGTAAATTTTAGTTATAGTTCTTTCTTATGATTTTTAATAATTGTGCCTAGCGAACAATAGTAGATTTGGTCGACTTGTTTTCTTCTCATTGGATCAACTTCGATTGGAAACAAAAGAAAGGTAAAACCAGTTACGTAACTTGTTTGTATTTCTCCAGGTTTGAAGTTTTCAGTTTCATGTTTTGTTTTATTTAAAACTTCTTTTTTCTGAAACATTATTCTCAGCTTCCAATATTCAGAGGATGTGCTTATAACAGCTTAGTTTGCAACTACCAGGGCTTAATTTTTTGAAGGAGATAAAAAGAGTTGTGTTTTCCCTTCCTGCAAATGATAATAATAAAATTATGGAATGAAATTGATTCCCAATAAAATGTATTGTCAGAGTGCTGATCTTTAGTTAGTAATTGGTTTATACTAGTGCTCCTTTACTTATTTTGTTTCAAAGTACTGACGTGACGTCTGCCATATTGACTAGGAACTGCTGAAAAATTCGTAGCCCAACCCAGAAGGAGTGCACGTGGATTGGTGAAGTTTTACTTCTTCTTCTCTTCCCCCGAGAGTCAATATACTACCTTGTACAGTCCTCCAGCTTCTGCAGAAAAGTTAAAAAAATCTAGATTTCCTCGCACCACTGTTCGTAGCACTACTCCTATCAGATCTAAAATGGCGTCTTTCAAGTGTTATTTAAGTTTGGGAAATAAGTACACGTAATAGTTAGACGGAGCTAAATCTGCGGAATAAGAATGATGATCTAGACATTGAAATCCTAAATTATGCAATGTCAGTTATGTTCGCAGGGGCTTGATGGTCAGGTGTACTCTCCTGAAGGAACAGAATTCCTTTCTTTTCATTTTCCGCAGCGTTGAACTTTGAATTTTTCTTTCAGTTTTGTAAGTAATGTAGAGATTCTGGATTAAATATCTGACCATTGAGGAGGTAGTCTACTACTCCATACTTATACCAGAAGAATGTTCCAAACAGTTTCTCAACCTACTTCTGTGTCTTGAACTTCTTGGAGCGATGGAGAAATGAGTGCTACTACTCCATTGACTGTTGTTCCGATTTCATCTATGGTTACTATTCGTCAGCGAAATTGATCAGCATTACGTTCAAATTGGAAGAATACTTCTCTTAATGCCGTTACCCTTTTATTCTCCTGACATATATTTTGGGAACCCATTATGCCGAGAACTTGCGCATACCCAAGCCATTCTGAATTATGCTACCGACGAGTTCCAAAGAAATGCCCAGAATCCCTGACACAAGTTTTGCTGAGAAGGTAAAAACTGAGAAAGCGGGGTGCAGACCTCAGACTATAATAAAATATAAATAGCTTAAATTATTTTTGTCACACAAAAACTGGGGTGGCCTAGGCCCTCCGGCCCCGGGCTATATCCACCACTGGCTGAAATGCTGAAATTTTCAAGAATAATGTCACAAATTGCATCCATGATTCCGTGAAGAGTCATTGCTTTTAATCATCCTGGATGTAAAGCATAATTTGTTGAGAAATTGCTACGTTTATACTAAGCCACTTACTTCTTCACCACTATATATAACGGAGGAGAGTCTCGTGGTGTTTCACTGATTTTCTAATTAATTTACTTCGGTGACTTTCCTTGGTGGAACAAAAATGTTATAACAGTAAGGATCTGGATGTTCGTAAAATTATCTGTTTGGGCACACATAATCACTTCAGAGGCCTGAGAAACAATAAGAATTTCATTATTAATATGAAAATTTATATTTGTACATACAGAGATATGTTTTTCTAAACTACGGTTTCATTTTTCTACCTAGTACCTACACTCCTTCTGGACTGAACTACGACATTTTCAGCAGCTCCTCGTAAATTCTCTTTCTGGCTCTCTGTTTCTCTACATATATATATATATATATATATATATATATATATATATAGAGAGAGAGAGAGAGAGAGAGAGAGAGAGAGAGATACGTAGCATATAGACGAATGTGTTACTTGTAGCATACGCGAAAGTAATTCAATTTATGTTTAGGCTTCAAAAGTTTCATTGAAAAATATTTCATGTGCAGACGTTACTTATTTGTTAGTTACAAATTTTATTTGAAATAAGTTTAATTTATAATCATATAGATCTAACATAAAAACAGCAACGAAATACACAATGTATGTAAAATAAGTCAAACGTAATAAATATGTCATTTTTGGTATGGCAAATAGCCGCCCCCGAAAATGTATCTGCCCCTCCTTTGCCCCCTAAGAACTTAAAGCTGGCGTCGTCACTGTAACAATATAGAATGGAGTTCTTGCATACTATTCATTGTTGGCGGAAAAATTTTTTCTTTTACTTTTTCTTTTTTCCACATCAAAGGATTATACCGAAAAGTTTACAGAAATGAAAATAAGCTTTTCATTGTTGCATTGTTATGTCCTCAATGATTTTGCATTGTAAATATTGGCTTTAAAAATATTAACACAGTATGTTAAACTTTGTTAAAGAGAATTTTCTAAGAATTGTGCTATATATTTTAAATTATGCTTTATGCTATATTTTCTAAAATTATGCTTTTGAAACTAGTTTCCCAATGTGAGTGCATTTTGTCGTTCACCCAGTGTCGTGACCATAGTGCTCTCAAACGGGTCGGGTTGACCCGACCCGACTCGGATCGGGTCCGTTCGGGTCGGGTTACGGATCGGGTTGTTGGGTCGGGTCAGTCGGGTCAGCTCGGGTCGGGTTATTCGGATCGGGTTGTCGGGTCGGGTCAATCGGGTCAGCTCGGGTCGGGTTGTCGGGTCAGGTTATTCGGGTCGGGTTGTCGGGTCGGGTCAATCGGGTCAGCTCGGGTCGGGTTGTCGGGTCGGGTCAATCGGGTCAGCTCGGGTCAGGCTACTCGGGTCGGGTTGTCGGGTCGGGTCAGTCGGGTCAACTCGGGTGGGGTTATTCGGATCGGGTTGTCAGGTCGGGTCAATCGGGTCAGCTCGGGTCGGGTTGTCGGGTCGGGCTATTCGGGTCGGGTCGGGTTGGGTCGGGTCAACCGGGTCAGCTCGGGTCGGGTTATCAGGTCAGATCAATCAGATCGGATCACGGTTCGGGTCAGTCGGGTCGGGTCAGGTCAGTCAATTCGGGTCACGGGTCGGGTCGGGTCGGTCTTCAACCCGACCCGACCCGACCCGTTGAGAGCACTAATTCAGCCTTATTATAATATCTGGGTGCACGGTCCCTAATAATGCAAACTCCATTTCTGTCGATTTCAAATATTGAACTGAAACCGAACAAAGCAGTCCTCAAAAAGAGCCTAACAGTTCTTAAACCGAAGCGAAAACTTCTACAAACCGAATCGAACAGTTTACAAACCGAAGCGTTTCAAAACCGAACCGAACCGTTCCGAGACCGAACTGAACCTTTCCCAAACCAAACCGAACCGGACCGGTTTGAAGTCCACCGATTTAATCAGTTTAAACTACAATCCGAACCGAAACTGGTCAACCGGTTCTTGGAACATCCCTACTGTACACAGCCGATCACATGTCACACCGAAATGTCACCTAGTGTCGCAGTATAAGGTGGACAAAGAATACGCTAGGTTGTAAAGCGTGGATCTGCTACGTAAAAAAATAACAGACGAGACTTTTTGTTACAATTGTGTATTTGTTATCTAATGTAAAAATAATAAATATTCTTTTTATTTTTTAATTTCTATATACTAAGGAAATGAAAAGAGAAAAATATTTTTGTAGATTTTGAGCATTTCGTTTGTGTACAGTGCGGGGGGCGAGTACTGAAATTGAAAAATTAGTGATTTTGTAATAGTTAGTCCCCGGGGCTGAGTACTGGAATTATCGCATATGTGTTAAATTTCGTCCAGACCAAGTATTCACTTCTCTTCTGTTAATAATATACAGCATGACTCAAAAATTTTTGTTAATCCAGTAGACAGCCCCGGTAAAAAATGCAAAAGCCGAATACTAGTGCCTCGAAAGCCAAAAGTCAGCCCTGCTGGTAATTTTTCTGTAATTTCAAATATCAAGATCCAAATTTGCTAAAATCAGGTTTCCACTTATTCATTTCGTTTGTAAATATAAATGGATGAAAAAGGAGGGAAAATGGAAGTTCAAAAATGAAAATGGTGGTTAAGTCAGCAATACTTAGAAGAATGTCTCTACAATGCACTGAGGGCTGTAGAAAATGGAATGACTATATGTGAAGCTAGCAGAATATTCAATGTTTCTCGCAACACAATGCAAGATGGGATTCATTGTCGAGTACATGAAAACAAAAGGAAAATGGGACCAGATCAGTGTTAACACTTCCAGAAGAAAAGAAGCTAGTTCAGTGAATTACTAAAATAGCCAAAGTTGGATTTGAGCAAAGTAAAATGGATATATTGAATACAGTATACAATACTGTAAAAAGTGACAATAGAAAGAAACTTTTCAAAGAGAGCAATTAAGGAAAGAAATAGTATAAATTGTTTTTATGAGGAAACCCAAAATTAGTTTGCAGAGTTCCCGAAGGCAAGAGCAACAGTCACCGAAGAATTTATTCAGAAGTGGTTTAAAGAACTCGAGGAGTACCTCCAAAGCATTAAAGCATCATATATTCTTCAAGATCCCACCCGAATCTTTAATGGTGATGAAACTAGTTTTAACCTTTGCCCGAAACTGGTAAAGTTATTGCATCGAAAAGTTTGAAAAATGTTTATGGAGTCCGACGTGTAATTGGCAAAGAAACAATCACTGTTTTTCTAGTTTTCTCTGCAAACGGCGAAACTGTATTTCCAGTGGTTATTTTCCCGTATGTTAGACCACCGCGTGACATCATAGAACGTATGCCAAAGGACTAGTTTTGGGGAAGATCAGAAACAGGCTGGATGAGGAGTGATACTTTTTATGAGTATATTGTAAATGGTATACACAAATGACTGGAAGAAATAACGTTAAAAAACCAATAATTTTATTTGCTGATGGACATCGTTCGCATCCAACTATGGAACTTAATGTGTTTTGCAGCGAAAACGGAATTCTATATGCCTTACCACCTAATACAATACACATTCTTCAGGCAGCAGATGTTAGTGTCTTCTAAACCCCTCAAGATAGAATGGAAGAAGATAATTCATGACTGACAAAGCCAACCCAAAAACATAAATAAGTGTATATCAAAATCTCACTTCTTTTCACCCTCGTAGACGGTAGTAAACCGTTCTTCTCTCTTCGATTCAATTAGAAATTGTTTCAGGAATTGTGGTTTGTGTCCTTTAAATGCAAATGCTGTAGACTACTCTAAATGCATTAAAAATAGTCTAGTGAAAAGACGGTCGGAAAAAGATTGCAGTGTATCGGCTATTAATTCACAACACTTTCAATCAGCTCAGTCAGTGATTTCATATGTAAGAGAAAAACTGGAAAAGAAAGGTGTAGATGTTGAAACGTGTTAAGTGATATCGGGGAGGAAGCTTCGACTCATATAATTCTATTGAAAGAATGATGATTTTATCAACTGTTAGTAACATCAAAGGAAAGCAACGCCGAACGTCAACTTTGCTCATCTGTGCGATTTCATTGTCAAGTGGATCGTACTGAAATATTGGTCCATAATGTAATGGAAGATAGTACAATGTTTTGATAGACGGTACATTACTTCAAGTTCAAAGTGACAGCGTTAATGTTGAGAACACAGTCATAGGTAAAGCTCCCGAATAGTTCAAATAACAGTAGACAGGTCTCACCAAATTTTGAAAATAATTCATTTTGGCCAGGACCAATTGCGAAGACTTCAAAGAGAAAACGAAGTAAAATAAATTACCAATTACCAAGTTCTGGAAGGAAATAAATTCCATCGCTATAGAACATAGTGGGCCATGAAGCGAAGAAGCTATTAAGTGAATTTTCCACCTCTAATAGGGATTTGAACTGGAGTTCTCTAAGGTGATTGTCCAGGGAATTGAACAGGTGATAATCGGACGGTACAATATCCGGTCTGTTTCGCGGATGCAATAATGTTTTCCATCCAGGGCGCAGAATGGTGTTCCTGGTCATCCTAGCCACGTGCGTCTTATCGATGTCTTGTAACAGGAGGAACCCTTTGCGATTGAGAAGTGCTGGCTCCAGAGTTTTGAGTTTCTCCTGAACACGGCTCAACTGCTAAGAGTATACAGTTGCATTGATGCTCTGACCAGCTGGTAGCAGTTGCCGAAGTACGATGCCGCGATTAGTCCACCACACACACGGGAGGACTTTCTTCTTGTGCAATACTGGTGTTGACTGCTTTGGAACCGATTCATGGGAGGTTAACCAATGGTGACGGCGCCGTACAGCTTCGCACAGGACCCACTTCTCCTGACATGTCAACACCCTCTCCGCAAGTGGCTACTTCCACAGACAAGACAACAAACAACAGGTGTCTGCTCGCGCTGCCTTCTGGCCCGGAATCAAATCATGTTGGACCCATCGACCCTAGTTATAGTGCGTCCAGTGTAGATGGAGGTGGTACCGATGGTTTCTCTACTCACACTGAATTGTAGTTCATGTTCCTGATATGTCTGGCCACTGTTCGCCTCAATTGCTGCATGAAGATCTTCATTTTGAACATGTGTTGATCTTCCGGCACGTGATGCGTCTTCGAGTGTTTCGTCACCGTCCTTAAACTTGTTAAACCACCGCTGCGCTGTCCGAGTAGTCACTACACCCTCACCAAAGGCCTGGCATATCTTCCGCTCTGCTGCAGCGGCGTTTGACCCCAGTTCGAACTCTACAGCATACACGACCTAATGACGCTCTGTGGAAGACCCATGTTCACTCTGTTCTTACGCAAGTTCACGGTGTAACTGAACTGCCACAACCAGGTAGTATGTTCGGTATACCCGTATCAAAACTGACCTTTGCCTTATCTCCATTAGCTTCAACTCATGGTGTGAGGTCCAATGTACACAGTCCTCCACAACAAGCAACAGAACTTTGTTGGTTATCTTTATACTAATTAGTGATAGCCTGTATTTGGTCATTTGGCATACGAGGGGTTAATAGGGGTATTGAATTTGCTCATTTCTCCAATTTATATTCTTATATTTCCTTATAAAAGAAAGCCACATATTTGAACTTTGAGGAACGCTGGCAACACTGTTATTTGTCGTACGTAGGAAAAAAAACTCACATGTACACCAGACATTAGGATCAGTCATATGAATACAATGAAGGACGTAGGTGCAATAGCAAGGAGATAAAAATTCGGAAGTTCGTACCACTCTCTACTCTCCTTGTATATTGGTCGTCTACCTTCACGTTGTCTGGCAGCCCTAGCGACGCCCCTATTAGTCACAGGACCATCAACGATACTTTGTTGGAAAGCCTATAGAACGCATATTTTAACAAGGTAACTTGTGTCCCTATGCCCAACCTGTAAAAGAAGAAGAAGAAAAACATGTTAAAAAATTAAAAAGAAAAACAATTTTAAGTTTGTGGAGCTCTGGTAACACTGTTGTTTGTCTTACGTAGGGAGGCACAAAAATTACCTCTCTGCAATACATGTCCCATATGCTTTCCAGAGAGATATAATTCGTGTTTCTGTGACAATTAGGGCGTCGCTAGGGCTGCCAACGTGACGACAGTCCATCAAAAAATATGTACAGAGTGACCATCGGAAGTAGGTACTTCCGAAATTTTATCTCTCCTCTTATTACATCTGCGCCTTCATTTTATTATATGATTGTTACCTATGTATGGCGTATATGTGAGATTTTTTTTCCTGCGTACGACAAATAACAATGTTGCCAGCGTCTCACAAATTTACAAAAAATATTTTTCTTCCTATTTTTTATTTTCTTCTTCTTCTTCTTTTACGTGTTGAGCACTGGGGGCACAAAAGTTACCTCGACGGAATGAGCTTTCCAAAGAGGTATGGTTCATGTCCCTGTGACAATTAGAAGGGATACTAAGACCGCCAACATGAAGGTCTACGATTTTCTGCGCCCTACCCTTTTCCCCTCTCCCAAGTTGTCGGCCTCGCTGGGGGCCGACGACATTAGTTTTCACGATCACAGTAGTGCCTATAACAATAATCAGAAATAAAATTGCGTTGGGTTTTCCATGCATACTCAACCCCCCTCGGATCCTGGACTATATGGAGTTCACATCTGGCATGTTTCCAAACCCCGAAAGGGCTCTACACCTTTTTGTTCGAAAATCTTGTAAACAGCCTTAGCCTTGTGGTATGGCGCACTATCATGAATAAAAGTCTCTTTCCCAGATGGAAACTATTCACGCAACTGTTGTAAAAGATGTTCTGTGATGCCTTTTTTAAATTGCCTTGTGTTCATATTTTCTTCTAGTATATAGAGACGTCCCGTTCGTTTCACACTAATGCAGCTCCATACCATCACTCCTGTTCTATATTTCACAATCTTACAAAATCTGCCTCAATGGTTCGCTATCGGTTCTCCTTGCATACTCGGAGTTCTAATCTACAGAAATTATGTTCTCATCACTGAATACAACTTGTGGACAAATGATCATGTTTTAAAGACTTCAAAATTTATGAAGTCCACTTGAATCACATTATAATTGGCTCAGTAACCAACAATACAGGCAACCTATACATTTGCAATTTATCAAATTAAACTTAAATGATGTGTTGTTATACTCAAATGATAAACAAAGTATCAATCTTCCTTTCCCCAATCATCTGGAGTCCAATCCTGGTGACCTCTGGCCAGAGGTGTCGCCACGGGGGGCCTATCGGGGCCAGGTCCCCCAAATGAGTTCTTGCCCCCCCCCCAAATGACCAGCTTGTAAAACATCATTGTAAGATTACCTCACTTCAGTCATTTAAAAATAACAAA
Source organism: Thermobia domestica (assembly GCF_964235325.1). Taxonomy (NCBI): domain Eukaryota; kingdom Metazoa; phylum Arthropoda; class Insecta; order Zygentoma; family Lepismatidae; genus Thermobia; species Thermobia domestica. The sequence continues at coordinate 53,891,781 of NC_137461.1, read as the reverse complement.
GTTTACATATAATTAATAATTTACGGTAAAATAGTATGGAAAATACTATTTTACCATACCGATCGAAAAATAGTGTGGTAACCAGGGGTAAGGGTGGAGCTTTTCCCCCCAAAGTTCTCAATTTCTTAACAAGTTGGCAAATTAAAATACGTAGTTGGCAATTTGAAGAATGCCGCTTTGTTCGTGCTGCAAATTATTATCAGTTCTTTTATAGACTTGGCATAAATTTTGTGTAGTTTTCTATCTCGAAATAAATTGATATATTCGTTGAAAGCTTCTTTACTTGTTGCAAGTGATCAGTGTCGGATTTACTTATAAGCTAAACAAGCTATGGCTTTAGGGCCCCACTGTCTTGGGGGCCCAGAAAACCTGAAGAAAACTGGATATCCATTTCCAATGTATAAGAAAATCAATCAATAAAATACAATTTACATATACGTAGGACGTAGCAACAGTGCTTACTGTTGTGTAGGCTACTATGATGTAAGTAATGGTGCCCCTTCTGCTGGGCTGCTTCCTAAAATATCATTAGTTTATCCATTTCTGTATATAAGTGCCTACGTTCACCTGGACACGTAAAGGGCCCCATTACCTTCAACACCTTAGTGCCCCACTAAACCTACATCCGACTCGGCAAGTGATCACACTTCACTTTTGTTCATTTGATATTCCTAAACATTTTGAAGAATCTTTAATGAAAGATCGGGAAATTGTACCACTTACAAAAGCTGAATAGAGGTGGCGTGCAAAATTAAAACAAAGACTGACAGGAAAGGTGTTTCGAGGTGTTTCCAGGTAGAGCATTGGACGCAAAAGCATTTGATACAAGAGCATATACAAGACAACACGCAGATTGTGGAGATTAATAAGAGAATAATATGAATTAATAGGCCTATTAATAAAATAAGAACAAGTCAGTGACTGGTTAGTAAAACTTTGTACTAGGTATAGTATGTAAATTTGACAAATTTAAGAATTTTTTCCCCAATAGTAAAACATCAAAAGGAAGTAGATTTTGATACCAGAGTGAATATATTGTGTAACCGTGTCTGTTTTGTGTGTGAATAGACCTTTCCCTTTGAACAAAAAGTTATCATATTAATACGAAGGAAAACAATATATTATTTCAGTTGTTTTGCAGTAAGACTCTATTTACAGGGCTTTCCGAGTAGGGAGAATTGAACAAAATGTAGATTTCTGGGGGTGTTGTTCGGTAGAAAGAAAAGCTATATTGGATGTCAAGCAGTGACGTGCCTTGGGGTGGGGCGACCGCCCCGGGTGCAGATGTAATGGGGCACAAACTTCGGGAGGAAAATGGGTGTGCGTACACATGTATAAAATGCAAGGAAAGAGGTAATTAAAAGTGCTCAAAATCAAGAGAAAGCAGGGTTTAATTTTGAAAGTTTTCTACCGCTTCCCGCCAAGTATGGTGGCGCTTCGCGGCTGGTCTGTTGATCTCACCCATATGTACGGGGGCACCGTCGTATACTCTCCCCCGGGCGCTGAGTTACCACGGCTAGTGATGGGCAGTGGGAATATTCCCGGTGGGAAGGAATTTAAAAATGGGAATATTCCCGGGTTTTTCCCCTGGCCTATAAATTCCCGGGAAGGAATTTATTTCCATTTCTTTACTTTATCTTCCAAATTATAAGAACCATGTGACTAATAACTTTATTTTAATATGTTATGATTTACTTCTAGGTTTAAAAAGATTTGGAAGTTTAAAATTTTAAATTATTTGACGGTGCTTTATATAACTAATAATATGATTTTTTAAGTTCATTTCTATTTGCACTAAAAAGTAGGGTAATTGTTTAGTATTGAAGGCCAAAACTAGGAAAAAATAGGATGATTTACGGAAGAAATGAGTTGATAGTGATGTTCAAGTAGTCAAGAAAGTATCGAACATATATTTTTTAAGGCAGTAGGGGACTTATACAAAACGGAAAGGTAAGTGCAAGTTATGTGAGAAAAGAAAGTGAAATGTTGGTAACGAAGATAGAAAACAACGTGCCATGCGGGGCCTGCCTTCATTCGCTAACGCTCGCTCTGCAATGTTGTCGGAATTTAATGTTGGTAACGTAATTTAACGTATGAAACCATAAAAGATCTGCTTCGGAATAGAATATCGCAAAAAGGTAGGTGCAAAAGCTGCCCCCCAATGCTTAAGAACAGCCAAAATTAGCAAAGTACTAATTTACAATTGATGAAAGGGAACCATTTTGTAAAGTAATTTAGAACTATGTAGAAATAGAGATGAAATGCTATTAATAAACCCTGAACCACCATTAGTAATAGACGTCGGTCTGTCTCCTCCCTTTGACTCGAATTTCTGAAGAGGTACTCGGACTTCTTTTACATGTGAATTAACGTATGGAATTTCGATAAATAGGTACAATGAAAGGTCGTGTATGGCAATGTTACGTACTAAAATATAAAGATAAGTAAGTATCTTGCAAATTTTGTGAACATAAATATGTATGCGCAAATGTTGATAAATTGGTGAGACATGTATCTTCTAGCATTTACCCAATCTAATTGGTTTGTAACATTTATAAATTTAATGTGTTTATAATATCAATAATAGAGTCAAGCTGAACAAATCCACTTACATATAAATTTAAGCTGTTAATATATAATTTTTTCACAGATAATTAATTGATAGAACATATTGTAAATAAATATACTTTTATGCGCATTCTCTAAATATAATAAAGTGTTAATAAAGTAACATAGTACCGTTCAGAATATATAGATTTTTAAAAAAATCCTCTGTGGACAACAGTAATAATATGCTGTGATATAAAAATTAATTATACTTTGAAATCATAATATAGTAATAGAATACAATTTTCTTTCTGATTGTACATAAATTCCCGGATAAATTCCCATTTTGGGAACCTTCCCGGGAATATTCCCAGGGAATATTCCCGAAAAATATCTTCCCGGGAATTTACCCATCACTAACCACGGCACAGCACTGGAGTCAAGTCATTTCGTCGTTTCCGCTGTGTTTTATAAAACATATTTTTATCATATGGAAAACTTGGTGAAAAAGTTTTTATTCAATTTTTCAGTTTGGATTTCATTCGCTTTTTTAAAATCCTGCTTGGTGTAAAACAGGAAGTAAGATATAGCTATTAATAAAATAATTATGCTTGTTTAGTCACGAATAATAAATAAATATTTTTGTTAGGAAATCTTAAAGAAATTAAGTGCGATTTCAAAGAAAATCAATCTTATGTAGAAAGGTTCTGTATACAAAGGCTTAAACTGAAATAGTTATGCACGCACATTTGGTCCGGGACAGTAGTTCTGGGTTAAATATAATAAAAACTATCTGGCATATAATTTATGGAGAAAAAGTATAATAATAATAATAATAATAATAATAATAATAATAATAATAATAATAATAATAATAATAATAATAATAATAATAATAAGAAGAAGAAGAAGAAGAAGAAGAAGAAGAAGAAGCTTAAAAAGCAGTGGTTTTAGTTTTTCGGAAGGATACCAAACTTTTCCGGTTTTTTTCAGGCTTCAAAAGTACTAGCTGCAACACATTTTTTTTTTTGGCTTGGCCCCCCTTCAAAAACGACGGGCCCCTCCTACATTAACCTGCTGGCTACACCCCTGTCTCTGGCCCACTGACACCATTTCTTCACTATGGCCGGAATCAGATTTTTTTTCTTTCTGGAACGCCTAGCTTTCAGCCATAGACGGAACTAAAGGGGGGCCAGGGGAGCCGGCTCTCCCCAGAAGCAGACCTGGCTCCCCTAGAATTTTTCTACTGGACTAAAATAATGTTATTAATTTATCTCAATTTACGCATAACAATTTTAATGATGCTTGCGTTCGACATACTTAATAGTGTCTATATTCTTCCGCCAATCGATTTTTTTAAATATGATCTGGTGTCTGGATGTAATAAAATACCTGGACCAACGTGATAGTTGGCAGTATAGCGATCTCTCAATTTGCACAATATGCTTTTTTATTTGATAGCTTTATTAATATAAATTACTTTTGTATTGTTTCAAGTAATTAACATTACTGATATAGTAAGGTTTTCTTGTTTATATGTGTAAGGTAGACCAGTCTTGTTATTTTATTTATGCCTAGGTACCATAGTAATGTTTGAATAGTTAAGATTCTCAGAGCAAATTCTTAAGGTACACTAATATCAACAAGGAACAACAGAGAGGAAAACAACAAGCCGAATTGTGGAACTGCTGAACTCAAGCAATTGTTGCTTTCTACGTACAAGCATGTAATACTCATTCAATATCGTTTTTAGCTTTCCCTATTATTATTATTATTATTAATAATAATAATAAAAATAATAATGAACTGAAGTTTATAGTTAGATTCTTAAGGTATAAGCTGTAACCAGGTGTGCACGCAGAAATTTTTGTGCAAAGTGTCGAAAGTTGGGAGGGGTACAATATTGCAAAACACAGACACGACGTTATTCTGCACCCGAGGAAACAAGAACTAATTTCCAATAGCGGAAGTCGTGCGCACCACGAATACCTATTATATTTTGCTTTTGAGAAGTGTTGTATATTAGTGCTATGCTAAAGAAAAAAGTATGTTCCTGATAACCTGATATTTTAGTTTCGTACTGTAAAAGTTACATGGATATCGCAGCAAAAACAAAAGGCAGAGCAATTTTAACCAAGTAATTCATGTCGTCTCTTTGTACGGGCTGAGAATGTACCAAGGGACTTAATTATTCCTAGGGACAACCATAAATCTGATTATTGTAAACTAAACTATGATAAGTACAGTCCACAGCAAAAAACCTGCAACATGAACAGGTAAGTTTATTGTGAAACTACACCTAACAACCCAGCGAATGAACATAACGTTTAAGTGGCACAAATTCGGCAGGAGAAACCTCGACGCACTTATTTCGGAGCAAAAGACTTCGTCATTTCATAATAAACTTACATCCTCATGTTGCAGCTTTTTTCTGCGGACTTTACAATAGAGAAACCATAGCTTGCTTCCTTATTCTCAATAGAATGAAAATTTTTGCATTGTCAAGTAACTTTGTAAATACAAGGAATATAATATTATATACAACAAATAATATTGCAGTTTTATCACATTATTTGCTAAAATAGCATGCAATAAGTATGGAACTAGGTTTAAAAAAAATGTAAGTTTATTAGGGCTACATCAAATAGCTATCATCATATGCAAAGTATTGTCCCTTGGTATATGAAAACTTTGTCCCTTCATATTTGTATCTCCCTATTGATAAATAAAAGTAAATTTAACGAAAGGAGTACATAATAAATTAGTCATCAGATTGTAGAAGCAATACATAAGTATCTTAAATATGATGGAGTATTTACTTATTATTTCCACTTATGGGCAGCAAGAAAAAAAATACTTTGATATACGAAAAACATCTAGGGCCTTAGCAGGGTCCTTTTGACGTATGATTAGCGTCATACTAAATGTCTGACTACTGCAGGAAACATATGTTTGTCGAACTCATTAGTATGTCACTAATCACGAGTCAGAACGACTCTGCATTAGGCCCATATTGTCTTCCAGTTCACTTGTTCCTCTCTATATACAATTATTTTATGTTGCCAAAATGAAGTATAGAAAATTGAATTCAGTGATAGGAAGGTAAAATTGGTACGAAATTCAGGAGGGCTGTAGGTGTCATGTCACCTGGTAAATTGTGTTCCTGGAACACACGACTTCTCCTACTTTACCTATATTCACAGGACAAAATTAAAGAACTAGATTGTTTATACTGTATATAAAAGAAAGGAAAGAATACAGATATTAAATAGGGTTATTTCCTCAGCTGTCTATTTCCCCAACTTTCAGATATTGTATTATTTCTTCAAGTACTTATCTTTCTTCTTAATATGATGATCATTAACCAAAAGGAAAAATTCTGAAATTCTTAAATAACACAAGAAAGAAGAGGGGCGATTTTAGGTGTTGGCTATTTGGGTTGTTGCTGATACCTAGGGTTGCAGAGAGTCAAATAAAATCACTTTATTGAACAAAACTGCAAATAGTGTTACATATTTTTTATTAATAAAGCTGAAAATGAATGTAAGGTTATGTTCACAGTATGAAATGTCTGTTTTACAATCAATTCATTGAACTGTTCTTTAGAAACAAATCTCAAGGCAGAATCTGTAGAAACAAATCACTACACGGATTTATTCTTTATATCCCTTAAATCTAAAAATGCTGGGTAAAGTATTGTGATATGGAACAAGTCACACGGACAATGAGAAGTTACATTAATCAATTGTTTCGTTTCTATTGACACTGTTAGAACCATGTTTCTCCAATATTTGTTGAATAAATTATACATTATTATCACTTTTGAAGAAAATGATCTATTTCAATTCAAATTTTAGTTCACTGATCAAACTTTCTGTTATTAACCTACATAGTTGACACGTAAGCTTACTAGTAGTTCTGTATAAGATCAGGTTAAAAGATTGTGAGGTAAACAGTTTACGCTACCCTTTTCAGCCATGAGATCTTGGTTTCAAATTCGGAGTCTGTATATCCTGATTAGACCAGCTAATATTCTCAATCTAAACAGATAAATAAAAGATGATACTTTCAATATATATTCAAAATGATGCTGTCTTTTCCCCAAATTTTCTTTTACTTGTTAATCTTTCACAATAAAAGATGTTCCGGTTGTATCTGAAATTGAAAATAAATAGACTTCATTGAGCGCTTAAAACCGTGCACTCGGAAGAAACATTATTTCTATCATTAAAATCGCTTATGTCTTCAGTGATTTGAAGCTGTATCTCTTGGGAACTTATAGTTGTATCCTACTCCAAAAGAAGTTCCATAATACCAATTTATTTATTTAATTTTTTTCATCATTTGAAAACATTTTATATGAATTCAACGTAGAATTAATGGTATTCTGCATTTTTAAATAATTCTAAAACAAACACCCCCGCCACCAAAGACTCCAATGTTATCTGTTGTTATCCGTGGGGTTCTACCGGAAATCACTGATTCAGAAGTAATGGAAGAGCTTACAGCTGAAGGCATTCCTGTCGACAAATGCATTCGCATCAGAAATCAAACGGGACCTACATACATGGTTCGTGTGCTAACCTCCAACAAATCGTCTATTGATACCCTCCTTCAAGAGGGAGCGTACATCTTTAAGAAAAGGCACAGAGTCGAACCATCACGTACTAATTCACCCCTGCCTATTCGATGCGAACGATGTCAGACTTACAACTCGCACGTGACAGCAAAATGTCCTAACATCCCTAAGTGTAGTTACTGTGCTGAACAGCACGAGACTAAAGACTGTCCAAATCACCAAAAGCCTGCTCACTGCTCTGTATGTCCTGGGTCACACCCTACATACAGCTACAAATGTAAAGCTAAGCCAGCCCCACCAGCAGATCGTCCTGAACTCACAGTGCCATTGCGTACAACTGATCCACCAGTCCAAGCCGACCAATCAATCACTTCCGGTCTTACAGTTGAAAATTTTCTTCGATATTTCACGCTTGTTCTACAAAATATTTTTCCTTTTCAAAGACAATTCATTCTTGAACATGTCATTGCTGCCGCCACGAGCATTTTTCATATCAATCTGTATGCCACATATTCAGGGAATTATGTACACTTTCACATATCTCCGAGAGAAACTGCTGTCTAAGCCGATAGCTTACTACATTATCATGGGTTTGGAATTCTTATTTATGAACATACGGTCATTGCCGCAACATAAAGCTCTTTTTGAACATCTGCTCTTAGAAGAAAATATTGATGTTTTCGCTTTGAATGAAACTGCTTTAAAACCAAGAATGCCATCACGATTTCCACGGTATCAACTCATGCGCTATGACTTTTCACAAGATAATGTACGAGCGCAAGGTGGAGTGGCAATTGGCATAAATAATAAATTATCTTACCGACAGCATCAGACTCGGGTTCCCTACAGACTTCCTGAACATCTTACAGCAACTATCTATCTACCTAACATAGCAATTACGATAGCAACAATATATGTACGTCCCGGACACGTGATACCACTCGAGTATTTCACACATTTGTTTCAAACATATAAGCATCTTCTGATACTAGCAGACATCAATATCCATAGCCGTTCCGAGAGGGAAAAGACTCAGTTTGCAGACCATATAGCACTTTCCTTACATGGTCACATATATCCCCTTCCGAAGCACACCAGACCAAGTAGCCAAACTACACCGGATGTTGTTCTTTCTACCACTTCACTCATAGACAGGTGTAATATCGAAGTCCTGGACTGCATAGGTAGCGACCATTTACCGGTGAAAATCACGGTCAACGATGTACGTAAAAACGTTTCTCCGACAGCAGCCGAACGTACCATATATTTGTATGACAAAACTAACTGGCATAAATATCGCTCGGATATTGACGCTGCATTAGAAACTATACTACCACCGGATACAGAGGAGAGTCTAAACACAACCATAACCACACTCACGCAGGTCATTGCTACAAGCGCACATGACAACATTCCCACTTATCACGGTAAAACATATCAGCCTGTTTTGCCTCCGCAATATTTGCACTTAGTAAGAAAATCTCGGCATTATTATAGACAATATGAGCGCACTCATAACCCTGAATATCTAACACAGGCACGTAGATGGCAAAGAACTGTGCACAATTATATTGTCGCCCATAAACGCTTGACGTGGCACAAAACATGCAGTCAGTTGAATGAAGAAATTCATCCCACACGATATTGGAAAAAGTTTCATCAGTTGACCGGACAGCAAACAACAACAAGATATCCACTGTTCCAAAACAACGAACCTTTGCATTCAGATCAGGCTAAAGCCGACGCATTTGCCTCTCATTTACAAACTGTGTTCACTCCGCCCGTCGGTCAACATGACGATAGTCCCAGATTCTCAGAAACTACCATCGCTCACCTATTACAGCCGTCAACTACTCACACCTTAGATGAGAATCAACCGTTAACATTTTCTATCACCCATGACGAAATACAGACGAGTATCAAAGGAAAACGCAACACAGCGCCTGGTTTTGATAAAATATCCTACCGACTTATCAAAGAATGCTCAGTAAAGTTTTTTATTCTTCTCGCAGCTATTTATACTTTTATTCTCCGCACGGGATATTACCCAGTTGAATGGAAAGTCTCTAAAGTTTGTATGTTTCTAAAACCGAAAAAGCCGCCACATTCTGTCAGTTCGTATAGGCCAATACAACTGACTGCGACACTGGGGAAAGTATTGGAAAAAATTCTTGTAAAACGCTTACATCAATATCTGCATGATCGTCAACTCCTTCCAATTTTCCAGACCGGTTTTCGACCATCATACAGTATTAATGACCAGTTGCTTCGCTTGACGACCACTCTCGTTAACCAATATAATAGATCGCTCCCATCTTGTTTAATTTTAATGGATCTAGAGAAAGCATTCGATCGAATTTGGCATTACGGTCTATTTTACAAATTGCTTAAATTTGGACTACCACTTACATATGTCAGAGTAATTTTCTCATTCATACTGAATCGAATCGCATATGTATGTATCAACAATACCATCTCCCATCCCATCTTTCCATACACGGGAGTACCTCAAGGGTCCAGCTTGTCTCCTCTTCTATACATTTTGTACGCATCAGACGTGCCAGTACCTGCTCCTCCAACTTACTTATTCCAATATGCTGATGATACTGCTTTCCTAACTCTCGGAAGAACTATACAACACATTAATAGAAGCTTACAACTCACAGTTAATCAATTTCTTGCGTGGTGTACGAAATGGAAACTTACTGTAAATGAGGAGAAAACGCAAACACTTGTCATCATGCCACCTAAATGCCGAAGTAAAGTTCACCGCAACCCTAACCTGCTTGATATCACTGTTGGAACACACCGATTAAAACCGACTAACTCAGTGACATATTTAGGAATAACATACGATAACAAACTACAATGGACTGCTCATTTCCAGAAACTTATGCTCAAAGCAAAAAACAGGTTACAATTGCTTCGCAGACTCGTAGGACAGCATTGGGGGCTAAATTCAAGGCTGCTTATTAACACTTATAAAGCGTTCATGCGTAGCATACTTACATTCGGACATATTGCTTGGTCCCCAGCACAGTCTAGATTCTACAATAGGCTCGAAATTATGGAGCGCCATGCAGTGCGCTTAGCATACCGAATCAAATTACCATATCCTAACCAAGAACTATACAATCGAATAGACTTTCCACCACTTGTAGAACATATTTCACTCTTACGTAAACGATACATAGCCAAATGCCTAGAATCTCATAAAGATATTTTTCTTGACACAATATTCATAGACTCAGAGCAGGATTCCACTTTCAAATATTGTCATACACCGTTAAGCATCTTGATCACACTTCACGTAAACAACCTTCCCATGGATCACTTTCATCGCAGATTCTTTCAACGTCAAATCATTCATCAAGTCATCCCTCATCTTTTTCCATAGCTGCACAGTTCTTCCTCAACAATAATCTGGGCTCCCCATGTCTACATCAGTCTTGAGCCGCCCCAAGACAGAAGCCTAACATGCATTCGTTTATATTAACCATTTCATTGTGTTGTGGCGTATAATGCACTTTCATCTCATCAATCATGCTAATATATTTATAAAAATCTAATTATTTTCAACATATAATATTATATCCTTTCAGTTTATCTTATTATTTTTCTCGCTTATTCCTTGTTTATAACTTTTCTCATGTTATATCTTTCGCAATGCTCAGTATCTTAATGTTTATTATATGTGTTCATGCATATTGTTCTATTAAGCACTTTTGGTAGTACTTGTTTCATTTTGCACGTATAGTTTTCTTTATATCACATTGTACAACTATTATTATTTATGTTTGCACTTGTTTACAGCACATCACATGCCGAGAGAGAGGGCGTAACCCTCTAGTGGCAGTTCCATATGAAAATAATTGATGATTAATACCAATGGAATGAATTATGCCCTATAAATAAATAAATACTACACCAAAAAAAAATCCTAAAAGAAAAAACCCATTCCTTGTTCAACCTAAAATCTTCCTAAAAAAAAAAAAAAAAAAAAAAAAAAAAAACATTAAAAGTGTTGATGTTAATTTGTTTCCGTTGTAATTCGGATTTTTAGAGAAGCAATTAGGGGTGATTTATGCTCTTGCTTCATTAATTCAAGTGAATTATGTGGTGTAAAGTGTAAGTTGTTCATTCTTTCACATAGCAGCAGAATTTCCTTCAAACACAATGATTATGTAGTTACACGATGAACTTGCTATCTTGGTGATGTATGTACGATAATAACAAAGTATAGGATAATTTATCGACTAGTAAGATGTGAATATAATTGTGGATATATTAAAAACTCAGAAAAAAAAATTTCATGAATAAGGATATAAAATTTGTGAGAATTAGAAGTTCTATTAATTCTAAGAATTAACAGGTGAATTAGTTCTATTGCATTTAGGAGAAGTTCTATTAAAATTATCCAAAATATTATAAAGGCAATCAATGTCTCGAGAAGGTAAATAATGCAGGCAAATTAAAGTTAATAGTATACAGTATAGTAACAGGGCCGGCCTTAATTGGCGCGGGGCCAATTGGGAACATTTTACGGGCCCCCCAGCTTTACAACTAACTTGTACAAGGTCCGTACAACTAACACACACACACACACATATCTATCTATCTATCTATCTATATATATATATATATATATATATATATATATATATATATATATATATATATATAGATAGATAGATAGATAGATGGTGATCAGAAAAATGGAAAAACCTGAACCAAATTGCAACTTACCAGATTAGTATGGTGTCGGGCAACCTTTCGAATACAGAACAGCCTTGATGCGACGTGAAATGGAGGCATAGAGGTCGTGAATGGTAGCAAGTGGAATTTTACACCATTCCTCTTGCAGGGCATCGGCCAGTTCTGTGAGAAATGATGGAGGTGGAAATCGTCGGCGGAGTCGTGTTTCCAAGACGGACCACAGATGTTCAATTATATTGAGATCTGGGGATTGGGCGTGTCAGGGGAAGTGTTGAACTTCATCCCGGTGTTCCTCAAACCACGCTGCAACAACGCCAGCTGTGTAAATGGGTGCATTATCATCCTGGAAGATGGCGTCATTGTCCGGGAACAACATCCGGACCACAGGATGCAACTGGTCTCCTAAAATTCCGACATAATCGTTGGCAGTGATTCGTCCGCTAAGTGTGACCACAGGAACCAATGAAAACTATGATATGGGGTCCCAAAGCATCACCGAGCCGCCGCCATGTTTCACAGTTGGGCGGAGCCACTGCAGATCATAAGCTTCTTTGGGCGTTCTCCATACACAGACACGTCCCGTGGTTGGGAATAGGGTGAAGGATGACTCATCCGACCATATCACACGTTTCCAGTCCTCAACGGTCCAAGTTGCATGGTCGCGGCACCATTTGCGGCGTGCGAAAGCGTTATGGTCCCTGATGAGCGGTTTGACCCGTGCAACACGACCCCGTAAGTTCATGTCATGTAATTCGCGGCGGACTGTGATTGTCGAAACAGGGTGGGGAAGGTGCTGATTGAGTTCCTCCGTCACTTGCTCCCCAGTGACACGACGGTTCTGCGTGACATAGCGCTTTAATACCCGGCGTGACCTGTCACTCATGATTTTCTTCCGCCCACTGTTCCGCTTCCCCGATGTGGTTCTCCCGTGTGTTATGTAGGCCATCATCCTGTCCCACGCGACACATCTAACACAGTAGCCATAGCTGTCACACTCATTTCACATAACCGCGCACCAACAATTTGCTCTCTTTGAAAATCTAAGAGGTCTCTCATTTTACACTACCTCCGTCTGCTGCAGGCACTGGACACTGCTCTCCCACTGCGCCTGACGTAGTGTGGAGACTGACCTAACACACCACCACTAGCGGTCCGGCTCTGCGGGCGCCACGACACCACTGCCAACCCATATATCTGACGTGTTGCCAACTACAGGTGTTTCCATTTTTCTGATCACTATCTGTATATAGGCTATATATATATATATATATATATATATATATATATATATATATATATATATATATATATATATATATATATATATATATATATATATATATATATCGCTTTCCCTACTGGTCTAGTGGTCATGCCCATTTCCCATTATAACGTGTTTCCATCTGTAGGTGTTCTGGTGAAAACACTCACCTTGTTCATTACTTATAGCAGTTAATTTCTCGCAGAAATTACTCAAATGCAAATGCAGACAGTGAATGATTTTAAAATACATATTTCACCCTTGTGCCTCCCAATTTTTCAAGAAGGTTCTGTACCAGTATTTCATAGTTTTTTCTCTTGCAAATAAACCTATCGATGTCAAATCTAGTTTCTTGACCAAGCTTGGTCGAGAAGTGTGGAATATCAGGAAACGAGCGTAACCAAAATTTAAAGTGCCTCCGGCCATAAAGACGGCCGCAGTGGCCAAAAAGCTGATTGGTCAGATTTAGGGATGCGCACGAGACGAGTCGAGACAGGATTTTCCTGACAAAATTCGAGTTGAGACACGGCTCTTCCAATAGAAAAATATTCATTTTTCGAGTCGAGACATCACTTTTACAGCACATTTTCCAGACGAGACAGCCACAAATCTTGTCTCGTGTGCATCCCTTATCAGAATATGACATAACAATGTGTTTCAAGTTTGAAAATTCCATTTTATTTGTAAAATGATAAAGGGATGAAAAACAAAAAAACATATTACCTACACTGGGAGGAAGTAGACATCTGTTTGAAGGTATGCTTATCATGGCCGCCATCTTGAAGTCGGCCATCTTGTATCTTTCTCGACTTTTTTAAATAGGAAGCGAGTCATGTAATATATTAAATTGGGCTAGAATTTTACGAGAAATACAATGGTGAAGTCTATATTTCCATAAGTTCATATTTGTAAGACATAATGAAATGCACATTGATATGAATTCGCTGAAGATTTCTTAACAGCTGTATCTTTTCGAAAAGAATTCAAGTTATTAAACTAAATATACGCTAGTGAGAACATCAAAGATAGCTACTTATTAAAGGTATAATCAGCTTGAATCGTTATCTTAATCGTAATACGGCAAATTTTGGATTCACTAAAATATTATATAATACTTTTGATAAAGTGGATAGTTTCAAATATCTAGGATCAATATTAACAGACAAAAACCATATTCACAAAAAAATTAAATGTCGACTAAAAGCAGGGAATTCGCCTTATTATTCATTTTAAAACCTCCTATCGTCGCGAATTTTGTCAAGAAATTCCAAGCTTAAACTATATAATATGATAATCATGCCTGTTGTTCTGTATGGTTGCAGAACATGGTCGCTTACTCTGAGGGAAGAACATAGACTGAAAGTATTTGAGAGCAAGATCCTGAGACGAATATTCGGACCCAAGAGGAACGGGAATGGGGAATGACGAATCCTTCATAACGAGGAACTACATAATTTAAACGGTTTACCAAACATTGTTCGGATCATCAAATCTAAGAGGCTTAGGTGGGCAGGTCATGTGGCCAGGATAGAAGAAAGTAGAAACACTTTCAAAGTCTTAACTGGAAGACAAATCGGAAAACGACCATTAGGAAGACCTAGGCGCAGATGGGAGGACAATATTAGGATGGATCTCGCAGAAATAGGAATAGAAAGTATAAACTGGATTCAGTTGGCTAAGAGTAGAGGTTAGGGGAGAGGTTTTGTGAATCCGGCATTGAACATTCGGGTTTCATGAGCTATAGAGTTAGTTACATATTCAGGGCAAAGTTTGTCTTCTGGTTTTGAATTTTTAATACAGGTATAATAAGAGAAAGGATATCCAAAGAAGTTGCACTGAGGCTGATTTATTTGATATCTCGGAATTCATGTTAGTATCAGAAGATATAATCAGTATGAACACCAGGAACTTTAACTTAGTGAGATGTTTCAAGTGAAAGGATCCCAGAATAATGATATACATATTTACACAAACTCAAAGAAAACAATATTTTTATGCCCAGGGTGTATGTAAGGAAATTTGGAAGAGAATTAAAGGTGTTGGTGTGTGTGCAGAATACTCCCTGGACATAATATATATTTTTACAACAGAAGTTGTAAACGTATAAAAATAAAGAAACTACTGAAGCATTATATTTTAAAAATATTTACTTATGCCCGGAAACTTAATATAAATTATTTATTTACTTGTTAGGGAGAGGTCATACGCCCCCTTGTGGGGTCTATGGACGTAACTGTATTGCAATATGTTGTTGGGTGTACTTGACAACCGAGAGTAGCAGAGCCGTCTTAAGGGTACCATAGCCACTTTGTCGGGGACCCGCGAGCAGAAGGCCACGCATGTATTAATTTCATGTATTAGAAGCAAAATTTTGTCATAGGGAGTACAACGCTACATAGCGACTACATAGGGACTACAACCCATAGCAGAGGGGCCCGATTGGGAGCAATTGGTCCAATTGGCTTAAGGCCGGCCCTGGTAGTAAATTACATATTTTACGTTACACTGTTTGCTGCATTCTGCATTTTACGTTTATTCTAATTTAAAATCATAAAAGTAATTTATTTGCTTACACATGTTTATTATTTCTAACTAATTGGTTAATCTGATTACTGCAGTTTAACATACATTTTCAACACCGATACTATATACGATGGAGAATACTGTTAAATTGATTACTGTGTACTCCAGGCAAGTAGTTCCACCTATATTAAATCCAGGACAATGTACGAGAGGCCTGCACGGGCTTTAGACGAGCCCGCGGGCCGGACTCGGGCCTAAAAGGCATATATAATTTCGGCCCTGGTCGGGCTCGGGCCGTAAATGTTTAAATATACAACCATATTTCTTGGGCCTTTTCGGGCCTAACTTTGTAAATATACAGTGCAACGATGTTTATTGCACCGTTGTTTCTGGAGGGCTTTTAAAGCACAACTGCAAAATTGCTGCAAATAAAATACAATTTTGCGTTAATTATTAAGTTTTTTAATTCGGGCTTATTTCAGGCTCACTTTGTTATCACACGAGTTCGGAAGTGGCTCAGTCCTAAATGCTAAAACTTATTTCGGACTCGGGTAGGGCCTCACATTCTAAATTCACGAGCCAGGCCGGACTCGGGCTAAACTTTCCGGCCCGTGTAAATCTCTAGAACGCACACAGGAAACGTGCGTTATCTAGTTTAAGATGAAATTATCATTGAATGTAACGATACACATGCCACACGAAGCTTCACAATCTTCTGCGCTGCTTGGATTTAAAATCAGTCGACAAAAGGACAAAAGTTAAACGAAAGATTTCGGTTTTTCTATCTTTTATATGAGTAATTTTGCTTTAAAAAAGTAGTCGTACAACGATCAGAGTTTTAGAAAGTAGGCCTATCTTACTTCCTTTAATGATGAAGTGTTTCCTTTCTCTGATCTCCAATTTCTTTCCTTCGGATTCAGTTTATTTATTATTTCACTTTGGTAGGAAGGTTTGGGTTACAACTCTTCACTTCTGTATTACTTTGTTGTGACAGTCGTATTAAATCGAGAGACTCGTATATATCATTATGCTGATAACTAAATATCATTTTACTTATCATAAAACAAGCTTTTAATGCAACTTAGATTTGGGAAATGTGGTTAATGTGCGTATGGTTTTGTGTTCGATCTGAATGACATGCTCCCGCTTTACGCAATAGGTCTTATTTTATGTAGCAACAATCGATTGCGTATTTTACATTAGCATACTTGCGGATGGGTAAACTTATACTAAAAAAACCGCGAAGGTTTGACTAATATGCTCGTTTTCTGAATTGCAATAATAATAATAATAATAATAATAATAATAATAATAATAATAATAATAATAATAATAATAATAATAATAATAATAATAATAATAATATACTAGATCTGGTAATCCTTACAACCTGTGTAAAAGTAAAAGATAAAGAAACACTTTGATAAGACTAGATTGACAGAACAGCAGGCATGATTATCATATTATATAGTTTAAGCTTGGAATTTCTTGACAAAATTCGCGACGATAGGAGGTTTTAAAATGAATAATAAGGCGAATTCCCTGCTTTTAGTCGACATTTAATTTTTTTGTGAATATGGTTTTTGTCTGTTAATATTGATCCTAGATATTTGAAACTATCCACTTTATCAAAAGTATTATATAATATTTTAGTGAATCCAAAATTTGCCGTATTACGATTAAGATAACGATTCAAGCTGATTATACCTTTAATAAGTAGCTATCTTTGATGTTCTCACTAGCGTATATTTAGTTTAATAACTTGAATTCTTTTCGAAAAGATACAGCTGTTAAGAAATCTTCAGCGAATTCATATCAATGTGCATTTCATTATGTCTTACAAATATGAACTTATGGAAATATAGACTTCACCATTGTATTTCTCGTAAAATTCTAGCCCAATTTAATATATTACATGACTCGCTTCCTATTTAAAAAAGTCGAGAAAGATACAAGATGGCCGACTTCAAGATGGCGGCCATGATAAGCATACCTTCAAACAGATGTCTACTTCCTCCCAGTGTAGGTAATATGTTTTTTTGTTTTTCATCCCTTTATCATTTTACAAATAAAATGGAATTTTCAAACTTGAAACACATTGTTATGTCATATTCTGATAAGGGATGCACACGAGACAAGATTTGTGGCTGTCTCGTCTGGAAAATGTGCTGTAAAAGTGATGTCTCGACTCGAAAAATGAATATTTTTCTATTGGAAGAGCCGTGTCTCAACTCGAATTTTGTCAGGAAAATCCTGTCTCGACTCGTCTCGTGCGCATCCCTAAATCTGACCAATCAGCTTTTTGGCCACTGCGGCCGTCTTTATGGCCGGAGGCACTTTAAATTTTGGTTACGCTCGTTTCCTGATATTCCACACTTCTCGACCAAGCTTGGTCAAGAAACTAGATTTGACATCGATAGGTTTATTTGCAAGAGAAAAAACTATGAAATACTGGTACAGAACCTTCTTGAAAAATTGGGAGGCACAAGGGTGAAATATGTATTTTAAAATCATTCACTGTCTGCATTTGCATTTGAGTAATTTCTGCGAGAAATTAACTGCTATAAGTAATGAACAAGGTGAGTGTTTTCACCAGAACACCTACAGATGGAAACACGTTATAATGGGAAATGGGCATGACCACTAGACCAGTAGGGAAAGCGATATATATATATATATATATATATATATATAGCCTATATACAGATAGTGATCAGAAAAATGGAAACACCTGTAGTTGGCAACACGTCAGATATATGGGTTGGCAGTGGTGTCGTGGCGCCCGCAGAGCCGGACCGCTAGTGGTGGTGTGTTAGGTCAGTCTCCACACTACGTCAGGCGCAGTGGGAGAGCAGTGTCCAGTGCCTGCAGCAGACGGAGGTAGTGTAAAATGAGAGACCTCTTAGATTTTCAAAGAGAGCAAATTGTTGGTGCGCGGTTATGTGAAATGAGTGTGACAGCTATGGCTACTGTGTTAGATGTGTCGCGTGGGACAGGATGATGGCCTACATAACACACGGGAGAACCACATCGGGGAAGCGGAACAGTGGGCGGAAGAAAATCATGAGTGACAGGTCACGCCGGGTATTAAAGCGCTATGTCACGCAGAACCGTCGTGTCACTGGGGAGCAAGTGACGGAGGAACTCAATCAGCACCTTCCCCACCCTGTTTCGACAATCACAGTCCGCCGCGAATTACATGACATGAACTTACGGGGTCGTGTTGCACGGGTCAAACCGCTCATCAGGGACCATAACGCTTTCGCACGCCGCAAATGGTGCCGCGACCATGCAACTTGGACCGTTGAGGACTGGAAACGTGTGATATGGTCGGATGAGTCATCCTTCACCCTATTCCCAACCACGGGACGTGTCTGTGTATGGAGAACGCCCAAAGAAGCTTATGATCTGCAGTGGCTCCGCCCAACTGTGAAACATGGCGGCGGCTCGGTGATGCTTTGGGACCCCATATCATAGTTTTCATTGGTTCCTGTGGTCACACTTAGCGGACGAATCACTGCCAACGATTATGTCGGAATTTTAGGAGACCAGTTGCATCCTGTGGTCCGGATGTTGTTCCCGGACAATGACGCCATCTTCCAGGATGATAATGCACCCATTTACACAGCTGGCGTTGTTGCAGCGTGGTTTGAGGAACACCGGGATGAAGTTCAACACTTCCCCTGACACGCCCAATCCCCAGATCTCAATATAATTGAACATCTGTGGTCCGTCTTGGAAACACGACTCCGCCGACGATTTCCACCTCCATCATTTCTCACAGAACTGGCCGATGCCCTGCAAGAGGAATGGTGTAAAATTCCACTTGCTACCATTCACGACCTCTATGCCTCCATTTCACGTCGCATCAAGGCTGTTCTGTATTCGAAAGGTTGCCCGACACCATACTAATCTGGTAAGTTGCAATTTGGTTCAGGTTTTTCCATTTTTCTGATCACCATCTATCTATCTATCTATCTATCTATCTATCTATATATATATATATATATATATATATATATATATATATATATATATATATATATATATATATATAGATAGATAGATAGATAGATAGATAGATAGATATGTGTGTGTGTGTGTGTTAGTTGTACGGACCTTGTACAAGTTAGTTGTAAAGCTGGGGGGCCCGTAAAATGTTCCCAATTGGCCCCGCGCCAATTAAGGCCGGCCCTGTTACTATACTGTATACTATTAACTTTAATTTGCCTGCATTATTTACCTTCTCGAGACATTGATTGCCTTTATAATATTTTGGATAATTTTAATAGAACTTCTCCTAAATGCAATAGAACTAATTCACCTGTTAATTCTTAGAATTAATAGAACTTCTAATTCTCACAAATTTTATATCCTTATTCATGAAATTTTTTTTTTCTGAGTTTTTAATATATCCACAATTATATTCACATCTTACTAGTCGATAAATTATCCTATACTTTGTTATTATCGTACATACATCACCAAGATAGCAAGTTCATCGTGTAACTACATAATCATTGTGTTTGAAGGAAATTCTGCTGCTATGTGAAAGAATGAACAACTTACACTTTACACCACATAATTCACTTGAATTAATGAAGCAAGAGCATAAATCACCCCTAATTGCTTCTCTAAAAATCCGAATTACAACGGAAACAAATTAACATCAACACTTTTAATGTTTTTTTTTTTTTTTTTTTTTTTTTTTTTAGGAAGATTTTAGGTTGAACAAGGAATGGGTTTTTTCTTTTAGGATTTTTTTTTGGTGTAGTATTTATTTATTTATAGGGCATAATTCATTCCATTGGTATTAATCATCAATTATTTTCATATGGAACTGCCACTAGAGGGTTACGCCCTCTCTCTCGGCATGTGATGTGCTGTAAACAAGTGCAAACATAAATAATAATAGTTGTACAATGTGATATAAAGAAAACTATACGTGCAAAATGAAACAAGTACTACCAAAAGTGCTTAATAGAACAATATGCATGAACACATATAATAAACATTAAGATACTGAGCATTGCGAAAGATATAACATGAGAAAAGTTATAAACAAGGAATAAGCGAGAAAAATAATAAGATAAACTGAAAGGATATAATATTATATGTTGAAAATAATTAGATTTTTATAAATATATTAGCATGATTGATGAGATGAAAGTGCATTATACGCCACAACACAATGAAATGGTTAATATAAACGAATGCATGTTAGGCTTCTGTCTTGGGGCGGCTCAAGACTGATGTAGACATGGGGAGCCCAGATTATTGTTGAGGAAGAACTGTGCAGCTATGGAAAAAGATGAGGGATGACTTGATGAATGATTTGACGTTGAAAGAATCTGCGATGAAAGTGATCCATGGGAAGGTTGTTTACGTGAAGTGTGATCAAGATGCTTAACGGTGTATGACAATATTTGAAAGTGGAATCCTGCTCTGAGTCTATGAATATTGTGTCAAGAAAAATATCTTTATGAGATTCTAGGCATTTGGCTATGTATCGTTTACGTAAGAGTGAAATATGTTCTACAAGTGGTGGAAAGTCTATTCGATTGTATAGTTCTTGGTTAGGATATGGTAATTTGATTCGGTATGCTAAGCGCACTGCATGGCGCTCCATAATTTCGAGCCTATTGTAGAATCTAGACTGTGCTGGGGACCAAGCAATATGTCCGAATGTAAGTATGCTACGCATGAACGCTTTATAAGTGTTAATAAGCAGCCTTGAATTTAGCCCCCAATGCTGTCCTACGAGTCTGCGAAGCAATTGTAACCTGTTTTTTGCTTTGAGCATAAGTTTCTGGAAATGAGCAGTCCATTGTAGTTTGTTATCGTATGTTATTCCTAAATATGTCACTGAGTTAGTCGGTTTTAATCGGTGTGTTCCAACAGTGATATCAAGCAGGTTAGGGTTGCGGTGAACTTTACTTCGGCATTTAGGTGGCATGATGACAAGTGTTTGCGTTTTCTCCTCATTTACAGTAAGTTTCCATTTCGTACACCACGCAAGAAATTGATTAACTGTGAGTTGTAAGCTTCTATTAATGTGTTGTATAGTTCTTCCGAGAGTTAGGAAAGCAGTATCATCAGCATATTGGAATAAGTAAGTTGGAGGAGCAGGTACTGGCACGTCTGATGCGTACAAAATGTATAGAAGAGGAGACAAGCTGGACCCTTGAGGTACTCCCGTGTATGGAAAGATGGGATGGGAGATGGTATTGTTGATACATACATATGCGATTCGATTCAGTATGAATGAGAAAATTACTCTGACATATGTAAGTGGTAGTCCAAATTTAAGCAATTTGTAAAATAGACCGTAATGCCAAATTCGATCGAATGCTTTCTCTAGATCCATTAAAATTAAACAAGATGGGAGCGATCTATTATATTGGTTAACGAGAGTGGTCGTCAAGCGAAGCAACTGGTCATTAATACTGTATGATGGTCGAAAACCGGTCTGGAAAATTGGAAGGAGTTGACGATCATGCAGATATTGATGTAAGCGTTTTACAAGAATTTTTTCCAATACTTTCCCCAGTGTCGCAGTCAGTTGTATTGGCCTATACGAACTGACAGAATGTGGCGGCTTTTTCGGTTTTAGAAACATACAAACTTTAGAGACTTTCCATTCAACTGGGTAATATCCCGTGCGGAGAATAAAAGTATAAATAGCTGCGAGAAGAATAAAAAACTTTACTGAGCATTCTTTGATAAGTCGGTAGGATATTTTATCAAAACCAGGCGCTGTGTTGCGTTTTCCTTTGATACTCGTCTGTATTTCGTCATGGGTGATAGAAAATGTTAACGGTTGATTCTCATCTAAGGTGTGAGTAGTTGACGGCTGTAATAGGTGAGCGATGGTAGTTTCTGAGAATCTGGGACTATCGTCATGTTGACCGACGGGCGGAGTGAACACAGTTTGTAAATGAGAGGCAAATGCGTCGGCTTTAGCCTGATCTGAATGCAAAGGTTCGTTGTTTTGGAACAGTGGATATCTTGTTGTTGTTTGCTGTCCGGTCAACTGATGAAACTTTTTCCAATATCGTGTGGGATGAATTTCTTCATTCAACTGACTGCATGTTTTGTGCCACGTCAAGCGTTTATGGGCGACAATATAATTGTGCACAGTTCTTTGCCATCTACGTGCCTGTGTTAGATATTCAGGGTTATGAGTGCGCTCATATTGTCTATAATAATGCCGAGATTTTCTTACTAAGTGCAAATATTGCGGAGGCAAAACAGGCTGATATGTTTTACCGTGATAAGTGGGAATGTTGTCATGTGCGCTTGTAGCAATGACCTGCGTGAGTGTGGTTATGGTTGTGTTTAGACTCTCCTCTGTATCCGGTGGTAGTATAGTTTCTAATGCAGCGTCAATATCCGAGCGATATTTATGCCAGTTAGTTTTGTCATACAAATATATGGTACGTTCGGCTGCTGTCGGAGAAACGTTTTTACGTACATCGTTGACCGTGATTTTCACCGGTAAATGGTCGCTACCTATGCAGTCCAGGACTTCGATATTACACCTGTCTATGAGTGAAGTGGTAGAAAGAACAACATCCGGTGTAGTTTGGCTACTTGGTCTGGTGTGCTTCGGAAGGGGATATATGTGACCATGTAAGGAAAGTGCTATATGGTCTGCAAACTGAGTCTTTTCCCTCTCGGAACGGCTATGGATATTGATGTCTGCTAGTATCAGAAGATGCTTATATGTTTGAAACAAATGTGTGAAATACTCGAGTGGTATCACGTGTCCGGGACGTACATATATTGTTGCTATCGTAATTGCTATGTTAGGTAGATAGATAGTTGCTGTAAGATGTTCAGGAAGTCTGTAGGGAACCCGAGTCTGATGCTGTCGGTAAGATAATTTATTATTTATGCCAATTGCCACTCCACCTTGCGCTCGTACATTATCTTGTGAAAAGTCATAGCGCATGAGTTGATACCGTGGAAATCGTGATGGCATTCTTGGTTTTAAAGCAGTTTCATTCAAAGCGAAAACATCAATATTTTCTTCTAAGAGCAGATGTTCAAAAAGAGCTTTATGTTGCGGCAATGACCGTATGTTCATAAATAAGAATTCCAAACCCATGATAATGTAGTAAGCTATCGGCTTAGACAGCAGTTTCTCTCGGAGATATGTGAAAGTGTACATAATTCCCTGAATATGTGGCATACAGATTGATATGAAAAATGCTCGTGGCGGCAGCAATGACATGTTCAAGAATGAATTGTCTTTGAAAAGGAAAAATATTTTGTAGAACAAGCGTGAAATATCGAAGAAAATTTTCAACTGTAAGACCGGAAGTGATTGATTGGTCGGCTTGGACTGGTGGATCAGTTGTACGCAATGGCACTGTGAGTTCAGGACGATCTGCTGGTGGGGCTGGCTTAGCTTTACATTTGTAGCTGTATGTAGGGTGTGACCCAGGACATACAGAGCAGTGAGCAGGCTTTTGGTGATTTGGACAGTCTTTAGTCTCGTGCTGTTCAGCACAGTAACTACACTTAGGGATGTTAGGACATTTTGCTGTCACGTGCGAGTTGTAAGTCTGACATCGTTCGCATCGAATAGGCAGGGGTGAATTAGTACGTGATGGTTCGACTCTGTGCCTTTTCTTAAAGATGTACGCTCCCTCTTGAAGGAGGGTATCAATAGACGATTTGTTGGAGGTTAGCACACGAACCATGTATGTAGGTCCCGTTTGATTTCTGATGCGAATGCATTTGTCGACAGGAATGCCTTCAGCTGTAAGCTCTTCCATTACTTCTGAATCAGTGATTTCCGGTAGAACCCCACGGATAACAACAGATAACATTGGAGTCTTTGGTGGCGGGGGTGTTTGCTTAATTTTACTGGTAAGCTGTTTCAGCTTGGCATTTTTTCCAAAGATTTCATAGCTAGCCTTGTTTCGTAATGTAGTTCCAAAGTTCTCATCCTCTGATCGGATAATGACACCATTCTTGGTGAAGACTATTTGCTTGATGCTAGCTCTGGGAAGGTACTTAACTATTTGGTTGAAAATAAGCCGAGAATTGTTGTATTTGATATCGAAATCCGTCAATAGAAATGAATAAACTGGTAAACGTGGAGAAATTAGGTTTTTAGTTCCTGGATTGTTTTCAGAAGTTGCATTAGACGAACATTGCATAGGTTCCTCAATGCTGGTAGATGGAGCAACATAGTGCGGTGATTTAGAGCGAGAGCGCTTTTCAGCGGATCCGATACTGCTTTCAGAAAGCTGTCTACTACGGCGCTGTTGACGGGGATCCCTCCCCTTATCCCCCGGAGGTGGCGGGTCTGGGCCCTTAACTACCGGAGGCAAACGATGCATGGTCTCTCGGACCAGTAATATCCCAAAGAAATGCAATAGGCACACGAGTGGATTGAATCACGATTAGAAACTCAGACTATGATAGAGTTATCCTGATGACAGAGAAGATAAATAAGTCTCACCCTCCAGTACTGAGAAGCACTGTCAATCCCAGTGAGAGCGTATGCGTGCTGGCCTCGATTGTGCGTATGCAACACAATGTCATAGAAGGCACGTTAACACTTCCCAGCTAGGCTAGGCTTGGTTCAAAAATCAGCTTGTGACGTATGGTACGTCAAGCTGCTAAGTATGTCGACTTTTAATGTTTTTTTTTTTTTTTTGTAAGTGACTAGCCGTTCCGGCTAGAACCCTGTTAGAGGGTTATGCCCTCTCTTAGGGAACTGAAGTATGGGTAACAGTAGATGTGCCTGATTTTGAGATGGTCTCAGAGTTCTTTATTAAAGCTTGTTATAGCGATCAAGATTTAAGGACCTGTGCGGGCCTTAACATCAGGCAGGGAAAGGGTGGCAGAGCAATTACATGATGTATAAGATGCAACGTAGTTGTCATTATATAGGTTATATGCTGTGGAGATGAAGATGGTAGATGAGGCGAGGTGCATGGTCACATCACAATACGGGGAAAAGTTAGTTGACGGATGAAGTTATCTTCTCGCCTAGGGGCTACTCTAGGCATTGAAGAAGACAGAGGGAGCCCATGTTAGTTGTGGATGGATTTATTGTGCAGCATAGGATGGAAAGATGAGCGACAGATGGTCATGAATTTGATATTCAGCAAGTAACTCTAGGTCTAGTGCATCAGGAGGTAGTGTGTAGCAGTACAGAGTATACAGGAGTGAGAGCGGTGGATGGAAATATCGAAATGCTGTTGGGTGGAGTGCCATATGATGCATAGTAGTCAGAAGTAGAGGATGGTGTGCTTCATAACGATTGTGTATGTAGGTGAGACGTAACTTTTCAAGATGAAACTGTAGAGATGGAAACTCAATGCGGTTGTATAATTCTGCTGTTGGGCTAGGTAACTTAATACGAAATGCAATACGTAGTGCATGTCTTTCTAAGATTAAGAGCTTTTCGTAGAAAGAGCGTGCAGCAGCTATCCAAGCAGTGTGACCGTATGTTAGAGTCGGTCGTAGGAAAGCTTTGTACGTATTTAATACTGTAGTAGGTTTCAAGCCCCATGTTGTTCCGGTTAACCTCTTTAGAAGATTTAGTCTATTGTAAGCCTTGGCGGTGACTGTTTGAAGATGTGGTTTCCATGTTAGATGTCTATCGAATGTAATGCCCAGATAGGTCACTGTTGAGCGTGCCTGTATAGGTGTATGGTTGACATGAAGTGTGAGGCGGTTGGGATTTCGACGGACTCGTGAGGTTTTCTTAGAGGGAATGAATACAATCGCCTGAGTTTTCGTGGCATTAATTGTAAGTTGCCATCTATCACACCAGCGGAGGAAATCGTTAATAGCTGTTTGCAAAGATTTGTTTATTGATTGGATAGTCGATCCCAAAGCAAGGAATGCAGTGTCATCGGCGTACTGAAAAATATGGACTTTATCTGGTAGTGGAGGCATATCAGCAACGTAGAGAATGTACAGAAGTGGCGATAAAGCCGATCCTTGAGGAACTCCGGATAGCAGAAAAATAGGGTGTGATAGGCAGTTGTTAATAGAAACATAGGAAAGGCGACCCACTAAAAAGTTGTAAATCAGACGGATATATGTGAGTGGAAAACGGTGCCGTATTAATTTATAGATAAGTGCTAAGTGCCAAACTTTGTCGAACGCTTTCTCTAGATCAAACAGTACAAGACATGATGGCTTGACGGAATTATAATGATGTGTGACCATAGTGGATAAGCGAAGCAGTTGGTCGTTGATAGAATAGCCTGGTCTAAATCCTGCTTGATGGATGGGAAGAAGGTGACGTCTGTCGATGTATGCGTGTAGACGTCGGACAAGAATGCGTTCTAAGATTTTACTGAAGGTAGACGTTAATTGTATTGGGCGATACGATGATACGCTTTCAGGTGGTTTGTGAGGTTTTGGAAACATTAACGTCTTTGAAGTCTTCCACTGGATAGGAAAATAGCCTGTTCGGAGAATGAAGGTAAAGATGCTGGCAAGCAGAGTAAGCAATGTGAGCGGACTTTCTTTGATATGTCGATAGGTGATATTATCGAATCCTGGTGCACTATTACGTTTGTTTCGAACAACAGTGATGATGTCCTGAACTGTAATTGGTTCTGTCAAAGGTTGATTAAGTGGAAGAGTATGGTGTGGATGAGGCTGTAAAGAAGGAGATGAAGTATTGACTGTGTCTGCTGGATGGTGATAAGTAGGAGGAGATCCGTTAGGTGTGAATATTGTTTGAAGAAAATCAGCGAAAGCGTTGGCTTTGTCTGTATCTGTTTGAATGCGAGATTCTTCTTGTAATAGTGGGTAAGGTGTTTTGGTGTACTTTCCACAAAGAGCGTTAAAACGTTTCCAATACTTCGTCGGATGATTGACATCAGAGAGAGAATTACATGTTTTAACCCAACAGCGTAGTTTGTAAGCAGATATGTAGTTTTTGACCATCCGCTGAAGTTGCTGATAATGCCGAAGTGATTCAGGATTGCCAGTCATTTGAAAATCTCTATAAAATTGTCGAGAGCGAGTAACGAATGTGAGATATTGCGGAGGTAATGTAGGCCGGTATGGTGTGGAGGTAGAAACTGGAATGAATAGAGAACTTGCCTCCTGAATTGTGGTGGTGAGATTGTCTATGTGAGCATATAGTTCGTCTTCTGTAGTGGGTGGTTGTAATGGCTCTATAGCTGTCATGAGATGAGCTCGATACTGATCCCAGTTTGCTTTGTCAAAGCGGAGACTAGTGCGCTGGAAATGATTAGAGGAATTCATACAAGTTGTACGGAGCTGAAGTTTAATTGGAACATGGTCACTGCCGACTGGATCAAGAACATCGATATGTACTTGGGAGACCAGATTAGCTGAAGTAATGACGATGTCCGGAGTAGTTTGTGAGATGGGTCTTGTATGTTTAGGCAGATTATGAATGATGCCAAGTGTATGAGTTGTAATGAAGTTTCGGAATGCGGTTCTGTCGTGTTCTGATCTACTATGCATGTTAAAATCGGCCATGATTATAAATCGTTTATAATTATCTGAAATATACTGAACAAATGAGGTAGGTAGTGGATGACCGGGTCGGATATAAATGGTGGCAACAGTGATAGCTATGTTACGGAAGTATAATGTGAGTAGTAGGTACTCAGGAAGACCAGGTAAATTGCAATGATGTCTGCGAGATGGAACACGATGTGGAAAACCCACAGCTGTTCCTCCATTGGCTCGTTTGAGCGGAAGGGAGCTATCCTGCCTAACCAGTGTGTAGCCAGGAAACTGGCAAGAGATGGATGGAGTAAGGAAGGTTTCATTAAGAATAAAGACTGTGGCTCTTTCCTCTAGTAGTAACGCTTCGAATAAAGGTTTGTTTGTGTGAAGTGAACGAATGTTAAGGAATATAAACGTTAAAGCCATGATGAAACAGACAAAGCTAAACAGTGGTTTCCAAGCGAGAGGTATGAAAGTATACATTTTGTCCTGAATAAGTTGCATAGAAGTTAACATGAAAAATCTCTCTTGCTGCGTGAGTAATTTGCTGTAAGACGTGAGAGCGATGAAATGGTTGGATATTTTGTAAGGTAAGCGTGAGGAAAGAAAGAAGATTTCGCACTGTTATAGGTGAGTCCATAGTAGGAGGAACATCCTCGGAATAATTATGTGTGCGCAATGGTACTACATATTCTGGATGATTTACTTCAGGAGCAGGTTTTCCTTTGCATTTATAGCTATATGTTGGATGTGCTTCGTGACAAGTAGAACAAGTAGGTGGCCGTTCTAGATTTGGACAGGCACGTGTTAAATGCTCGCCAGTGCAGTAACCACAGACGTTGGTGTTAGTACAGTTGGCGGTAGTGTGCTGATTGTAAGCCTGACATTTTGGGTTTTTTTTTTTTTTTTTTTTTAATTGCTAGCCGAAGGCTAGCTCCCTTGCGAGGGTTACGCCCTCTATCCGGGGTGAGTGCTGAAAGTATTGGGGTAGTAAGGAGATTGGAGCTGGTCTATGGGATGTAGGAGAACTGGAACATCATGTATTTAAGTAACACTTTATTATATTTCAACTTTATTTCATTTTATTATAGTATGCATCAGACATTATGATCTTGTGATCATAATCATAAGGGCAGGAAAAGATGATGGTGAGGTGCACTTCACAGGACAAACACAAACAGGTTGTTAAAAAGACGAATGCTGGTTATCTTCTTGTCCAGGGGCTACTCTGGACAGTGATGAAGACATGTGAAGCCCTGTTAGTAGAATGGATTTACAGTGCAGTAAATGTGGGTGAAACATGATGGGGAAGATGATCGGAAGAATAGGCAGATGCGACAAAATGGTCGGGGTGATCAGGTGGAAGAGTTTTGAGATAAAGGGAGAAGAGCAGAGATAAAGGACAGGTGATGAAATTATAACCCAGATCGTAGTTGCGATCGATATCCATCGTGTCCACAAGTAGAGGGTGCCGTTGCTGAAAGCGGGTAGTTATGAACTTGAGCCTTAATTTTTCGATGTGATGAAGTAGGGTAGGAAACGTTATGCGGTCATACAACTCCTGCGTTGGACTCGGAAGCTTGATTCGGTATGCTAGACGAAAAGCATGTCGTTCGAGCACTTTTAATTTGTTGTAGAAGTAAGGTAATGCACTAACCCAGGCGGGGTGTCCATATGTTAAGACGGGGCGCAAAAATACCTTGTAGGTATTGAGTACTGTAGAAGGCTGTAATCCCCATGTGGTACCTATAAGACGTTTAAGAAGGTTTAAACGATTATAGGCCTTGCGAGTGATTTCTTTAAGATGTGGGCGCCAAGTTAGATGATGGTCTATAGTGAGACCGAGGTAAGTGACCTGTTTAGTGGGTTGAATTCGTGTACCGTCGACACTGATGTTAAGGAGATTCGGATTTTTCTGTACTCGAGAGCGCTTGCGAGGTGGAATAAAGACAATTGCCTGCGTCTTAGTGGAGTTTATGTGAAGTCGCCACTTATTGCACCATCGAAAGAAGGAATCAATTGCTATGCTGAGAGAGGAGTTAATCTGTTGAATGGTTCGGGCTGTACAGAGAAAAGCAGTGTCATCAGCATATTGGAAAGTGTGCACATTGAGAGGAAGTGCCGGCATGTCAGCTACAAACAGAAGATATAGTAGGGGTGAGAGAGCAGAGTCTTGGGGTACACCAGAGTGAATAAAAATCGGATGAGAGAAGGAGCTATTGATGGTTACATAAGAGAGGCGGTTAGAAAGAAAGTGAAATATGAATCGGAGATAAGAAAGCGGAAGTCGGAAGCGGTGTAGTTTGAACAGAAGAGCTAAATGCCAAACTTTATCAAAAGCTTTTTCGAGATCGAAAAGGATGAGACAAGACGGTCGAGCAGTATTATAATGATTGGTAATGAGATTTAAGAGTCTGAGCAGTTGATCGTTGATGCTAAAATTAGGTCTAAATCCAGCCTGATGCACAGGGAGCAAATTATGGGTAGAGAGATGGAGATGAAGTCTGGCGACGATGATGCGCTCGAGAATCTTGCTAAATACGGAGGTTAGCTGTATTGGACGGTAAGATGCAACAGAATCTGGAGGTTTGTTAGGTTTCAGAAACATTAAAGTAGAGGATGTTTTCCAGTCTGAGGGGAAGTAGCCGGTACGAAGTATAAATGTATAGACATAAGAAAGAAGAAGAAGAAGACAGTATGGTGCTTCTTTGATGTGGCGATAAGTTATCCGATCCAAACCAGGAGCTGTATTACGCTTGCGATTCACGACAGACGAAATATCGTCAGTAGAGATAGGAGCGGTGAGAGGATTATTGTCGGGAAGACTATGAGTTTCACTTGGTTGTAAGTAAGGTGCTGATGGGTTCAAGATGTCCGTGGGATGCCTCCGGGGAAAGTCTGGTGAAAAAGGAGTGAATGTAGTTTGCAGGTGGTCGGCAAAAGCGTTGGCTTTATCTTCATCGGTTTGGAGCGGACAGTCATTAATAAACAATGGATAAGGCGTCCTGGTTAGCTTGCCCGTCAGCAGATTAAAGCGTTTCCAGTACTTAGTTGGGTGCGAAGTTTCTGCCAAGGTGTTGCAAGTCTTGACCCAGGTCCGGAGTTTATATGCCTTAACATAGTTTCGGACTGTGCGCTGGAGTTTGCGATGATGCTGTAGTGCTTCCAAGTTCCCAGTGCGCTGAAACTCTCGGAAAAATGCGCGGGAGCGGTGTATAAGAGGTAGATAACTTGGTGGTAGGCGTGGTTGGAACCGGGAGATTTCAGTGGTTGGTATATGAAGTTCGGATGCATGACGGATAGAGTAGGTGATATCAGAAATGCAATTGTACAGAGCATCTTCTGTGGTAGGCGGCTCAAGATTGGCTAAATCGGCAGTGATTGTGGAGCGATAATGTTCCCATTTTGCTTGGTCAAAACGTGGGACACGTCGAGATTCTGGTAATGTTCGAGGACTATGAGGCTGTGGTTGATCAATGTGAAGTTTGATGGGTAGATGATCGCTACCAATGGAATCTAGTACCTCGAGAGTACATCGTTGGGAAAGGTTGACAGATGAAATCACTACGTCTGGTGTGGTTTCAGTGATAGGTCGGGTAGGTTTTGGTATGTCAAAGATATGGCCTGTGGTATGACTGGTGATGAAGTTAAGGAAACGTTGTTTCTGGTTATCTGAACGGCTATGAATATTAATATCTGCCATAATGATATAATATTTAAAGTTATTAGAGATATACTGAAAAAAGGAGAGGGGGATTGGGTGTCCAGGGCGCACATATATGGTGGCTATAGTGACATAAAGGGAGTGAAAATAGAGAGTGATAATGAGGTGCTCCGGTATGTTATATAAGGCAGGGTGGTATTGGCGATGACTAATGGAAGGATGAAAGCCAACAGCCACTCCCCCATTTGCTCGGCGTGCAGCTACCGTAGAATCACAACGTAGTAATGTATATCGGGGTATTTTAAAAGACATAGCTGGTGTGAGGTGAGTTTCGTTAATGAGGAAGGCTTGAATAGATTCTTCTAAGAGAAGCTGTTCGAAAAGAGTATAATGAGTAGCGAGGGATCGAATATTAACAAATAAGAGCGAAATACCCATGATTACGGTGCAGTAGAAAGGTTGGAAGTTTCTGTGGAGGCATGTTCTTCGAATGGAGTGACATGAAAATACACGTGTGGACCAGAGTAGGTAGCTTGAAAGGAACATTTAAAGATCAGGCGAGCAGAGTGATTGACCACCCCGAGAATGTGTTGTCGAAGAAAAGGATGAATGTTTTGCATTGCGATAGTGAAAAAAGATAGTAATTGTTGGAGAGTAATAGGTTCGTCGATAGCTGGTGGTGGTAGCGCTTGCTGAGTTGGCGGTAAAACAGGTCGCAAAGGAACCGTGAGTTCCGGGCTGAGAGGCTCAGCTGTAGGTTTCGCTTTGCATCGATAACTATACGTCGGATGCTGCTCTGGACATGTGGAGCATTTAGGTGGTTTAGCTAAGTTGGTACATGCCTTAGTATCGTGGGCACCGCTACAGTATCCACATTTGCTAGGTTGCGTACATTTTGAAGTCGGGTGGGAATTGTACGCTTGGCAGCGCTCGCATCGCAATGGTAAAGGTGGAGGTGATTTTGAAGGCTCGACGCGATGCTTTCTTTTATAAATGAAAGCGCCATAAGTTAGCAAGTCATCGATGGTGGTTTCGGAATTAGTAAGGACTCGTACCATGTATGTGGCTCCATGGTCGTTTTTAATACGTATGCACTTAAGTATAGAGTGCCCCTCTTGAGTGAGTTCTTCCTGAATCTCATCGTCTGTCAGGGAAGGATCCACCCCCCTAATGACAACTGAAAGAGCCGGGGGTCTTCGTGGAGGTGGTGCCTGTTTAAACGCCTTTGATTCAAGTCGCTTCATTTCAGCATGTTTGCCAAAAATTTCGAAACTGCATTTGTTTCGTACAGTGGTTAAGAATGATGAATCGTATGACTTGAAGATTATCCCATTGCGTGTATGAACAATTTGAGCGACGGAGGCGCGTGGTAGATATTTTAGGAGTTGTTGGAATGCCAGCTTGGTATTCTCAAATTTGGGATCAAAGTTGGTAAGCAGGAATGAATGAAGACGAGGTTTGGAAGAATCCAGTATTGTCGGAAATTCGTTAGCGTCGTCGAGATTCATGGATGAAACAGACTGCTCGGATTCACTAACAGTATGATGACGCTTAGACGGTGGCTGAGTTGAAGAAGTGTGATGTTTGTCCGGTGTGCGTGATCGGGATCTACCAGAATTTTTGCCTTGGGAAGCAGATGGATGCCTGCGGTCAGTTCCCTGGCCCACTGACGTGGGATTCAGAGACGGCCCAGGAGGTTGCGGTGGTAGTCCCGGATGGCCACCTGACGCCATCCAAATGGGCGCAAAAGACTTCGGTGAAGAGGATGATCGAGGAAGCCCACTGTGGCTCTCACTTGAGGCAGCAATACGTCCTCGCGGAGATGTCGGTCAGTGCGAGCACTGGCCCTCCACAAAAGAGATGAGGAGACGAAAATGATGATGATGGCCACGGGCTCCCACTTGAGTCAGCAATACGGACTGCAAGGGGATGTCGATTGCCTGTAACAGTACAATCCTCCCGAAATGAACAAAAAATACTATACAATGCTCGTAGAGCGTTAGCAATCGACCTCAGACCTGTGAATCGATAATCGATTCTGAATTCTGAGTGATTATCGACATTTTGGACTCCAATGCTACCCCACTAACTGAGAGCTAAGTTTTCACCTACGATAGTTTTAATTCCTTTCGTTCCACATGCAACAATTAAAATATATTCATTTTTTAATAACAAAATTTAATATAGAAAATAAAAATAGTCAAAATTAATGTAAGAATTGGAACAAATTCAATCAGTTATTCAGCCGTGGTGTAAATTAAGAGAAAACTTTCCTGTGCTGCCACCTATTAACAATTTTTATACTAGCTACACATCGAATGATAAATGTATTGTAATTACTATTATTTCATTTTTCTATTTAAATACGTATCATAATTAGTGATGGGCAGTGGAAATATTCCCTGTGGGAAGGAAAATAAAAAATGATAATATTCCCGGGTTTTTCCCTAGCATATTAATTCCTGGGAAGGAATGTATTTCCATTTCTTTATTTTATCTTCCAAATTATAAGAACCGTATGGC
The DNA here is from genome assembly GCF_964235325.1 of Thermobia domestica. Lineage (NCBI taxonomy): Eukaryota > Metazoa > Arthropoda > Insecta > Zygentoma > Lepismatidae > Thermobia > Thermobia domestica. The sequence goes on along the minus strand of NC_137461.1, from coordinate 53,857,503 downwards.
TAATTACTTTATTTTCATTTATTATGATTTACTTCTAGCCTTTAAATAATTTGGACGTTAAAAAATAAAATTCGTTGACTGTCCTTATATAACTATTCATATGATTTGTTAGTTCCATTTTCATTTGTACTAAAAAGTAGGGGGTATGTTTAGTACAAGGGGTCCAGAAGCACGTAAAAAACACAAAATTTACAGGAGAAATGAGTGATGCAAGTCTTTAGACGTAACAACGTAACCAAATCTAACCTAACCTAACACAAACTAACGTAAGTTAACCTGAACTAGCTTAAACTAACGCAATATTAGTAGAAATAAGCGAAATTCTATCATTTCTTTAGAAAATTATGCGCAGGGAGTAATCTACACCCCCCGAACACCCCCTAACACCCCTCCAAATTTCATTACACACACCCCTGGATGGAAAAGGAATACTCCCCCAAATCCAATTGTATCAACCAGTATCATATAGGTTATTTATTACATCAAGTTAAAAAAGGTTTAGCGTTTAGGAAAGAAGGCAATATTCTTATTTATATATTTCACTTCAAAATACGAAGCGACCTCGTTCTCATGTACGACTTCGAGAACTACATTGCCTCATTGTTTCGGGCGGTGTTTCAATGGAAACAATTGACAAAACAGACCCGCTCATACCTACTCTCCTGGACTTCGCGGTCGTTTCCGAGAAAAGAGATTGATGGACAGATGCAGATGACTGAAATTGGCAACGTCTTGAGCGGTCATTCACTTAGCTCCTCCTCAATAAGGAAAAATATGACAATATAGTTATAAGCCTATACCAGATTCAGTTGGTAAGTGCTACTCTGCAACAGGCTCGCAACCAGAGGGGGGCTAGGGAGGGCCTGGCTCTCCCTTAATTTTAAATGTCCCCATCAGACCTCAATACAAAATGCACAATTTAGATATTTGTATGAGAATTTTTAATGACTTGGCTCCTCCTAACATATCCATGCCGCCCCCCCAAAGCTCTGTGGCTGGTTTCGAGCCTGCTCTGCAAGTGGTGTATCAACGGACGGACATGAGAAGGGTGTAGTCAAAACGTTTTTAGAAATGAAGAGATCGATCGATATTAGAATTATATATATTTTAGACTGAGTCTAGTGTTATGCAGGAACGCATTTGGCGCTAGCTTAATTTTTTGTAAAGTAGGCTATATTTTTTATTCATGTAAATTCATTGAGTGGAACAGGGCTCATAGCGAGTCACTTTTTTAACTAAAATTTACTTTTTTTTTTCAAGTTGGTCACTAAAAGTTACTTTTTCCAAATTTGTCACTAAAAGTTACTTTTTGAGAGGTAAAGTGACTTTTTCGTGTGATTTATGTTTTGCATTGGCATATTTCTAAGAAAAATATAAAAATAAATGGAAAAAGGCAGAAACTTGTTACTCATTACTCTTCTGAAAACTTCAGTACTTGCTGCCACATGTGAAACAGTCAGCTTTATTCTCACTTCAGCTTTTATTTTTCTAAAGCACAGTGGACGGTTGATGGATGCTTAAGCTCTCAAGGTGGGGTTGAGAACCCTTCTGTGTCTATTTTTTCTTCTATCATAATAATCTTTTAGTTTTCTCTCATAATAGTTAACGCTCCGTTGAACGTTGTGTGTGTGTGTGTCTGTGTGGTTCATCATGTTCGTCTTGTGTTATGCTTCTTGTATGTTCTTCTTAAGAGTAGGTGGTGAATTTGAATATTTCACGTTTTTGAGAACTCTTAATGCGAAGTTAAATATAATGTCTGGGATGAAGAAATTCAGAAATAGGTCAGAACTGGTTCCATTTAACTCGGAAGCTTTTTACATCTGCTAAGTTTGCTTACCGTAACTACAAAGCTTATTTTGAAAACCTAAGAAAGGAGGAAGCTCAAAAAGAAGTAAAGAAGAAACAAAACAACAAACAGAGAGAGGTGATGGCGAAATTGACAAAGGAAAAAAGGGGCATAATGAGATTTTGGTAATTTTTTCGTGTGCTTTTGGTCACTTTTCAACTATTTACAAGAGACCAGACCACTATAAGCCCAGATATTATTAAAATTAGGGTATATTAAAGAAGACAAAACAGAAAGATACAAAATATTTGTAAATTGAAAAACTGCATTTCTAGAAAACAACTAAATCAATGAATAATTTTTTTGTGAAAGATATTCAGAGCCAATAACGTAGCCAGTAAGGGGCAGAAACGGAGATTAAGAGATCAAGTAATATTACAACAATTAACGTTAACAACAGGTTTAGAATATTAAAATAATGAAATTGGAACTATGTACAGTATAAATTACTAAACGAATGTGATTTCAGCATGGGACGAGGGATTTGTCCCCCAAGTAATATTTTGCAAAAATATCACTCACTAAAACTTGCTGGGGGTGAATAAATTGAAATAAGAGCAGAATTTTGCAAATAATTACAATAATTCGTATGTTGTAAAATAGTAGAGGTTAATTCCTAATACAGTGAAACTTCTCTTAACGGGCATCTCTCAATAGTGGACATCTTCATAAGGGGACAAACTTTCTTATTCTTCCGTTCCATAAATATGTGTGGTGTGGTGTTTTGAGAGAGAACTCTTCCATTTAGGGACACCTCTCATTTACCGACAAATAATCGTGTTCCACCGATGTCCGTTTTGAGAGGTTTCACTGTATTACTTAGTTTCATAATAATAATAATAAATGCTCAAATGTGCGAACTTGCTTTATTGAACCTAGCTGATATTATTATTATTATTGTGGTTATTATTATTATTATTATTATTATTAGTAGTAGTAGTAGTAGCAATAATATAGTAGTAGTCGTAGTAGTAGTTCTAGTAGTAGTAGTGCAATAGTTGCGTAACAAAATATACTGTTTTCTTGTTTGAGTTTGTTTAAAAATTATATCACTATTCTGAGAGCACACCCCCCCTTTTATTTTGAACACACCCCCAACTAAAAATTTCTGGCGTACTTACTGATTATGCGGGACTCCTACACTAATATAACATAAACTAAACTAACCTAACGTAACCTAAACCAGCCTAACCTAACTTAAACTAACCAGCCCTAACCTAAACTAACCGAATGTGAACAGAAATTACCAAAATTGTAACATTTTTTAGAGAAAAGAACTGGACCCCTTCTGCTAAACATAGGCCAAAAGGAGCAAAATACTAATTTACAAATGATAAAAGGAGACGAGTTTGCAAGGGCGTCGATTTCTCTGAAAATTTGGGGGGGCATTCAGATGCAGAGAGCATATACGAGGATTTTAAAACAAATTGCATTCAAATTATGGCAAATGTTATAAATTTACAAATATAGTAACGGAGCACACATGAGCTTTGCGGGTCTCGGGCCCCCTGGGCCCCACGGGATCGACGCCCTTGCCAGTTTGTAAAGTAATGTACAAATTATGTAGAAATAGAGATGAAGTACTATTAATACACCCCGAAGCACCGTTAATGATAGACGTCGGTCTGTCTTCTGTCTCTGACTCGGATTTGTGAAGAGGTATTCGAACTTCTATTACATGTGAATTAATGCATGAAATTTCGAGAAATAAGTAGGAAGAAAGGTCGTGTGTGGCAATGTTACGTGCTAAATTATAAAGATAAATCAGTATCTTGCAAATTTTGTGACCATAGATGTGTATGCGCAAATGATAAATTGGTGAGACATGTATCTTATGGCAGTTGCCCAATCTAATTTGTTTATAACATTTAAAAATTTAATATGTTTATAATATCAGTTGTAGAGTCAAGTTTAGAAAATCCATTTACTTATAAATTTAAACAGGTTAGCGGTGTAAAAATATGTGGACTTACTACACCATTTTTTCCACATATTTACTTTCATAGAACATATTGTAACTAAATATACATTTATGCGTATTATCTAAATATAATAAAATATTAATAAAGTAACATAACTCTGATTAGAATATACATTTTAAAGAATCCTGTTGTGACAACTGTAATAATATACGGTGATAAAAAAACGAAGTTAACTTCGAAATCATAATTAGTAATAGAATGCAATTTTCTTTGTGATACTCCATAAATTCCCGGAAAAATTCCCATTTTGGGAATCTTCCCAGGGAATATTCCCGAAAAATATCTTCCCGGAAATTTACCCATCACTAATCATAATAGCACGCAACTGTGTGTTTCCAGATTTTAACCCTCTTTTCAAAAAGCTTTGAGGAAAAATAAACACCACGCATTGATATATATATATATATATATATATATATATATATATATATATATATATATATATATATATACAGGGTGAATGTGCCACTAGTCAAACCCTCACCGGTAGTCAGCCATTTACGCATTGTCGAAACAAAAATAAGAAAACGTTACGTTTTGACCCTTATCAACATGAAGCTTATCTTTGGAATGGTTAACCGGGACAGAAACGAACCGTTTCCAAACCAAACCGAACCGAACTGATCCCAAACCAAACCGAACCGTTCTCAAACCGAACCGAATCATACCGTTCAGAACTGTCGGTAGAACTTTGCCAAACTAAACTGTCCAAAGGATTTCAAACGTGGTTTCGTTTACTATTGGCTAACTAAAACTTAAGCAAATTCCGTCAAAGCGAATTCAGTTGTGTCAAATGGAGCTGAATTTAATCTTTGACTCACTCGTAACATACGCCAGTTAGCAGATTTGTGTATAATAAAAGAATAAAATAACAATGAGTTTGAAAGTACTCATTGAGCTTGAAAGTACTAATTCCATATATATATAAAATGTTTGTATATCTTTTGTATGTATATATATAGATAAAAATATCACACAACTAGATACCAAATATGCACACACACACAAAAAAAAAATCCTGGCAATACAAGTATTTGATGGAGAAATGATCCCAATAAATTCCTTCAAATTAGAAGCATTTCATATGTCCACTGTATAAAAATAATCACTGGTAGTGATCAAGCTTTGAAAAAGATTCGTTGGGTTAAGTTCTGACCTGTTAAGCCTCTATTCTACAACTGTTTCAAATTCCAAAATGTTTTTTTTTTTCCTTGTTTACCTTCACTTTTAATATTCCTGCTCAAATAGCAGCTTGTATGTGTCTTCATTTCTCTCATTTTTCAAACATTTATTCTCACCGTCCTGATTAATATTATAAGAAAAGCGTAATTAACTAACCAGACTCATCATCATCAGAACGCTCCTACGTACAATGTAAGTCATTGCTCGGCACCTTGTATATCACACCCTTAACAAATCATTATATAATAACTTTCTGTAAGTAATAAGAAAAACTTCTTGTGAGTTTTACTGAAACGTTTGGATTGCGAGAGTAGCGTGAAAGAATTTTTTTAACAAATGTATTTCTTTGAAAACCGACAACAATATTGATATATAGAGCGCCAATACTTTTACGGGGCACCACATCGTTTACTCATTTTCAACACTTTTTTTTTTCTTATTGCTTGTTCGGCACCCTCTTGCTACCAGTTCCCGCCCCCACCCCCGTCTGCTATGGCTCTGGGTGTGGTATCTTCTCCGTCAAAATGTCGGTTTTGTACATTTGCTAATCGTACGCATAAATATAATTCTCGGGCAGAAGAGTTGCACTAAGTTGCAATCTCGCTATCTTCAATTCTGGACAGTGAACACAATGGCGAAGAAGCACCTGCCATTTCCTACTTTAATTTTGTTTTATTTCATCCCCATACGGCCAACGAGTGTGATTACAGGTAATAGAGGAGTACACACGTGAGGAATTGACAGACATTGGTCTGACATACGCGAAAGCGGATGGTAATGGCCGTGTGGCACAACGGCTGTACAGACAACAGTTTCCTAATCTTAGAATTCCACTCCACGCAACGTTTTACGGTGTAGATCGAAGATTACAAGAAACATGATTGCTGGAAGCACACAGGAAAAATCATGGACGAAACAGAACCGTATGGACTGTGACTTTTGAGGAGGAAATTCTTGCTTGAGATCAGAGAAAACCTTCCACCAGCACACGGGTAGTAGCTCCTGAAATTAACACCCATCATCGGCAGGTTTGAAGCATGCTTCACGAAATTCAGATGTACTCTTTCCATGTCCAAAGGATGCATGCATTACACGCCATCTATGTAGGCGGGAGTTTGTCCAGTGGTTACGCGAACCATGCTAATACATCTCGCTTCATGTCTCGTATTCTCTTCAAAGATAAAGCTGTTTTCCCATGATGGAGTGATGAACATCCACAGTCAACATTAGGCAAACCAATATGGAATGTCAACTCGTGTCCATCAGGAACGGTGTTCTGTGAATGTGTAGGCATGAATCATTGATAATTCTCATCAGACCGTACCTGCTTAACCGGGTGGGAGTATTGGATACCTTTGAAGGAGATTCTGCCTGAACTACTATAGACTGTGCCACTCGCTGTTCATTGAAAAATGTGGTTTATGCAGAACGGAGCTCCAGCACATTTGCTGTGGAGGTGTGAAATTGTCTCAAGGCATCCTTTCCGAACAAATGGATGGCAGAGAAGGATCGGTATCTTGGCCACCTCGCTCATCCGACCATAACCACTTTGATTTCTTTTTCTGGAACCATATGAAACAACTAATCTACGCGACGCCTGTGCAATCAGAGGAGGATTTGGTTGCTCGAATTGTTTCTGCAGCGTACAGCATTCAGGAAACGCCAGGAGTGTTTCAACGTGTTCGCAGCGTCTTTCCCTTCGACGCCGCTGTAACCTTTGCATTGAAGTGGCGGGTCGAAACTTTGAACACCTTTTCTGACCGTGTCCGTTCTGACAACCATTCTCTTTCCATGTAAACAAAGACTCCCCTCTGTACTTTGCTCTGTATGCAGTCCCGTTATACGATTTGGAACCAAAAATATCGGCTCATGTTCAGTGGCGAAGGGTGATAGTTTCAAGAGGGTAGGCCCAATGTTCTACTACTTCTACTACTACTACTACTACTACTACTAATAATAATAATAATAATAGTAAAATGAAACAGGTTAGACATAAATATTTTACTACAGAAATGCAAGAAGACAAATTTACATACATTTAATGCAATTGTAGTCCATCGACACCATTTATTTGATCCGGATCTCAATTTTCATAATGAAATTGACGTATATGTGACTCATACATGATCTTAGTTCGCCATAATGCAATTTAATTGTTTTAATTGGCGTGATCGGGTAGGGAAGATGGACTATCATGTTATCTGCGCTTCACAAGAAACATATGTTGTTTAGTCTACATGTACTGAAACAAACTCTGCTTTTAAAATTTTGTCTTTAATTATATTGTTCAAAACACAGGACAGGCATTCTATCAAGATATTTTGTGTGTCACTTAATTCCTCTTTAAAAACAGAATCATACTAAAATATTTTTTATACGCTGCTCTTTATTTCAACAACTACATTTTTTTTGTACCAATGAATGCAGAACTCTCTTGCCCTCTGTTCTATTTTCAACACAGGCGTTGGAATTCGTTCCTTATAACACATAAGACCACTTCAAAAGTTTCAGAAGTTTCAAAAAGACCACTAAGTTTCAAAAGACCACTGACATAGAAGATTCTTTAATAGGAATTATATTACGTACCGGTATATTCATATTCTCCATTTACTGACATTTCCTCTCATTCACTTTTGCAAATGTAAGAAAAAAATATCACTCAAGCCAACGCAACGGAATAAAGGGGCATTAGTTTGCGATAATAGGGGTAGCGCCTTTAGAGTTGCTTGTTCCAGTTTTTGCGTTGCGTTAGAGACCGCAAAATTATGCTAAGTTAGAACGGAATGGAGCCCACGTTATCTTGCTCTTTATTTGTTTGATATATCGAATCGAAATCGAAGGTCTCGAGAGGAACTAGTAGGTAGAAACGAAAGTCGATAAGCGCTGAGGCCGGTCTCTTTCGCAGGTAATAACCAACACGTTCTCTCGCGGGATTTTCTGAGTACTTTGGCGGTAGTTCTACTGCCGCCTGAGACACTGCTCGGTGAGCCTCTCAGCAGTGGTGCCAACCACGATTTCTTTATCGAACATTTTTTTCAACTTAGAAAATGTCATGTATTCTTTGCAAAGAAAATTAATTAATTATAAATTAAAATTTCTGAAAGTAAATGGGTAGGCCGGGCCTCAGGGCCTCTTACCACCCTTCGCCACTGCTCATGTTACAGTACGTACAAATATCGTGAATGGAAGGAATACTTTGTTTCACATCCGTCAGTTTAGAACATTGATTGAAAAAAAGAAAACGTACTGAAGTCGCATTTCTGTGATGTACTGATCGAAATGAACGTGCTAAAACAGTTATGTGTATTATTATTATTATTATTATTATTATTATTATTATTATTATTATTATTATTAGTGGTAGTAGTAGTAGTAGTAGTAGTAGTAGTAGTAGTAGTAGTAGTAGTTGTTGTTGTTGTTGTAGTATTACGCGTTCTTTATTTGTCTGTAGTTCTTGTTCAATTACTGTAGTTGTAAAGGTAGATGCGTTCTCAAAAGCGGTGCAATATTCCCAGATAGCACGAATACTTGCGGCAAATTTTTGCTTCGTTTAGTGGATCAAACAATCTGAAAGTTTGCGAAGGCAAAATTTCTTAATATTTATTAAAAGCTTTCAATATGATCTGCAAATTTTCACTGATTTGCAAATATAAATTCACCACTGCAATTAACTTGCATCTTTTTTGAAAATATAACATTGAAAGTTTGCCGTCGCCAAGGATCTTGTAAAATAGAGGATCTGCCTTTATATATCTTCATCCTATTAAAAGAATGAAGCCAAAAAACATCCGAGCATCGGCACGTCTAATTGGCTACTCTCGTTACCGCCATATTTGTTGACATAAAACATTGCTATCTTCATAGGAAGACATGTACTGTGTCTGTCGTTTATTTTTAAAGTATTACTTCAGTAGCATACGGCTGTACAAATAGGAGTGAGGAGAAATTACCCGGAATAATCTTTCTCAGGTAAGAAAATCCCTAATTAAAAGATACTCGCTTCTAGCAGTATTGATATTTTGATGTCAGTATTATCTGCTCTTTTTTATTATATTTTGAAGATTTTAGTAGTAATTATTTAAATAGACATACTACACATGTTATTATAGCTTCAATTAAGTTGAGTTCTTCATAGATTCAGAAGTACGCTACTGAATGCTAGTTCACGTCCTAGGTGGTAAGAGAACGTAAGTTACACTTCGTTCCATTAGAAAAATTGTAATCGTCATACTGAAATTATTGTATGTGCTTTTGATTTAAATTTTGTGACAAGCTATGTATCTGAATGGATATGTATATTTACATGTTCTTAGTAGAAGTATGTGTTCCGACTTAACTTTCGACAATTCATCACAGTAACTCGGAAACAAGTAATAAAGTTAGTGTTATAAATGAAATAATACAGAGAGAATTAATAAGTACTGAAGTTAACAATAAGTGACAAGAACATGGAGAAGTTTCTAGAACAGTTCCCCGTATATAGGTTACTAGCTAGGTTCGTTCCTTTCTGTACAAAAATTCATTATTTCATTTACATAATATTGCCGAGCGAGTGAAGGCGAGTTAGAGCCCCACAGGGCACGTCGTTTTCTGTCTTTATTACGGCTAAATGGGAAGGGGGTCTAGTGTTCTAGAACCTTGCCAAGAACCTGCGATTTAGAGAGAAGTAGGATTCACTCGAGCAGACGGTTCTACAAGAATATGATGTGGAACATGTTTCGTGAAGGAATGAGAATGTGAATACAAGTTATTACTGTCAGTGCACAGCATATTGAAATGAATTTTGAGTGATAGTGAGATTATTGTAAATGTAAATGTGTTCTTCAACTATCCTTGTTTATGCGTATACCCCCGTCGCTGACGCGCCAGCTACCTGTGCACGTCCCTTCTCGCTGACAATCGGGTTCCACTGTTGCGCTTCTGCCCTGGCTCGTTGAGTAGCATTCGTGCTTTTTAGTAGCCACCTAGCACCGCGTGGTTCGTATTTTATGCACTGTAGTTCTTTGCTATGTGTCGACACTATGTGCAGAGTCCTCCTGAAGTAGATCTCCAAGTAATTAAGGTTCTAGATTACTGGTCCCCCATGTAGGTTAGTAGCTGGGTTGATTTTGTTCTGTACTAAACTTTATACATTTAATTTTCACAGTATTGCCGAGCGAGCGTCAGCGAGTGAAGGCGGATTAGAGCCAGGGTTTGAAAAAACCCGGGCTTTTGTGAAAAAGCCCAACCCACCTGGGCCCAAATGGATTTTTTCGGGTTTTTTCGAAATATTTCAATGTCTTTGGGGTAAAAGTGTTGAAATGTGATTTATATTTGAAGATTGTCATTGTCACAACTTGCAACAATTTTCAACTCACTGCTGTTTCGAAAAAATTGCCGCCATTTTGAAATTTTACATTCGATTTGTGAGAAAATCTATACAGCAAATTTAGCGTATCTCGTGCTTCCACCGTCGAAATTTCAACTTAAAGGACTGAAAATTGCGCTTCGTAGCGCGGATACTCGCTGTTTTGAAAAATGGCCGCCATTTTGACATTTTACGTTGGTATGCCGCCAAAATCTATACGGGAAATTTAGTGTCTTGTGCTTGTACTCTGAAAATTTTAACTTAAAAGACCGAAAGTTGTAACCTGTAGTGTGTGTGGTAGAGGCAGACAAACAAGTTGAGTTGATTTTGTGTTTAATGTCCCTTTCAGCAGCGAGGCTATATGAGACGGGACCTCCTGATTAACATGGAAGCAAACCCGGATCTCCCACACCGAAGACACATACACTAACCGCTTAACCATGAAGGAGCTCGGCAGACAAACGAACACATGTAGATCAATTCATCTACAAGCCTGACTGAAGTTCGGCAAATGTGAATACCAAAAGGGGTCTATTAATTAGAACAAAAATTGCACTTCATGTTATATGAAATAAATAAATGTTTCAAAATGTCTTGTATGAAATTAACATCTTCCAGCGTAAGTAAACATCCCATATTTTTTTCATGAGAATACGGGACACCTCAGACTCCCCCCCCCCCTTCCCCATTAACTTTCCAACACAATGCAACTAACTGTAGTCTGGTTATGAACAAAAGTATAATAGGCTGCGGTGGCTCAGTTGTAGAGGGTTCGCCTCTGGTGCATGGTGTCCCTTGTTCGATCCCATCTCGCGCCAAGTGAGCTTTGTGGTGGACAAACACCTTGTGTGTGGGTTTTCTCGGGATTCTTATATTTCCTCCCACTGTCTTCATTATTAACTTCTTTAAAAAATACAAAAATTAAATCAGTACGTTTTAATTAACATTAAGAAAATTAACAGTTCGTCTGATTCCTTTATTTCGTAGCTTTCTTATATAATACAAAAATTAGATCAGAAGTACAAGCATCGTGAACAAGCGAAAACTCAATCCATGACGAGGTTAGGCAACAAATGCCACAAACGCATTAAACTATTTAATTTAAATGAATAAATAAGATAGAGATAGAAAATATACAGATAAATGAAATGAGATAAAGATAAAAGTGTAGGAAATGTATATATCCTGATTCGCGCTTAGTTTTCGGTGCCTAGCTTACTTTATATGTCGTAAATTGTGATTTTTACTATGTACCTCGCGCCCAAACGTACAGCGCCGAAACGTCCGCGCCCAAATGGTGGCGCCCAAACGTCCTGTTCCGGAATATAATAGATGAAAGTTCACTAAGCAGCAGCTGCTTTTCTCTGTTCGTACCCCGCAATTAATTGTACGGACTGAAGATGCCTAAAAACTTAAGATGTGCTATAAAAATGCTTTACAGGAAAACAATATGCAAATTATTTAAATCAGTGGTACAATCTACCTACAATATTCTTCACGCGTTTAGCAATATTTATTTACATGGCTGTATTTGCCAAAATTACGTTCGTCAGTTTAATCTGATGAAAAGCTGATTTTTCTCCTTTTTCTCCTGATTTCACAATTCTATGACCTAGCTTCTGAAAAAGATAATAATTCTTGTTAACTTATCGAATGTGTTGTTGGAGAAAAGGTCAGTTATCTTCCCTGTGTTTGTAAATGTAGAAACATTTTTTTTTTTTTTTTTTTTTTTTTTTTTTTTTTTTTTTATGTACCAGAGAGTATCCGAGTTCCCATAAAGTGCAATGTAGGAAGTAGCATTTTAAATTTCGCTCGCTATTAAGTCGAACAGAGTGGTGTAATAACTTCCTCGAAACAGCGTACTGTTCATTCACTAATTACAGGATTTCCAGCCAATGTCAGTTTTTTTTTTGTTTGTTTGTTTGTTTGTTTTTCACTTTTCGAATAAGCTGATATTGATAGCAGAAATGGAACGGAGTTAAAAAAAACGGGAAATTACCCTGTCCCGACTAAATTTACGGGGACGCGGGACGCTCGGGCCCAAAAACGGGACGTATGGCAGGCTTAAGCGTAAAATAAATAGTTTTATTGTTGAAGTATTCATTTCCGATCCTTCTGCGTTTAATTTCCCGAGCACTTCTTTCACGGCGTGTACATCAAAACTTCCACTAGTACGGAAATTTGAACTCAGCTCTTGAAATAGTAAGCGTTACATAGTCTTCAGAACCCCGAGCATTAAGCTTCTTAAATTTGACAAGAATTTTTACGCTATTGCTGGTGTTGATTCTACAGAATTATTATTTGAAGAGTAGCAACAAATGACTGAACTAAACTGTTATTGTTGGAAAACCAAATTTTAGTTGAAGAAACTTGTGTTTTACATCCAAGGTAAGAAATAATGCTAATAGCTTTACTAATGTATTTACATATGTACTATTAGTACCGGCACCTATGGCCTTAAACCCGTCAAATGTATGAGTGATAACGTCCCTTGGTGTCGACGAGCACACTATTCACGGAAAATATTTTCTAAAGTACAAAATTGCTTATTGTACTTCAAATAGGCTTTCAGCATAATCCATACATTAATTTGTTCTATAACTATCTCAAGCTAAGGTATTTTTTAAAAAATTCATTCAGTGCATTCAGAACTTTATGAAGATCGCATGTTGAATGTTGTTGTCTACCTTAACGTGAGAGCCTCTAATTCGCCCAAGGAAAGTAAAATCTGATGAAAATCACTTACAATGTGATCACCTTAGTTGTACCAATCATATATTAACAAATAGGTCAAAAACCCATGTGGGTTTTAAAGTGGGTTTTTTCAGGTGGGTCCAACCCGAAAAAACCCACTGGGTTTTTTCGGGCTGGGCCCACTTGTGCAAACCCTGGTTAGAGCCCCGCAGGGCACGTTGTTTTCTGTCTTTATTACTGCTCAATGGAAAGGGGGACCAGTAATCTAGAACCTTGCCTTCTCATTTAGTGCATACTCTGCGAAAAGACACACACAGCTCCATGCGAGCCGACTATTTGGGTGGTCCGGGGCTCCAGCATCGGCAAGATTTTTAGTTTGGACCCGGGTTTGAACCCGTTTCTCTTACGTTTAAGTCAAAGTCAGCCGTCTTACCGACTGAGCTAAGGTATCCCCAAATTATCGTTATAGTACCAGTATATTTTACTTATCACAGCAGAGGGGGCCGCGGTGGCTCAGTGGTGGAGCGTTCACCTCTGGTGCTATGGGTCCTGGGTTCGATCCCAGCCCCCGCCATGTGAACTTTGTGGTGGTCAAACACCGTGTGCGTGGGTTTTCTCGGGGTTCTCCCGTTTCCTCCCACTTTCTTCATTCCACTATTTCATTCATTATTCATCATCACTGTCTCCTTTAGCCTAACCGGCATAACCGTGGGACGTAAAACTCAAAGATTTCATTTCATTATCACAGCAGAGCCCTTTATGATAGTGTTCATAAAAGACTTTAACTAGAGGGAAATGAATCAAAAAATATCGATACTCGCCTGAAAACATATAACACGTCTGCGCCGTTGCAAAGCTCTAACCTAACCTGAAAATGTAAGAAATGTGTCAAAATTTGGTAGAACCGTCTGCTCGAATAATGCCAAAAGTAGTAAGGAAGCTGATCTTCCGCAGGTAGCGTCCCCGAATTAGACCTTCAGTTTTTTTAACGTTTTTAACCTTAAACCAGTTTTTAACGTTGTATTGCTATTTATTTGTTATTATTTTAACATATGTTGCCTATTAGCTACTCCTCTTTCATTTTCATCGTTCACTGTTAACATTTAATCATAAATAATTCTTGTTTTCATGCTTTCTGTGCTTTATGCTAGTGTAAATTCATCTGTATTATATTACTGCACAAAATTAATTACTTTCTCATGCTTCCCACTAGCGCTTAACAACACTCTACTAATGTAAGTATACTTTTAGATGGGGCGTTGGGAGCGGAGTTTCCTATCAAATACATGTCCGTGGGACAAAAATCTAGAACACATACAAATATACTACCTGTACTAGGTTGCTACACAACGGGATGATTATATTCGTGAAATATAAACTCCTTTTAGTAGGAAGTGCACTGTTTCTATCTTAAAGAGTGTTTAAATAAGGATTTGTAATGAAATATTCAGACTGACTTCAGGAGAGCTGAGTATAACTACAGCGTGTGCAGGTATATCATAAAACAGCACTATATATAACAGAATCGACTTAAAAGCACAAACCAACTTGTGTTATGTGGTCATTAAAAACCAAGATTGCTATCTGAGGCAGGCAGGGGAATACTAGCCGTAGTAAGGCTTTGTGTAGGGAGCAGGCGCGTTACTGACCGTGTGTATACACATAAATGGTAGTAGAAAAACGTTTTATGCTTCATGAAAGCATGTGCCCTATAGCCATATGCAACTGGCACAGCTTTGTGAGAGTTGTGTGTTCAATGATCACTTTGTACCAAGAATGCAAATAGGCAACAAAATGTTACTAGCCCAACAAAAAAATCCAACCTACTTGCTCACATTCCATTAGAAATCGTGGCTATTGTTTAACTTTAGGGAGGCCAGGATTTTAACCGAATTTTCCCGATATGCTATTCACATTCGGATAGGTGAGGTTAAATACATTTAATTCAGACAGTTGCCGCGCGAGCATTAGCGAGTAAAGGTGGTTTGGAGTCACACAAGGCACGTTGTTTTTTGTCTTCGTTAGTTTCCCCACCCCCCATTACTAAAGATTTACAAAAATAATTTATTTACGTTTAAAATAAATAATAGCGATTTTAAAAACTCGCTCGGGGCGAGTGTTTATTAGCATCAGTGCTTTGTACACTGTCTTTATATAACACTTTATTTCATGTCTTTCTTATGGAGTATTACCTGGTAAACGCCACACTTTTCATTTCGAATTTTGCCTTACTATACATGCAAGAGGTAAGACCCCGATATATTTTTATTACTTGTATGATCTTATTGTGTAATCAAGTAATATATATTTCTTCCGTACATTTTTCAACTGCATGCCCGCATTACATGGAATGGCATCTAAACTTTTGCCCCATTTCACCATATTTGGTTCAGATAATACTCGCTTTTCAGTTCCTGCTCTCCATTTACGTTTCCCCTCCATTACTGGAGCATACATGTTCTAAGTTAAGGGTTGGCTTTAGACAAGATTAATGAATTAGTAAGATAGTGGGTTTGAAACTGCCATATTATGCTCTATGTACCTAATATTGCCACAATACCGAATTCATATAGTCCAGAATTTAACTTTTTTTAAAACATAAATTATCATCATACGGTGTTGATCATCATTTTTTTTTTTTTTTTTTTTTTTTTTTTTTTTAATACATGCATTCCTTTGATATCGAGCGGACCGACCTTCTTTGCGCTTCCCAGACGTGAATAGGTCCAATGCTAGCTTCTAGTAACTACCTAGCCCAAACAGGTAGATATTTTTTGCATAATTGCGCCCAGCATTATCTGTAGAGATGCAACAACACCATCTGTCGGCGAACACTTAAAATAGTCCTATTTTGTGTGTGTACGCAAGGATAAGACTACTTGTATGTTGTGTGATGTGAAGTTAAATTAAAACAGAAACCTACAGCAAAGTTGAGAATTGAGAAGAATCGGGTTATGTTCAATTTCTGAAATATAATGCTTTACATACTCTTCTTTATAAATGAGAAACTTATCAGTGCTCTACGCTAATTCCAATTTTTATTATTGTTATTGCATGAATTTAAAAAGTTCTGAGAAGTTGTGTTTCGCATAAAATTAGTGTAATAAGTTTCAAACCTGAGATATGATTGAATGTCGGAATTAAATGTAGTTTCATTGTCCATGTGTATGAGAAAGCTTCCAGTGAAAGAAGATATCAGTAAAGCACACTGTCATTATATGATAAAGAGGAAGCGGAAAAGATCGATAGATAGGTTAAACTTGATATGTAAGAGAGTTTCCCAAGTAAAGCTATGGTTATACTTTCCAAAATTAGAATATAGAATAACTTATTCAAATCCAAGTCCGCGCATAGTGTAGCAGTAGATTACTTTGGGGGGGAGGGGGGGACAAATAGCAAGACCGGGTAATAATCTGCGTTGTCAGCCTTTTATGGCTAAAGTTCTGTATTTGTAATAACAATTACAACTAACCTGAATAATGTTCCTTTTTCACGTCTTCCAAACTTACATGCAACGTAGAAAATTACAGGAATAGATTTTTAAAAATACAGAATCAGTTTAGTTAAAAAAGAAATTTTCACACCATTGTTGTTACCAAAGAAGAAAAGAAAAGAAATTCTACGTGAAGAGCTGCATAAGAGAAAAAATGTTAAGCCCTATGCCCGATGAAGAGTACCCTTGGGAGTATGGAAATATAGGCTAAAAATACCTGAAATAGGAACATTATTATTATTATTATTATTATTATTATTATTAAAGTGTGTTCCATAAGCTCAATAACCAATTCTATATTCGTATTGTATAATCTGAATTTTTAATGGTAATTTTGTACATTTTTTAATTGAAGGATACCTAAGAAGAAAGAATTGCGTGAAGCCTGGATTAGGTCTATTCGACGGAAAAACTGGACTCCTAGTGCTGGTAGTGCACTTTGTTCTGTACATTTCCGAGAAGATGACATTGATAGAACGTCCCTCTCTTGTGTGAGAATTCGCGAAAATGCAGTTCCATCTGTATTTCCTGCTTTTCCAAAGTATTTGCAGAAGGTATATTCAGTTTCTTTATTTTTATTTATTTATTTGAACCTTGATAATTTTATACATTATCATCACTAGAAAGATCAAATATTTCTCTTGACTCCTGGTGAAATTATAGCTAACTGGTTCATAATAGTTTTGCTATCTTAAATATCTTGAACTAGGAAATAAATAACTGAATAAAACAACGTTTATTTTAAAATAATGTGACAGTTTCGCCAACTAACTGAACATATTGGCTTCATCAAACACTGTAAAAAGAAGCATTACTGTACATTTATAACCTAAAGTATACGTTGGAGATTTAGGGGAGGGTGCAAGTGAGTTAAGTGTTCCAAGAAAGGGAACGTTTTAGAGATATAAGGAAATTACGTAAGTTGCTTGTAGGCTCATTGTGTCCGTATGCTACGTACATAAATGTGATCTGTCACGAACAAAACAACATATTACAATGAATACTAAGCCGTTTAAGTAGCTAGGAGTTAAAAGAACTCGTTCAGGATTGGTGCAAAATTCTTTGATTTTTAGTGGTAATGAATGTACTAATTATTACTGGTATTAAGACGCAGACTGGGTTGTGACTTAATTCGCATTGTCTTAAAAGTATATGGGGAGGAGAGGCAGGGTTTTAATACAGTGGCTAATTATAATATCCAACGCTGAAGGACGTATCTTAATTGATTTTCTGTATTTTAGTACATGCTTGTCTGTATGTCTGTAAGAGGGTTGGCAAAGTTTTATTGAAAAAAGTTTTTTCTTTGGGGTTTAAACTTTTTTTTTTTTAAATATAAATAATTTGCTCTGTGTATTTATATTACATATGGGCAGAGATAAGTTTGTTTCACCTTGGTGTTATTTTGCAACTACCGGGTTATGCTGGAAGGGGTCACATAAGCTTAGAGCGAAGTCCAAACCGTTTCTCGACTTACATCCGAAACAAATTGTCCTCCATTTGAACTCGAAACCGGGACTAATTGGCCACAAATGCGGTACGTTTGCCGACTCACTCACGAAGGACTCCTGATAAAAATACGTTGTACTGATCTTTACATACTTTTAATACATTTGTCTAATTGTCTTTTGAGGACCAGAAGATAAACGTGTGCACAAGTGAAACCATTATAGAAAATTACATATGGACAATTTCAAAATACTGCAGAGTACAGAAGAACTAATTAATTCCGAGTTAGTTCTTGGGGGCCGCGGTCGCTCAGTGGTAGAGCGTTCACCTATGGTGCTATGGGTCCTGGGTTCGATCCCAGCCCCCGTCAAGTAAACTTTGTAGTGGACCAACACCGTGTGCGTGGGTTTCCTCGGGGCTCTTCCGTTTCCTCCCACTTTCTTCATTCATTATTCATCATCAGTCTCCTTTAGCCTAACTGGCATAATCGTGGGACGTAAAACTCAAAGATTTCATTTCCAAACTAGCGGAAAAACGTAATATGAAAAAGCTGCACAAGCTGGAGCGCTGGAGCTAGAGAAACGAAATTTGCTCTGATGATGTATCATGAAGAGTAGTTTATTAAACAATAGCGAAATTTTCAAAACGTTACCCTTTTTAATAAAAAAAAAATAAAATAAAAAATAAGCACCAAGTATCGGAAGCAATACAAGGTAGGTGATTTATTCTGCCACCTGTTGAAGGAATTATGCACTTCACGTTGTGTTTCCATATCATTGCTGCAACAGAGGATAGTTTTTTTTTCTTTAATGTCACTTGGCACTGTAGCATCCGTGGTCCTCAGATATTTCCTTGTCAATACGGGAGAAATTAACTCTCGCCTTAATTATATCATGTTGATAATCGAATGTTATAGCACAAATGCACAATACTTTGAATTTTCATTTCAGAGAAGGCAGAAGCAGTACTCCAGTTTCCTTGGATGAGAGCGAAAACACTACTCGAGTTTCAGTGGATGAGAGCGAAAGCACTACTCGAGTTTCAATGGATGAGAGCGGAAGTGCTACTCGAGTTTCATTTGAGGAAAGCAGAAGCACTATTAGAGTTACTCTGGATGAGAGAGCATCCTCATCTGGAGGTGGCACTCTAAGCAGCACGCAGTCTCAGCTTCCAACGGAAGAATAGTGATTACGAAATATTTGTAACTATTTGTAAGAAGTAATCCGAACAACTTTGTTCATATATTTTTGAAACTGCATGGTGATAAGTCTGTTTTGTGCATTTAGTTTTCGTTGGGTGCTAATTTTGAAGGAGAGTTACACATAAAGTGAGAGTCGTTTAGCTTGTATGCGTAACGGAAGAACAGTGATTGCGAAATATTTATAACTATTTATAAGAAGTAATCCGGACAATTTAAGAGACTTGTTTATATATGGTTGAAACCGCACACGGTTGATAAATCTGCTTTGTACATTTAGTTTTTGTTAGGTGATAATCAAGGAAAGTTACTCATAATGAAAAGACAGTCGTTTAGCTTGTATGCATATGAAACAAGAGTTAATATTTACCATCGGGGTAGTTATCAACAAAGACGCATTGTACAGTTTCCAGTAATATAACGTTTGTTCATACACGAGATGATTTGCAGCATCTGTGCTGTAGGTAGTCTGCTATATTATGAACTGAAAGATAGGCATCATTCAAATACCTCATTCACTTTTTTTTTTTTTTTTTTTGTGCAAACTTGTAGTTTCTTATATTAAAATTGGACAAAATGGTCGTATGGTATTTTGTGAGCTGGTCAATGGTATCGGCAGAGAAGGGATTTATAAACCTACCAGTTGGTATGACTCAGGCAGCTTGTAACTGCTAAGAAAAGTTACCCCCAAAAATATTTAACTATTTTTCGAAATAAAGTAGTTAGTATGGCAAAAGGGTGTATAGTGTGAAGTATTTTTATAATTGAGTATATGGAAAACTGCATGGTACGAATGGATTTTTAGGTACATTGTACTCACCCCACGGACCTGGATTTTTGACAGCATCGACTAAAGCATGAAGACCGGCATATAATAGTTAAAAACCACGATGGAGTGTTTTATAGTTTGTGACCTCAGTTCCAGATAAAAAATGAGAAGTGGAGAATTTTAACGTGTAGCAAAATATTCCTCACCAAATAACTCTCCAACTTCCAACCTCAATTCGCGTCCGAATTTGCACCAAGCAAGGCGAGCATATATAAAACACAACCGGATGTTTTTGTTTCTCAACATAAGATAGTATTTAGCTGAAGTGACGGATTGCATATAAGAATTTTGAAAATTAATCCTTTATCGTGCAGGTGCTATGCAACCAGTTTGTGAGAGTGATGACTGGGTCGCTTCTCGATCAAGTGTGTCTATACGCCAGATATTGACACACGTTTGTTTCTGGATGCATGTTCCGATAGTTTCCGGGTGTGTTCCCGGCGAAAAAGCTTCCGGGTGTGTTCTATTTGGGCTTGATGCGAAATCAGGTTGAAGGTTGCACAGTTCGAAATTTTGATATTTTCTTCCATTTTCGCACAATTTTCAAACTCAAAAAGTTGTGAAGAGGCATCAGATATTGGCATCTGGTACTAAGTATTGTTATATATACACAACAATTTGCTTTTCTCAACTTTTTTCTCTAAAACAGTTTTTGTTAATCCCCTTATGCATTCTGTAATATGATCACTGAGTATTGTTATAGTTTGTAGTACATTGTCATTCTAAAGTCAAAATCAAGCAATAAATATATAATGCCCTTTATTTGCCGTATAGTATTTTTTAATGTTTCATCCTAATCTTCTTATAGTTATTTTTACATGCTTGCCCTCACACATTCTAATACAGTTGTGCCATTACCATGATTTTTACTGTTTTTTTTTTTTTCGACATGACAATTTAGAAAAGGCTTAATCCTTTGTTCTTGGAGCCATCTGGATGCCGCCATGTTTGTTTATGCATTTGGAAGTGTTTGTTTTCCCTTGTGCATTATCTTCAAGTATAATGTGTTGTTATTGGGTAATTAGCAGTAGCGGTTCGTGGTCTGTAGAAGTACCGGTTGCAATGTCAAAGGTATGTAGTTACGCGCAAGTGTTCCCTCCCCCCAGCATTCTTGAGTCTTATCCAAAAAATATTCAGGAAATATGAAGAGGAAAGTCCTTATAAGCTCCATTTGTATATTTATTGATTAAAGTGTATTCTCTAATATTGAATTAATATATAAGTTATTCCCTTTTTTTTTTTTTTTTCAAACAACCACTATCAATGTACGTTTATACACTATTTATATACAAAAACTTCTACGTTCATGTTATTGAACAAGAGATAAATCGAATATATAGCATGTGCTGTGAGCCATGAATGATATCGTTAACCCAAAAAGAAGAGTTGAATTGATTTTGAGTTTAACGTCCCGTTCAGCAGCGAGGCTATATGAGACGGACCTACTAATTAATGTGGAATCCGAACCACATAAGCTGCGCCGGGAATCGAACCGGGGTCTCCCACGCCAAACGCGCGTACGCTAACCGCTTAGCCACGGATGAGCTGCCAAAAAGAAGAAAAAAAGCAAAAAAATGCATATATTCATGCACACAGTTAAACAAAATTATTTAATTAAGTAAACTATGCGTTATTTTAGAATGGAAGGTCTTTCTTCGTTCTTTTCGAGTTTCAAATTCTTCTATGACTTCATTGAAATCTGAAATGCTGCTCGCCAAGTTTTCTGAATTGAAAGCATCGCTACTGCAAATATTTTCCGCTTTATTTCTTTAAGGTACAGAAACACCTCTCTCCTCCGACAATATGCATTTTGTTAGCATTTCTTTGTATGAATATAAGGGACAAAGAGTTCATTTTCAGTAACTACGTATTTTTGTCTGCTGTTCTATTATAAAGAAGCATGAAATATAAGATGTTTTCCTTCGAAAATGAAGAAAAATAATAGTTTAACATTCCAGCAATTTAGGCTAAAGAAGACAGATGAGTATTGAAAGTGAATAATTTGAAATTAATTTTTTATGCTCTCCGCCGGAAATTGAACACGGGATCATGTGCACGAGCGACACACAGATAGGAATTAGACCAGTGGTAAGACATTCTCTTCTTCGATTCTCGATCGCCCCCCCCCCCCAGAATAGGATATTTTCTTTTTTAAAAATAAAATCCATCCTAAGAATTTTTACCTATAAATGTAAAATAAAATCTATTGACTTCGAACGACTGCCCTGCCCCAAATATTCAGCTTGGATCCGTCCCTGCTACCACCAGACGCATATTTGTTCTTTGCGAGTTTCTGTTTGGTGACCAACTTCTTTCTTCCAAGCGTCTATATCTCACTCAACCTACCAATTGAGTCAAGCGCTGCCAAACGGAGGAATTCGTAACTACTACAGAAGCTGACTAAATACCAGTTGCAACGAAATAGCAACTGCAAACGCGTAATACGGGAGGATAGCAGCGATGCAAGAATAAATCCACTTCCTCATGTTAAGAGATAGGATCTCGCTGCCATATGCTCAATGTTACTGCTTCCAGTGGCAACGCTTGCTGCCACTGGATTTGTATATCACTCTCTTTCTTTCAGTTTTTTTAAGAAATGCATCAATACTGTTTTGCGCTCAAGAGCAAAGGTTTATTTTTTACTGATACACGACTTTAATACTTAAAAATATCCTTAGTATTAAAGAAATATCCGGTTGCACAACCATGCAACATATAGTACCAGCCGCCACTGGTAATTAGTCGTCAATTGCTACTTTGCTGAGCGATTGTGCAGCCGACTTTGTAAAATTTTGGATTAAAATGTACAGGCCAAATTCGTTGAAAGGTCAAATTTATTAGATTTGTTTGAGTGGCTTGCTTTAAGTCGAAATCTCCCTACGAGGAACCAGCGAAAGTTTCCGTGTCCATTACAAGAGTAAATGATGGAATAAACGTTGATGTAACCTTCAGGAATATTCAGGTTTAGGCTTAAATATAAACTAATTATTTGCTGAGCAAAGCTATATTTTCATTAAAATTCAAAACGTGTTAGTTTCGCCAACTAACTCTGGCTTCATCAGACACTAATGAAAATATATAGCTTTGCTCAGCAAATAATTAGTTTATATTTAATTCTAACAAAGCAAATCTTCTATTTATGGAAAAATCACAGGTTTAGGCGTTCTCTATTGCTGTTTTAGTATTTATGTATACATATATATAAATTAAATGACGTTAAAATAGTCGTTAATAAGTTACTTCTTATTTTATGATCAAGCAAAGTGCAGCTGGAAGGTAGCAAACTATCATCTATATTTGCTCTCTCCAAAAGGATGTAGGCTGATAAGGGTCATTTTTCGCCCATCGAACACCGGAAAAATGTAAAGTGTTTATAGAGGCTAGATACATTCTGTTCTCTCATAGGTCGAAAGACACACTGAACTAAAATAAATTGTTCCTCATATCAAAGCTTACACAGCGATGTATTATTACGAGTCTGCTTTATTTAGGTTCATTGAATCCTTCTTACCACAAGCCTATGTCAACGACAGCAAACATTGTCAAAATGACGCAAAGTTGCCTCTTTTGGGGCACTAATTTCTATGACCTATTTTCTTTCTCACGTATCTATTATATTCACATACAAAACCTATCTTCCAGTATACAGATATTGCAAACTTGTCTGAATCGGACTCTTGATTTTTCCGGTGTTCGATGGGTGAAAAATGACCCTTATCAGCCCATCTCGTTTGTTTATATATATAGTTGTACTAGTTTCAAGACAATTGCTGCAAATTTTGGTTAAGATATGTAGATAAATTCTGAAACTAGTGAGGTACAAGTCAGAATATAAACTGCTTGGGATTTAAAGACTATTAAAGCATACGAAACACAATATGTCATTCCGATTACATTTAGGCAGAACCTGGAAAAATATCTTCTAAACGTCACAGGTGATTACTCCATGAATGCAACCGAAATGGTAGATTGTGTTTCCTCTCGATCACAAGTTTCAGAATTTTGATACATATTTCAGCCTTATACCAAATTTGCAACAAACAATACCTTCTACATTTGCTACAAACATTACCTTCTAAATTTGCTACAAACATTACCTTCTAAATTTGCTACAAACATTACCTTCTAAATTTGCTACAACCATTACCTTCTAAATTTGAAACAAACATTACCTTCTAAATTTGAAACAAACATTACCTTCTAAATTTGAAACAAACATTACCTTATAAATTTGCAACAAATGTTACTTTATAAATTTGCAGCAAACATTACCTGATACATTTGCAGCAAACATGATCTTGCGATCGTGAAAACACTTTCTGCAATGTTGCTGCAAACCTTTTAATGTTTTCACCAAATTTATCAGCTCATTTTCGGAAATTTTGAGAAGAAAATTTGCACAAAATATTTGCAGCAAAGTCCTGGCAAACTTTCTTGCTGTGCAGTCGCAAACATTTCGTTTGTATTGGCAACTGTTTTCGTTTTCTGAGGCAACTTTGCTGCAAACTCAGCCAGCGTCAACTTCGTTATTTGCATTGAACTTTCGGCAAATTTTCCCATTTGAAAAGGCAAGTTTTTTGCAAACTTTTTAGTTTGCCTTTGCAAATTTTTAAACATGTTTAAAAAATTTTCTGTGCTATCTGGGATTATTAATATGAGCAGATCAGCAATCGCAATTTCTTTATTTTCTGTTACTTATCGGCTTGTGCCGTACGTATTTTTACATTCTAGCGACGTAAAGTTTCCAGTGAATCCTCTACAACGACTTTACTAGTAGTTTTTTTGAGGAGGTATGCAACCACACACAGTAATTTTTACTTCATCCGCCATCTTTTATCTTCGTGTATGAGTATTGACCTGCCACGTAATATTATTTCCAGGCAGTTAAATGTCCTTTACATGTTGTTATCCATTCAATTTAGGTCAAAAAATATCAGGAAATCCCTAACGTCCTTTGGGGAATCCCCTGCGCCACCTTTGCACAAATCTGAAAACTGCAAATTTGGATAGAGTATGTTAGGATCCTTTGTCGATATCATACCACATCACGTCTACAATCAGTAGTTTATGCAATATTTAACTCTAAAGTTCGTTTTCCTATGCTTTCGGCAGCCTATAACACGTAAACGACACGCTTTTCGTCCTATGTGTACTGGAACTTTTTTTTGTTTTGTTTTGTTTATTTTGCTCTCAGGAATCACTCCTCTGTTTTTGTACAACAAATTTAGCGCCATACTGTGTAAAGTTATCTGAATCAATTTGACCACACTAACGTGACAAAACTAACTGTTCTCAAAAACAGCACAAATTTTCTTGGTTACCTGGTAATATTACACCACGATATATTCCATATACAGGGCGTGAATCATGCCCTTCCCCATGTCATTTGAAGATGAGTTTAATGTTTCATTCTAAACGTAGCTTCTCCTGGAATAACACCCACCCTTCAAGTAACTGCCTTCCTTACCACGGTATCTCGTAAATCCGTCCATGCCGTAAAGTTGTCTTCCAACTAATATTAAGACTTTTATTCCAAAATCCAAAGCATCAGTAAAAGTACCCACACAAGTACGACCCCTCAATTATTTCAGTAATATCGAAATAATTTTAATCTGAATAAAGTTATACCGAAAAACGTAACATTCAGCCTTATTATAATGTCTGGGTGGACGGTCCCTAATAATGCAAACTGCATTTCTGTTGACTTCAAGTATTGAACTGAAACCGAACAAAGCAGTCCTCAAAAAGGGCCTAACAGTTCTTAAACCGAACCGAAAACTTCTACAAACCGAACCGAACAGTTTACAAACCGAAGCGTTTCAAAACCGAACCAAACCGATCCCAAACCTTACCGAACCGAATCGTTCCCGAACCGAACCGTTCACACACCGAACCGAACCGAACCGAACCGAACCTTTCCCAAACCAAACCGAACCGTTCTCAAACCGTACCGAACCGAACCGAAACATTCCCAAACCGAACCGGACCGGTTTGAAGTCCAAACCGATTGATTCGGTTTAAACTACAATCCGAACCGAAACCGGTCATCCGGTTCTTGGAACATCCCTACTGTACACAGCCGATCACATGTCACACCGAAATGTCACCTAGTGTCGCAGTAATAGGTGGACAAAGAATACGCTAGGTTGTAAAGCGTGGATCTGCTACGTAAAAAATAACAGACGAGACTTTTTGTTACAATTGTGTATTTGTTATCTAATGTAAAAATAATATTTTTTTTTTTAATTTTTTAATTTCTATATATCAAGGAAATGAAAAGAGAAAAATATTTTTGTACATTTTGAGCATTTCGTTTGTATAGAGTGCGGGGGGCGACAACTGAAATTGAAAAATTAGTGATTTTGTAATAGTCAGTCCCCGGGGCTGAGTACTGGAATTATCGCATATGTGTTAAATTTCGTCCAGACCAAGTATTCACTTCCCTTCTGTTAATAATATACAGCATGACTCAAAAATATTTGTTTTTCCAGTAGTCAGCCCCGGTAAAAAATGCAAAGGCCGAGTACTAGTGCCTCAAAAGCCAAAAGTCAGCCCTGCTGGTAATTTTTCTGTAATTTCAAATATCAATATCCAAATTTGCTAAAATCAGGTTTCCACTTATTCATTTCGTTTGTAAATATAAATGGATAAAAAAGGAGGGAAAATGGAAGTTCAGAAATGAAAACGGTGGTTAATTCAGCAATACTTAGAAGAGTGTCTCTACAATGCACTGAGGGCTGTAGAAAATGGAATGACTATACGTGAAGCTAGCAGAATATTCAATGTTTATCGCAACACAATACAAGATAGGATTCATTGTCGAGTACATGAAAACAAAAGGAAAATGGGACCAGATCAGTGTTAACACTTCCAGAAGAAAAGAAGCTAGTTCAGTGAATTACTAAAATAGCCAAAGTTGGATTTGAGCAAAGTAAAATGGATATATTGAATACAGTATACAATACTGTAAAAAGTGACAATAGAAAGAAACTTCCCAAAGAGAGCAATTCAGGAAAGAAATAGTATAAATTGTTCTTATGAGGAAACCCAAAATTAGTTTGCAGAGTTCCCGAAGGCAAGAGCAACAGTCACCGAAGAATTTATTCGGAAGTGGTTTAAGGAACTCGAGGAGTGCTTCCAAAGCATTAAAGCATCAGATATTCTTCAAGATCCCACCTGAATCTTTAATGGTGATGAAACTAGTTTTAACCTTTGCCCCGAAACTGGTAAAGTTATTGCATCGAAAAGTTTGAAAAATGTTTATGGAGTCCGACGTGTAATTGACAAAGAAACAATCACTGTTTTTCTAGTTTTCTCTGCAAACGGCCAAACTGTATTTCCAGTGGTTATTTTCCCGTATGTTAGACCACAGCGTGACATCATAGAGCGTATGCCAAAGGACTAGTTTTGGGGAAGATCAGAAACAGGCTGGATGAGGAGTGATACTTTTTATGAGTATATTGTAAATGGTATACACAAATGACTGGAAGAAATAACGTTAAAAAACCAATAATTTTATTTGCTGATGGACATCGTTCGCATCCAACTATGGAACTTAATGTGTTTTGCAGCGAAAACGGAATTCTATATGCCTTACCACCTAATACAATACACATTCTTCAGGCAGCAGATGTTAGTGTCTTCAAACCCCTCAAGATAGAATGGAAGAAGAGAGTTCATGACTGGCAAAGCCAACCCAAAAACATAAATAAGTGTATATCAAAATCTCACTTCTGTTCACTCTCGTAAACGGTAGTAAACCGTTCTTCTCTCTTCGAT
This sequence comes from Thermobia domestica, assembly GCF_964235325.1. Taxonomy (NCBI): domain Eukaryota; kingdom Metazoa; phylum Arthropoda; class Insecta; order Zygentoma; family Lepismatidae; genus Thermobia; species Thermobia domestica. The sequence continues at coordinate 53,829,707 of NC_137461.1, read as the reverse complement.
TCAATTAGAAATTGTTTCAGGAATTGTGGTTTGTGTCCTTTCAATGCAAATGCTGTAGACTACTCTAAATGCATTAAAAATAGTCTAGTGAAAAGACGGTCGGAAAAAGATTGCAGTGTATCGGCTATTAATTCACAACACTTTCAATCAGCTCAGTCAGTGATTTCATATGTAAGAGAAAAACTGGAAGAGAAAGGTGTAGATGTTGAAACAGTGTTAAGTGATATCGGGGAGGAAGCTTCGACTCATATAATTCTATTGAAAGAATGGGGAATTTATCAACTGTTAGTAACATCAAAGGAAAGCAACGCCGAACGTCAACTTTCGGCCGAACATCTGTGCGATTTCATTGTCAAGTAGATCGTACTGAAATATTGGTCCATAATGTAATGGAAGATAGTACAATGTTTTGAAAGACGGTACATTATTTCAAGTTCAAAGTGACAGCGTTAATGTTGAGAACACAGTCATAGGTAAAGCTCCCGAATAGTTCAAATAACAGTAGACAGGTCTCACCAAATTTTGAAAATAATTTATTTTGGCCAGGACCAATTGCGAAGACTTCAAAGAGAAAACGAAGTAAAATAAATTACCAATTGCCATATCATCAGATGATTGGAGAAATATAATGATGGTCAAGATCTTAGAACGGAATAAAGCAATTTAAGGAAAAAAAAGAAAAAGAAAAAATCTTACTTCGTGGAATTTTTGTGAAGAGACAACTAATACAATTTTATTATAATTTGTGAGAAGTAAATGTTTTATTTGCGTTTCCTAACTTAATAAAGGTGTTCAAACAACAATGGTGATAGCTGTGGCATATTTGCACTCTAGTTCTATGTGAAATATTCCTAACTTTGTAGAATTTTAATGAAGACATAATTCAATATTATTTAATATTTTTGTGTTTTTCTTTTCTTTTTGTGTTTTCTAACTTTTAACTAGAGTGATCAAATGATATTGCGATATACTGGTAATAAAATTTGGCTATGATCTATCAACTTTAGTTCTATTTGAATTGTTTTAACTTCATGGTGGGCTATATTTTTACGAAGGTTCCGCTCAATACAGTTTTGTTTCTGTTTTTCCGAGAAATAAATAATGTGTTTTTGTTAGATAATTATGATGTAATCTATTACAATTGTAGCGTTATGTAGCAAAATAAAAAAAGGTCCATAATATTACATTTGTTTTTATCATTAGTTTTGAATTTTGTTGGCTGACTTTAGGTTCGTTAATGGCTGAATTCTCGGCATTTTTAGGAAATTTATAAATATTGTTAAAATCCTAAAAATGACATTAAAAACACTCCTTTTATTGTAAACTAGACTAAATAATGAATACACATATCATGAAGAAGTCTCATTCTGTTCAAAATTAAAATCAAAAATGACATTCAAACTAAAAAAATTTGAGTACTGGCACATTCACCCTATATATATATATATATATATATATATATATATATATATATATATATATATATATATATATATATATATATATATATATATATACAGGAAAATCAAACTTCCTGGAAGGCATTTGATGAAATTCCCTGTATGTCAACGCGTCTAAAAATACAATCTGTATTTATTCAGCAAAGCAGAAAATTTAGATTGAAATATCAAGGCACGGAATGTGTCCTGAAGCTGCATTAGTAGCGTAGCTTGGATTACGTTTAGGAGAGCAGATAAATGGCCACTAATTTTGAGCGGGGCCATTCGTGTTAAAAGGCATTATAAAGTATAAAGTATATGACGGCTCCTGGAAATGTGTCTGCATAGTAGTGTTCCGCTATTACAGGGTGGTCCGAAAGTAGGTATAAAGTCCCATACTGATCAACTCACTCTATTTCATATTATATCTTATTATTATTGTCTAACTTCTTTATTATTTGTTCTTAAGGTCTCTTTACTTGTATCTTAAGCTCGGAACAGCCGATGCAAATAAACCTTGCACCTACGTCCTTCATTGTTTTCATATGACTGTTCCTAATGTCTGGCGTACATGGCGAGATTTTTTTCCTGCGTACGACAAATATCAGTGTTGCCAGCGTTCTTGAAGTTCAAATATGTGGCTTTCTTTTATAAGAAAATATACACTGGAGAAATGGGCAAATTCAATAATCCCCATTTACCCCACGTAAGCCGAATGACCAAATAAAGGGATCACTAGTTAGAATATTGATTTATTTAATTGATACCAAATTTTCATGCTTATAGCTCCTTTGAGATAAGTTTATATACATTTTGAGTTTGGTATGGATTACATTCTTTGGAACGCATTTTTTGTTGGAAAGCCATTATCTTATTGTTAATACATCTAACTGAAATGAAAATATAATATTAGTATTACAACAACTTTATTTGCATTTACCTTCATTTGTTGAACATTTGTGGTCCTGATGTTTATTCAGCCAATTTCCAGTGTCTGATAGTTTCGAAAACGAAAATGACAGTGACATAAAATATGAAGATCAATTAATAAGAACGTTTGAAAACCTGAAAACTAAGCAAAATGAAGCGGACACAAGAATTTTTCTTCATGTGCTTGATTTACTTAGAAACAAAGGAAGTGTAACCCTAATAATTAAAAGCACAGACACGGCTGTGTTCGTGTTAGCCATATCATACTGCCATAATTTGAAAAACGTCGGTTACAAGTATTTCTGGTTAGTCGCTGGTGTTTTAGAAAGGAAAAGAGGTTTAGGATGTCATATAACTTCAGAAGCACTTGAAATAAAATTCTCCTAAAGTTTATCAGCTCTTCATGACTTTGCAGTCTGTGGCTCGACGAGAAAAGTAGGAAACAAACAGTATGCTTTCAGTTTATCAAGAAAATCGGATTCTGTTTTTACATGTTCTACAGTTGTTACAGCAACGAGACCTGAATGATACCTGAACTTCACCAACTAGAGCTTGTCTATTTAAAGATTGTTTTAAAAAATCAGAAACTCTTGTGATGAAAGTAGATACATTCACTTCCTGCAATCCCTATCAGCAATTAATGACATTGTTTGTTTACCATTCCTCTCAAACTATTTCCGGCAACATGTACTGAGAAGCACAGCTCAACTCTACTATTGGAATAACTTTACCATTCGGTTTGCAGAACCTTTAGATTTAACCAAGTTTGTTTTTTTCCTTAGATGACAATAAAACCATACGTTCTAGTTCTGATGACAGCCTGCCATACCAGATATCTTAATTCCACCTTGCACATACAAAACCAACCTGCAAAACACTGCCTTGCAGATGTTTTGTCAGTAAGCCGTCTTGCTGCAGTTATTGTGCTTGTAAGGGCAATCGCAAAAATCCTGTGACAAAATATCTCTGCGAAGAAGCCAATAGTGACTAAATAAATTATACTTAAATGCAATAATTAAGAACAAACCATTAGTATTAGATTTATTTTTTAAATTGATATGCAAACTTTAGGGCAATAGATACCGTACGTTAGGCCTTAAGTAATTCATGTTTAGTTAAAAAAAAGTGGAAATTTTGAAAATCAATAAAAATTCGTTTGTGAAATTAAGAAGTGTTATTTAACAACACGTGAAAATGTGGGAGTTATTTGTTACTGAAAATTGGCTGGATTAACATCAGGCACACAAATGTTCAACAAATGAAGGTAAGTGCAAATAAATTTGTTGTAATACTAATGTTATTTTTTATTTGAGTTACATTTAATAACAATATGATAACGGTTTTACAACTAAAGATACATTTCAAAAAATGTTATCCATAATACCAAACTCAAATTGCCTTTAAACTTATCTATGACTCCTGGCTTCAAACTTGAGAAAACAGACTAATTCGATGACATGAGGATTTTGCTTGTTTAGCAGGGTATTTAATCTATTATCCCAACCCTCTGCGGGATTATCTGTTCTATGGCGTTTATCATGACACTTCCGAGTGCTTGTGGGGATTGTGGAATTTTCTAGCCACTGGGCAATGAAATAGCCATAGAATTGCTCAAGCTTAGGGGATGTCTTCTTGAATAGACAATCAGCATAGAGTCAACCATTATCGACCATTTCTAACCGAAGAAATGCTAATGACGCAAACATTCGAAACTGATGTCATTGTTTTTGTGGTCTGTAACTACGACCAAATCCTGTATCTTACATCTGAAATGATTATACATGAATTTCAACGTTTTAGTGTTATACCTAGCCTGAAAGGAAAGGGGGTAGAGTGCATCGCTAAGATACCCAAAGGAGAAAAGTGATTAGTCGCTCAGCGTTTACGTATGCATCATTATGCAATTGTTTATTTTGAATAAGGTACCTATTACGGGATTCCTAAGGGGTTGATATGATAAGTGGATGATATCATTAAAACAAATCTTTAATACTTGCAATTAATATTTAATTATATTTTACAATAACAAAGAATAGGAATTTGCTACGACTTAGTTCACTATTTTCTGTATACAAGGTAATTCGAGAATAAATAATATAAATCTATTTAAGGGTATTTTTGAAACTTTTGTTTAGTACATACAAAATTCTTCGGTTGTGATGTATTAATTTGGAAAAATAAATGAAATGAAATCTTTGTTTTACGTCCCACGGTTATGCCGGTTGGGCTAAAGGAGACGGTGATGATGAGTAATGAATGAAATGGTGGAATGAAGAAAGTGGGAGGAAACGGGAGAACCCCGAGAAAACGCACGCACACGGTGTTTGTCCACCACGAAGTTCACTTGGGAGGGGGCTGGGATCGAACCCAGGACCTCAAGCACCAGAGGTGAACGCTCTACCACTGAGCCACCGCGGCCCCTAATTTGGAAAAATAATTCCGTAAGTTGTACGGATAAATATAGCTGAATTTTATTGCAGGAAACAAAATTGAGATAGTTCGAGCTGATCTTCCTATGAAACTTTGTGCACTTTCTATTCTTCAACGCGCAATTTTTAAATTGTAAATAAAATAAAACATTTACAGTAACGATGAATGTTCTTCTTTTTATTTGTCTGTAGTTTGAATATTTATATATATTTTTATCTTTATAGACAATCAGTGGTCCAAGGAGAAAATACCTCAAGTTAGAAAATCCCCCCTGGAGTCAAATATCTATTCATTCTTAATGTAGGTTACCAGTAGATGTACAGTACTAGTTCCAGCTGCAGCCCCCATGTATTGAAAATCCCACAGGAACAAACTGAAATCAGCACTCACCCCACTGGTTCTCAAATTGTGGATTCTACTAAAATTAATTAAACCACGTAGGCAAAGGGTACTTGGAGTCGTCAGTTTGCAATCGGAAGACCTTGGACTCTAATCTGGTTACTGGCTTTCCTAACTGAATTTTCAAGACTTTTCGCTCAGTTTTCTCAGGAGACTAAGTCAGCACGTTACCTCTAAAGATAGGCCATTTTCAATTCTTGTTGTGGCTGTTACTAACTGTTATGATCGTAGTATGAAGTAGCCTATTAACCTTCAAAAAATATAACAGGTGACCAAACAAACTGGCTGTTTTTAGTGAGCCAACTGTTGAGTAGCAGGTGAATCGTTTTGCCCATCGCTAGTGCAATGGATCCTTACCTTAAGAACTTAGTCCTCACTGTAATGCTATTCGTAAACCGAATTTATCTTTCCATGAAATTAATATAAACAGAATTAATCCTTCTAGCCACAGAAATATGATAATGCATGTATTGTATTACATTTTGAAGTACTTTATTGCGTGGAGAGTATGGAACGAAAATAATATTATCCTGAGAATAGAAAATGATTAACACCTAATTAACAAATCAGTATGAGGGTAAAAAAAAAAAGCTCAGAGAATGAAAGGTAATGTTTCATGACAGTACTCTCAAAGATATAACGTATACGATAGGGTTAAAATATCCTGATATGTGAGAATGCGTACACTATTCCATCTAATTGAGTCACTATATAAACATTAACTTTGGACATAAGAATTAGAAATAGAGAATGAGATTTTCGTCCCTTACCTTCAAGTTTGCTTTCAAAAGATTATGAAAATATATTGAGGTGTATACTGAAATAATTAGGTTCTAAACAAAACCACTTACACAGAATCATGTTAACTTTCCTTATTCATACTTTTTAGTAGATCTTATCTTCCTTAACACTTCCCTTCACCCTACATCAGGGAAATAAACTCATCATGTACATTATGTTGACATAACAGCTTTCTCAAAAAAAAAAAAAAAAAAAATTCCAGCCAGGAATTAGTGCCCGATTCCCACAATTAGTGCTATTCTTATTGATTGATTATTAAGTTAGCTTTTCTTTCAGCAGCGAGGCTATATGAGACATGGATTAAAACCTTAACTTGGAATCCAAACCACATGAGCTCCCGCCGGAAATTGAACACGGGTTTCCTAAGACAAGGGTGCATACGCCAACCGCTTAGCCTTGAGGGAGCTCTAGTATTTATCTCGTTGAGAAGCTAGGGTGCAAGAAAAGTGTCTGGGCCAACTCCTCACTGGACCAACCTAAAATAACACTTTATCGGACACAAAAATCGTTTTCCAACACAAATTGCTGCCGAATTAACGTTAATTAGGGTCGATGCACAGAGTTATTGTTGGTCTCGTTGTGCGTTTTTTTTTTTTTTCTATTTTCTTTTATGCCAGAGTGAAGTTGTACTTGTCATTCTCGGTTTCCGCTAACTACTCGACAAGCACAACAGTAACTCATGGAATCGGAACTGGTGTGACTTTCTTTTCTTTTCTTTTCTTTTTTTAATCAGAAAGTGCTTGGACCAACTTCATAGACGACTTTCCTGATAATCCCCAAGTTATGACTGTAATATTGATTATTAGTTCCGAAACTTCTGAAAGAACGATTTCTTCAGTGGAATTATCTCTGAAAGGAACCGACTTGGCTTTTGCGGAATCAAAAGAGGGATTTGCTTAGGAAAGGAAAAGATGGATTCACTCAGTCGGATTGACGGATTTGGTTGATGGAAACAAAGAACAGAAATGTAAATCTACGTGTAGTTATTTAATAACGATGGAATCGGAAAAAAACAATACTTCAAATACAAAGGCAATACTGACAGAAAAGAAAAAGATGAGCCTAGTGCGTGCATTTCAAAATTACCAAGTCTTTCTATTTTTTCCCTTTTTTTCATTATTCTGATCACCGTGACAACTCTAGCAAAGGAGGTAGTGCAGAAGGTCAATGCTAGTCATATCAAAGTGTTTCTTTATCTTTTACTTTTACACAGGTTGTAAGGATTACCAGATCTAGTTTATTATTATTATTATTATTATTATTATTATTATTATTATTATTATTATTATTATTATTATTATTATTGCAATTCAGAAAACGAGCATATTAGTCAAACTTTCGCGGTTTTTTTTAGTATAAGTTGATCCATCCGCACGTATGCTAATGTAAAATATGCAATCGATTGTTGCGATAATATTACAGTTCAACACAAAGGCTACATAAAATAACACATATTGTAAAGAGCGGGAGCATGTCATTCAGATCGAACCCTAAACCATACGCACATTAACCACTTTTCCCAAATCTGAGTTACATTAAAAGCTTGTTTTATGAGAAGTAAAATGATATTTAGTTAACAGCATAATGATATATACGAGTCTCTCGATTTAATACGACTGTCACAACCAAGTAATACAGAAATGTAGAGTTGTAACCCAAACCTTCCTACCAAAGTGAAATAATAAATAAACTGAATCCGAATAAAAGAAATTGGAGAGCAGAGAAAGAAAACACTTCATCATTAAAGGAAGTAACATAGGCCTACTTTCTAAAACTCTGATCGTTGTACGACTACTTTTCAAAAGCAGAATTCCTTATATAAAAGAAAGCAAAAAAAAAAAAGAAAAGAAAAGAAATCTTTCGTTTAAATTTTGTTCTCTTGTCGACTGATTTTAAGTCCAAGCAGCGCAGAAGATTGTGAAGACTCGTGTGGCATCTGTATCATTACATTCAATGATAACTTCAGCTAAAACTGTATTTATTTGTCTGCATACGAAATAAGATTGAAGTTCAATTCCTTAGCTGTCTATAGAAAAATGAAATATTTGATTTTCCTTCAACACTTTATATGTTTATTTGCAAAAAATATATATACATGAAGTAGCTAGTAATTACCCGTCCTTGAATGAGATGATGACGCAAGTTTCAAGTGTGCGTTCGAGACGTCTGCACGGACCAGAATGTTTAGCCCGGGTCCGACCTGGCTCGTAAATTTATAATGTGAGGCCCAACCCGAGTCCGAAATATGTTTGAGCATTTAGACCTGAGCCACTCCCGAACTCGTGTGATAACAAAGTGAGCCCGAAATAAGCCCGAATTACAGAAACTTAATAATAAACTCAAAATTGTATTTTCTTTCCAGCAATTTTGCAGTTGTGCTTTAAAAGTTCTCCAGAAACAACGGCGCAATAAATATCGTTGCACTGTATATTTACAAAGTTAGGCCCGAAAAGGCCCTAAAAATATGGTTGTATATTTAAACATTTACGGCCCGAGCCCGGCCAGGGACGAAATTATATATACCTTTTAGGCCCGAGTCCGGCCCGTGGGCTCGGCTAAAGCCCGTGAAGGCCTCTAGTACGTTGCCCTGGTTTTAATATAGGTGGAACTACTTGCCTGGAGTACACAGTAATCAGTTTAACAGTATTCTCCATCTTACACAGTATCGGTGTTGAAAATGTATGTTAAACTGCAGTAATCAGATTAACCAATTAGTTAGAAATAATAAACATGTGTAAGCAGATGAATTAGTTTTATGATTTTAAAGTACAATAAACGTAAAATGCAGATTGCAGCAAACAGTGTAACGTAAAATATGTAATTTACTACCAGGACCGGCCTTAAGCCAATTGGACCAATTGCTTCCAATCGGACCCCGCTGATATGGGGGCCCCGTGCTAGTGTCGTCAACTCTACTGTCCAGTCTACTCTGGAGTGAGGTTTTTTTTTTAGCATATTAGGGCTCAGAGCAAATAAGCGCGTTGTAGTCCCTATGACTACATTTTGCTTCTAATACATGAAATTAATACATGCGTGGCCTTCTGCTCGCGGGTCCCCGACAAAGTGGCTATGGTACCCTTAAGACGGCTCTGCTACTCTCGGTTGTCAAGTACACCCAACAACATATTGCAATATAGTTACGTCCATACACCCCAGAAGGGGGCGTATGACCTCTCCCTAACAAGTAAATAAATAATTTGTATTAAGTTTCCGGGTATAAGTAAATAATTTTAAAATTTAATGCTGCAGTAGTTTCTTTATTTTTATACGTTTACAACTTCTGTTGTAAAAATAGATATTATGTCCAGGGAGTATTCTGCACATACATCAACACCTTTAATACTATTCCAAATTTCCTCACATACACCCTGGGCATAAAAATATTGTTTTCTTTGAGTTTGTCTAAATATGTATATCATTACTCTGGGATCCTTTCATTTGGAACATCCCACTAAGTTAAAGTTCCTGGTGTTCATACTGATTATATCTTCTGATATTAACATGAATACCGAGATATCAAATAAATCAGCCTCAGTGCAACTTCTTTGGATATCCTTTCTCTTATTATAGCTGTATTAAAAATTCAAAACCAGAAGACAAACTTTGCCCTGAATATCTAACTAACTCCATAGCTCATGGAACCCCGAGGTTCAATGCCGCATTCACAAAAGCTCTCCCATGACCTCTACCCTTAGCCAACTAAATCCAGTTTCTACTTTCTATTCCTATTTCTGCGAGATCCATCTCAATATTGTCCTCCCATCTGCGCCTAAGCATTCCTAATGGTCGTTTTCCGATTGGTCTTCCAGTTAAGACTTTGAAAGTGTTTCTACTTTCTTCTATCCTGGCCACATGACCTGCCCACCTAAGCCTCTTAGATTTGATGACCCGAACAATGTTTGGTAAACCGTTTAAATTATGTAGTTCCTCGTTATGAAGCTTTCACCATTCCCCATTCCCGTTCGTCTTGGGTTCGAATATTCGTTTCAGGATCTTGCTCTCAAATACTTTCAGTCTATGTTTTTCCCTCAGAGTAAGCGACCATGTTCTGCAACCATACAGAACAACAGGCATGATTATCATATTATATATTTTAAGCTTGAAATTCTTTGACAGAATTCGCGACGATAGGAGGTTTTGAACTGGATAATAAGGCGAATTCCCTGCTTTTAGTCGACATTTAATTTTTTTGTGAATATGGTTTTTGTCTGTTAATATTGATCCTAGATATTTGAAACTATCCACTTTATCAAAAGTATTATATAATATTTTAGTTCATCCACAATTTCCGTATTACGATCCAGATAACGATTTCACGCAGATTATACCTTTAATAAGTAGCTATCTATGATGTTCTCACTAGCGTATATTTATTTTAATAACTTGCATTCTTTTCGAAAAGATACAGCTGTTAAGAAATCTTCAGCGAATTCATATCAATGTGCATTTCATTATGTCTTACAAATATAAACTTATGGAAACATAGACTTCACCATTGTATTTCTCGTAAAATTCTAGCCCAATTTAATATATTACATGACTCGCTTCCTATTTAAAAAAGTCGAGAAAGATACAAGATGGCCGACTTCAAGACGGCGGCCATGATAAGCATACCTTCAAACCGATGTCTACTTCCTCCCAGTGTAGGTAATATGTTTTTTTGTTTTTCATCCCTTTACCCTTTTACAAATAAAATGGAATTTTCAAACTTGAAACACATTGTTATGTCATATTCTGATAAGGGATGCACACGAGACAAGATTTGTGGCTGTCTCGTCTGGAAAATGTGCTGTAAAAGTGATGTCTCGACTCGAAAAATGAATATTTTTCTATTGGAAGAGCCGTGTCTCGACTCGAATTTTGTCAGGAAAATCCTGTCTCGACTCGTCTCGTGCGCATCCCTAAATCTGACCAATCAGGTTTTTGGCCACTGCGGCCGTCTTTATGGCCGGAGCCACTTTAAATTTTGCTTACGCTCGTTTCCTGATATTCCACACTTCTCGACCAAGCTTAGTCAAGAAACTAGATTTGACATCGATAGGTTTATTTGCAAGAGGAGAAACTATGAAATACTGGTACAGAACCTTCTTGAAAAATTGGGAGGCACAAGGGTGAAATATGTATTTAAAATCATTCACTGTCTGCATTTGCATTTGAGTTTTTTCTGTGAGAAATTAACTGCTATAAGTAATGAACAAGGTGAGTGTTTTCACCAGAACACCTACAGATGGAAACACGTTATAAAGGGAAATGGGCATGACCACTAGAAAAGTAGGGAAAGCCTATATACAGATAGTGATCAGAAAAATGGAAACACCTGTATTTGGAAACACGTCAGATATATGGGTTGGCAGTGGTGTCGTGGCGCCCGCAGCGCCGGACCGTAGTGGTGGTGTGTTAGGTCGGTCTCCACACTACGTCAGGCGCAGTGGAAGAGCAGTGTCCAGTGCCTGCAGCAGACGGAGGTAGTGTAAAATGAGAGACCTCTCAGATTTTCAAAGAGAGCAAATTGTTGGTGCGCGGTTATGTGGAATGAGTGTGACGGCAATGGCTACTGTGTTAAATGTGTCGCGTGGGACAGTGTCGAAGGTGATGACGGCCTGGGACCGCGCCAAGGTTGGACGACGACAAGCCTGGACACTTTTTGTGTCCAGGCTTGTCGTTGTCCAACCTTGTCGTCAGCGACCCAAAATGAGATATACCAAAGCATCTCTGGGTCGATCCCGACAAGCCTGGACACCTTCAGGAATGTGTCCAGGCTTGTCGTTGGCCAACCTTGTCGTCAGCGATCCAAAATGAGATGTGTCCAGGCTTGTCGGGGTCGACCACGACATGCTTGGACACCCCAGGAATGTGTCCAGGCTTGTCGTCGTCCAACCTTGTCGTCAACGACCCAAAATGAGATGTGTCCAGGCTTGTCGTCAACGACCCAATTTGAAATGTCTGTTCCAACAAACTCTACAAGTTAAGGCGTTTACAGTTCAAACATACATGCCCTTCAACAGGGTGCGAAATCATTTGAAAATGGGGGGGGGAGAAGTTCAACGATCCACACTAAGGCTTTGTGGAGCCTCCAAAAAATTGAAATATTAATGGATTATTATTATTATTATTATTATTATTATTATTATTATTATTATTATTATTATTATTATTATTATTATTACTCTGCTATAAAATGAATAGAGATTACTACTCACGTAGTTATGAATACTGGTGTCAATTTTGGGGATTGCAGGCATTGAGCGACAGGAGAAAAGTTATTGAAAGAGATTTTATTAAGAAATTACTAGACAATAGCTTTCATAGTGAATATTGCTTGCATAATATAGGTATAAGGGTACCAATGTATAATACAAGAAATATATCAACATTAGTTCCGTTGAATCCGAAATCTGTAATTTTAAGAAGACTGACCAATTCTTTTAATTTTGTTTAATGTATTTTTATCAGTTTAAAAGCATGAATTTTTGAGCTTGACAAATATTATTGTTACTATTTATGACGACTATTTTGATACTAAAATAAAATGGTGTTAATTTGACAAGGAATTATTAATCCGATATTATTTTACTTTATTTTATCATTATGTTTTATTGTTTCAGTATATGGCTTACATTGTATGTAATATGTGTTTATATTGTCCGATAAAGTGCTGTATTTTTGCCGTTAGGCTGTTCATGGCACAGAAATAAACATTATTATTATTATTATTATTATTATTATTATTATTATTATTATTATTATTATTATTATTATTACTACTACTACTACTACTACTACTACTACTACTACTAATAATAATAATAATAATAATAATAATAATAATAATAATAATAATAATAATAATAATAATAATAATAATAAATGATCAAACTAGTCGTCATTGTTATTTAAAAATACTTTAATGTTATTTATTCATTTACCCAAAATTGGTAACTTATCTACTGCATTTAATATACACTTCGGTGCATATGGTCCAGGGTTAGACTCTCGTGGGAGCACAGTACCCTTGTGTTTACCATCATATTGAAGACTGCATTCACGAAAATAGCGGTAGAGATCGATAAGTCAGAAATAATAGTCCCTGAGAACCGATGTCGTAACCAAGCATTAGAACTACTAACTTGAAGCGCTCCAACTGGCCAACCATAGATCCTCATGAGCTGTAGAGTCAGAGTATAGTTTTTATTATTTTTTATGAAATTCTCGTTTCTTCGCTACGTACGTAGTGTTTCAGTTTGGTCGTTCAGATATACGGTCACCTTTGTAAGTCTAAATAATACTATGTATCTATATTGTATTATTAGCAACAATATATTATTATAAATAACAGATATGATTTCAATACAAATACTTGATAGACAACAAAAAGGCGTGTTGCCTCAGTAGTAGAGCGCTCACCTCAGGTGCGTGGGATCAATGGTTGGATCCTAGCTCGCACCAAATTCTGCTTGTGGTATACAAACAATTGTGTTGGGGTTTTCTCGGGGTCTTCCCGCTTCCTTCTGTCTTAATCCACCCTTATAATTCATCTCATCATGACCGTCTTCCTTAGCCTTACTGAATATTCGTAGGACGTTAAACTTTAGAAAATAAAAGCACAAACACTATAATACGATTGATTTGCTGATTTAAGTTTGATGACCCTTTTCTGCAGTGAGGCTACGAGATGTGGACTTACAGTTCAAGGTGGAATCCGAACCATCATAATCGTTTAAATTTTTTAAGGCGCTCCCACCGGGAATCGAACCCAGGACCCCGTGCACCGGAGATGGTGCGTGCGTGCTAGCCACTAGACCACCGAAGAGAGCCACAATAATACGAGTATTGAATGATTGTGTTACTGTATATATAGACCTAAAATATGGTTTGCAATAACGTATCTTACATTAGAGAAAATTTTTAAGATTAAACTTCACTTTCTTTCCGTGTGTAACGGGAGTTGAAAATGTGATGGCCAGAAGAAACTCACGTATGAGCAGCAGTAATAGCATCCCATAATTTTAAAGGAAACCCACTGAGTTTAATTATCAATAAAGATTTCAAGGTACCCGCCAACATACGGTTTCTTTCGGAACTTTTAATATGAACAACACTGAATCCACGTTCACAGGCAGCAGTTGATAATGGCACAGAACGAACTTTCCGCGTTAAGGCTTTAAGAACTTGAAAATTATTTACCGACTTAGAAATTGACTTGTACTCTCTCCATTCTGACATTGACTAGCACGCTTGACTTCGGTTAGCGTGGTCCCTGGTTCCACGGTGGGATACAGTTGAACGACCAAAGTGATTCGGATTCCATTATAATCAGTAGGTCCACGTCTCCTTTAGCCTAGCAGGCATATCCGTGGGACGTTAAACTAAATCAAACCAAATCATTCTGACACTGCAGTATCAAGATTCAATCCAAACAATTAAGCTGCTTTATGTACGCCTACGTTACCGTATAAACCATTCAGGCTATTACGATCTTTATTTTCAAACATTGAAAAGCACTTTGGCATATCTTTAAAAGGAAACCTTCTTTCCACTTCGTCTATTAAACCCTGGATTACCTGCCCCCTTATTTGATCAAACTCACTATCATCACTCCCTGTATCAAATGCTTATCTGCAGTGCACTAAATACTTATCTTTACAAAGACTTTGGTTGACATCATCTTTCATACGCATTTCTCTCAGAGCTTGGATTGTAGAGCCAATTTTTTCTCTATTTCAGTGTACGAAACTGCTTAGACAGAATGGACGCAATATTCAGAAGAAAAGCGAGCAATAGAATGTTCTTTTTCCCCGACAGTTTATTATTATTATTATTATTATTATTATTATTATTATTATTATTATTATTATTATTATTATTATTATTATTATTATTATTATTATTTGTAAATACCACTCAGTTTAAAACTGTCTCTGTTGAAATGGTCAGTATTTTCATACTCCAAAAGTAGGAATTGCATTATACAAGAAAATTATGTAAAGACTGCCAATAATGCATCCTTCTCATTTGAAATCCAACGTATCTGAAACAATCTTTTGATTTTCAGCAGTCCTGCGACATCTGTGACTGTCGTGATACTTTTAAGTGTTGCAGATGTAGATGACTTACTGAACGCCTTGTAAAGTTCGCCTAACAAACATTTGAAGTTGTGAACAGCATTCACAACACCAAAAACTCTTTCAGAAACAAGATCAATAACAGTAATAACATACATTTAATGGCAAGTGTGGAATTAAAAATATAAGTTGTTCATTAATCCCCAGTTTCAATATAACTTCTACAAAACAAGCCTCATTATTCATTAGTTTGATTAATAATATCCTTTCTATTTATTTGTTTTACAAATATGTTGTTAAATAATCTGATCACACAATTTTCCAGACAGAATTTTAAGATGTTCATGAGTAAGGAATCAAGGGTTAGTACCAGTGTGCGTTGCTCTTGTGAATTTATTTAATTAAATATGAAACACGATATACGGCATTTTAACTGAAAAAGATACTATCCTATTAGTTATACAACCTTTCTTCAAAGTGTTAGAAACAACCAGAAACACTAACATTGATATACACATATTCAGATCATATCTTGCCCCCCCCCCCCACTTTTAACGTCCAATCGCCGCCACTGTGTATATTCATACTAAATTTAGATTCATCATCTACAACAGTTTGTGTGATCCAATAAGAAGATCGGGGGGCGCGGTGGCTCAGTGGTAGAGCGTTCACCTCCGGTGCTTGGGGTCTCTGGTTCGATACCAGCTCGCGCCGTGTGGACTTTGTGGTGGACAAACACCGTGCTCGTGGGTTTTCTCGGGGTTCTCCCGTTTCCTCCCACTTTCTTCATTCCACCATTTCACTCATTTCTCATTATCACCGTCTCCTTTAGCCTAACCGGCATAACCGTGGGACGTTAAACTTAAAGATTTCATTTCATTTTTTTTTTCCAATAAGAAGATCAAAAATGTTGATACTTATTGGTTAAAATGTAAATACTTTGCCATGCACGAAAGTAGGTTCTCCTATAATCAGGGCTCGACTCGGACCGGAGCGGACTACAGCGTTCCATAACTTGTAAATTTCCATTTCGAACTCTGTCTATGTGTTGCTTCCATAATATTATTTTCCATTACATCATCCATATATTTTTTTTTTTATTTTTTGTATCCATAAAATATTTTATACAACCCAGATACTTCATGGATTTAGAAGCAAATGTATTCATTTGAATCCTACCTTCATAATAATGTCTAGACTAATGATAGGGTAAAATAGGACCTGCAAGAGATAATATATGTCATTACATATCAAAACATGCCTTTAAAAAAAAAAAAAGTAGGCCTACTGCAGGACTTAAATAATTTATACCATGCATGTCTCATAGTTTTTTGTGGAAATACAATTATTATAATAATTTCTTGCATTGAAGGTTCCTGCGCCGAAACTTCCTAGCTATAAGTGAGAAGGATGGGTTTCTCAATAATTTTGAAGGGATATTAGGGGGAGTTTTGAGGAATATAGAAAAATCCCTGCCCTGCAGATCTTATGGTAATGCTTTATACCTTCAAGTGAGGTGAATACGAACAAAACTTTCATTTTTTAAAATTTGTTCACTCTTAGGTTTTATAAATGCAAGAGAAACCCTATATTAGTTGTTTGAGGTACTCTTCATACTCTAATCTTGCTATGCATGCAATAATAGGATTGGCGACTTGCTTTAACATTTTTTCTCTGCAACTATTTTTAGCTACATTACTGTTGACAATTTTTGACCGAGCTTGCGAAGTCTTCTAGTCGAAAGTTTGGCATTTGTGTTGTCTGTTTGTCTGTGTGTATGTCGCACGATAAAAGTCGAACGCGTGAACCGATTCAAATGAAACTTTCACAGATTGTTTATTTGTTCAAGTTACAGATCTTTCGTTGGAGAACAAAATCGAACCAAGGGGAGGGAGTGGAACCCCATTAAAAGTGCAAAAATGTAGAAAAACACAGAAAATAAATAAAACGAATTTAATGGTCTATTTTCTGTTGCAAGAGCTTTATAAATCAGCAAATATACTTCGGTGATCTGGAGATATTTCTTCGGAAGGGGGGGGGGTAAATCGGACAAGGGTGTAGCTAGAAAATTACAAAAGGGGGTTATCTAAAAGTGAAAATTGACAAATACGAATGAAATTTTCGCAGGTTTATCACGAGGTCTATTGTTCGTTTCACAGAGTGTTTATTGGTTCAAATGACAGGTCGAGTTCGTTGGGAAACAAAATCGGACCAGGGGAAGGGGGTGAAATTCCCTCTTAATAGTGCGAAAATATAGAAAAACGAAGAAAACCACAATTAAAAACGAATTTGATGAACTACTCTCTGTTATAAGAGCTTAATAAATAAGCAATTATGAGCTATTGATTCGGAGGAAAGGGAGGGGGTAAAAATCGGATAAGCGTGTAGCCAGAAAGTAGAAAAGAGGGTTATTTAAAAATGAAAACGGACGAATCAAAACGAAATTTCCACAGGAAATGACCAAACATATTTC
Organism: Thermobia domestica; assembly: GCF_964235325.1. Lineage (NCBI taxonomy): Eukaryota > Metazoa > Arthropoda > Insecta > Zygentoma > Lepismatidae > Thermobia > Thermobia domestica. The sequence continues at coordinate 53,812,173 of NC_137461.1, read as the reverse complement.
GGCCATTACCTGTTACTTCGCAGGTGTGGGGGGGGGGTCGGATAAGGGTATAGCCAGAAAACGGAAAAAAAAGATCTAAAAAAAATTAAAACTGACGAATCAAAACAAACCTTTCACAGCAAATGAGCAAAGATATTTGGGGATTACGGCCTATTGTTTCGGAGGGAGCGGGGTAAAATCGGATAAGGAATAAAATCGCAAGAATACAAAAACGGGGGTGATCTAAAATTGAAAACTGACGAATCAAAACGAAACTGTCACAGCAAATGAACAAACATATATCGGGGATTACGTCCTTTGTTTCCGGAGATGCATGAAATCGGATACGGTGTAGCCAGAAAATGAAAAGGGGGTGATCTAAAAATGAAAACTGACGAATCGAAACAAAACTTTCCACGCAACACACAATGTATAATATACGTATATTAAACGTATAATAAACATTCTAACGTGTATTAGACGTTTAATATGCGTATATTATACATTATGTGCTGTGTGGGTTTCACAGAAAACGAGCAAACGTACTTCGCGGATTACGGCATATTATTACGGAGGGGGTGGGGGTAAAATAACTAAGGGTGTAGCCAGAAAATGAAACAGGGGTGATCAAAAATGGAAACTGATGAATCGAAACGATACTTTGACAGGAAATGAACAAATATGCTTGGAGAATTACTTTTGTTTCGGAGGAAGGTGGAGGGGGTGGTGAAATCAGATAAGGATGTAGCCAGAAAATGAAAATGAATTATCCAAAAATGAGAACTGACGAACCTAAGTAAAACTTTCAGAAATTTATCGCGAGGTCTACTGTTCAAAGAATCTTAATACTAATTAACTTAGTTTAACTTTGTTCACTCCAAGCAATTTGACTTGTGGGACTTCAAAGAATTTGTTTTTGACTGCACTTCGATGTTTCATGTGCAAAACTAGTTTTGAAATTTCATAATTTGATTTAAAGACATTTTTATATATTAACAACAGCATTTTGAGAGTGGCACGTGAACAGGTACGTAATGTCTTTAAATGAACCATAACCCCGTGCCAAAAAATATCGCAAATACCCAAATGACCTAACTGAAAAAGCTAAAAGGGCATTATGGTTAACAAACTAACGTAAAAGATGTGTTAGTAAAAAATATGACATACCCAAAACAGTTTTACAGAGACATGTAAACCAATATAACGTGAAGTCTCAAGATCGAATACTGTAGAAAAGAAAAATACAGAAGAAATGATTATTGATAAAATTGTGGAGTGTGCAGAGTAGGGTTATTCCGTACAAGAGTATGACATAACACTGATGTTCAAAAGATATCTTAACAAATAAGGGAAAACATGTCCAAAGTTCAAAAATAATTTGCTCGTAAGTTTTCTTCAACGTCATTCCGAAAAATCTCAGATATCGATTTCGTGTGTGGCTATTCCGACGTTCCAGATGTGTTCGATTTCCATTTTGGGCAGGTAAAAAGGAAACTCTCGCAGCCAAAGCCTTACTGTAAGGGAATGATGATAATTCATGTCAGTTGCAATGCAATAGGAAAGTAACACCAAAAAATTAATGCTTGTTCCTATTCACCCCATCTGTTGAATAGAAAAAAACAACATTTAAAAAATTAAAAATATATAACTAAGGAAGAGTATTTTCATTTAATATTTGCAACAGTTTCATTGCCTCAATAAAGACTGCCATTTTAGACCAAAACTTTATTTTCATTGGCCAACTAGTACTAAAATAATTTGGTTCAAATTTGCGCAGTGCTGACCCCACGGCCATCACTCAGGTGGAAATAATTGCACATGATATTGGGGCAGGCTCAGGGCCGCAAGGTCTGTCACGCCAGTGATATATATATATATATATACTCATATTAAAAAGTAAACTGCCGATGTGTCTGAAACGAAAAGTTTTCAATGAATGTATTCTTCCTGTTTTGACATACGGGGCTGAGACATGGACACCAACAAAATCAGACATTCACAGTCTGCAGACTACATAAAGGAGCATGGAGAGATGTATGCTCGGAATAACCCGAAGAGATAGGAAAAGAAATATGTGGATCAGGAAGATGGCAGGAGTGACGGATATTATTGCGAAAATAAAGGGACTGAAGTGGCAGTGGGCGGGACATATCGTAAGAAGAACTGATGGCAGATGGACAAAGGCAGTTCTCGACTGGATACCTAGAGACAGGAAACGCCCAGGAAAGCGTCGTAATACAAGATGGAGTGACGAAATGAAAAAGCACTGTAAAATAGCATGGAAAAGAACAGCAGAAGATAGATGGTTATGGAGAAGAGTTGGAGAGACCTTCATCCAGCAGTGGATAGACATAGGTTGAAAATGATGATGACGATGATGAAATTATATATATATATATATATATATTTAAAAACTATTTTTCCTCAATGCATTATATCATTTTAAAATGTTCTAAACTGCACAAGAATTGCTAGGAATGATGGATTACTGATACAACAGGTCCAGGGTCTGGAAGCGTCCACCTTATGTCCAGGGCCTGCACCGAACTTCCCTACACCGAATCTTCATATCCCCGCAAAAATACCCTTTCTTGCAATTTGTCCTATTTTTAAAGGACGGTAAAGTCCCTGGACCTCAGAACCTTCATCTATATTTCTAGGTCAAATGGCTAAAGCTAGAAACATCAAAGACAAATGTTGATTATGATGAATGGGAATGAGAATGAAAATTAGAAATACGAAATTTGATAGAAAAACCTTTCACCAAACGTGTATTACGAAAATACTTTCTTTAAAAAGTTCATGAAGTCGCCATCTTGAATCCAATATGGTGGATGAGAATGTATTTCACAATCGCTGGGGATAGAAATACCAAATGAAATACACATATTGATTATCAAGATGTAATCACGAAATGATAAATAAAGTGTGAAAAAGTCGTTGTCTTGAATCCAAAATGGCCCCCTATAATAAAAATCGAAGGTACTAAATTTGGTAGAAATATTCATGAGAATGGGCAGGTAAAGGGAAGAATACCAAATGTAGAAAAGTTTCCATCGTGGATCAGTATGGCGCCCTGAATAAATAACGAAAGTATATGCACAACCCAATAAATGGATGAAGGCAGAAACACTGAATTTGGTATAAATGTGCATTATGATGACTACGTAAATGGGACAATATGAAACTTTGAAATGGTTTTCATTTTGGATTCAATATGGTCGCAATCACGAAATAGGAACTTTTCCCTGTATATGACTTTAATCGAAACAACTACTAATTGCCATCTGAATTTAACCAACAAAATGAAAATACAGAAAAGAAGCGAAGATGTCTGAAAAGCCCTCGAAAAAGTGGACGAAAACAAACTACGCTTACATTGTACGGAAATGGTGGCTTCTTTGAAATTGTATGTACGGTTGCCGTATTGAATTCAAGATGACAACATTTTCAAAGTTTCCAGTGATGTTATCCTAAAATTTTAGGTGGGATACGCTCTGATATTTATTACACACTCTATAGATGCGGTATATAGACTTCATAAATTTTAGGTAGCCATACAATGGTGTCTCAAAATTGAAGGTGAGTATACGCCGAATATCCTCGTATTCCCTCCATTGCATTCTTGGTATTATCCAATTTACCTAATGGATTTACCAATTTATCATAATGCACATATATACCAAACTCTGTGTTTGTATAGCTTCAGCCATTTGGTTTGTGCATATACACTCCTTATTTTATTTAGGCTCCAAATAGGATCCACGATGGCAATTTTTTCAAAATTTGGCGTTGTTTCCTTTACTTGCTCATTCTCAAAAATATTTCTACCAAATTTGGTACATATAACTTCAGAACTTTGACTGTACATATAGCTTTGATTTTTATTTTAGGAGGCCATATTGGATTCAAGATGACGATTTTTTTGTACTTCATTGCGTGATCACATATTGATAATCAATATTTGTGTTACATTTGGTGTTTCTATCCCCAGCGACAGTGAAATATATTCTCGTCAGCCATATTGGATTCAAGATGGCGACTTCTTGAACATTTTTATTATTCTTTTAATGCACGTTTGATGAAAGGGTTTTATACCAAATTTCGTATTTTTAGGTTCAGTAGTTCGGGCTGTGCATATACTGTGCTTATATTTTAGGAATCATATTGGATTCAGGATGGAGACTTTTTCCAAATTTATTTTCTGCTTCTAACCTCCTCGTGATGGTCATTATTTATACCACATTTGGTGTCTCTAGCCTCAGCGTCTAAGCTCTGTATTTTTATGACAAATGCTTTCGGCCACCATATTGGATCCAAGACTTTGGGAGGTGATAGGGAAGGTCATTCTAAGCAAAAATGTTTATGTGAACATATAGGGTTCGGAGATAGAGGTGGAGATAACTTTTTGCATCTTGCACTTGCCCATTCTTGTTTCAAACATTATAGCACACCCTGTAGTTGGTCTTACATTACATATTATAGCTTGTTTTAAAGCTAATGAAACAGGCTTTTAGGAGATCTGCAATTTGTCTCAACACTGCATACAATAGGGAAGTAACGGAGGTGTTTTTATTTTTGTTTGTTTTTTTTTTTTTTTTTTTTTTTTTAATTCTCTTTTGCAACACAATTTTTCACTGCTCTTGAGTAGAAACTCTGTCAGTAGAAAAACTGTTTCTGATTTGGGGAAAACTATACACAGGTGTCAAGTTGTTATCTTCTTTAGAAGCCATAAACACTTCTTACTAATCGGTTTATTTGTTAAATAATGACTTCCACTGGAAACAAACAATTTTGCTTGTTTAGTAATAATGATTATTATAATTTCTTCTCTAATTTTAATTGTTACTGTTATTATTGTCACAATTTTTATTGTAACTTCTGTTCCTACGTGGAAATGTAGAGCTTTCGTATGTTTGAGAATAGTATTGTATTTCCAGTTTTGTAGAAAAACGGCTTATTAACCAAGTAAGGTTATCCTTATATATAAAAATGATTGTATATATGTACGTATGTATGTATGTATGTATGTATGTTCCACATCTCCTCCTAGACGGTTGAACCGATTTTGACCAAACTTGGCACAAATATTTCTTGCTACTAGGCAACCAACACTGTCGGGGTTAGCTACCCCATACTCACCCCGTTGCAGAGGGGGAGGGGGTGGATCACTACACAATGCTTTTTAAATGGCGATATAATTGCATAAATGGTTTTAATGAATTATCTTAAGAACGGTTCGACCGAAACTTGACCCACATATAGCTTATAGTCCGGCGAATAATAATGTTGGAGTAGAACACCCCTAGCGCGTCCAGGGGCGGAGATGGAGGGAGTGAAATATAAATAATAGTATAAATAAATGGTTTTAATGAAATATCTTAAGAACGACTACACCGATTTGAACGAAACTTGGCACACGTATAGCTTATAGTCTGGCGAATAATAATGTTGGAGTAGGACATCCCTAGCGCGTCCAGGGGCGGAGATGGAGGGGGTGAAATATATATAAATAATGGCATAAATGGCTTTAATAAAATATCTTAAGAACGACTACGCCGATTTGAACGAAACTTGGTACACGCATAGCTTATAGTCTGGCAGAAAATAATATTGGAGTAGAACACCCCTAGCGAAGGTGGAGGGGCTAAAATGTAAAATTTGTCGAAAATAACCAATACATCCTGTACATAGGTTTTGAGGTCACTTAGATCAATGTTAACACTCCAAACGCCGTAATAGTAGTAGTAGTAGGTAGTTGTAGTTGTAGTAGTAGTAGTAGGTAATTGTAGTAGGTAGTAGTAGTAGTAGTAGTAGTAGTAGGTAGAAGTAGTAGTAGTAGTAGTATAATGTAGTAGAAATAGGTAATAGTATTCCAAAATATTTTTAAGAAACCAGATCTCCCCGTACGAAGTCGGGCGTTAAGGCTAGTAACCTTTAAAAAATAGGAAAATACTTGGATAAACTGCATGTAACGTAAGACCAACTACAGGGTGGGCTATAATGTCGGCAAGTGCACCACGAAAAACGTTACCCCCACCCCTATCACCGAAACGAAGGGGAATAGACGCTATGTTTATATAAGCATTTTTGCTTAGCATGACCTTCCCGATCCCCCCTCCCCATCACATCCCAAAATCTTTGCATTTCCTCACCGGACACCGTGTATACATTGTAATATACTTATTGGAAATATTATACTGATATTACCAATAAGGGTGATGTTTTTATCAGAAGTGATATTCGAAAAATCTGCATAGAAATTTTCTAGAATTTCTAGCAGAGGATCTCTAATAGTGGATTATCACCTGTTCTCACTTTGTGTGGGGTAGGATACATTAACGAGACTGTTTATGTTGTTCCACTGCGAACTACCGTGGATGAAATGGGGAATCAGTATTTTGCATATCGATAATACTCGGGAAGAAGAAGAAGAAGAAGACTAGATCCACAGATTCTACTCTATAGCGTCTCACGGTGCCCCCTACACTATGTTGCGTAAACCGACTTTGAAAATTGTTCTTCGTTCCAAAGATATTTTGATTTGTCAAATTAAATGTACATAAAAACACTATATATAAAAAGTGTATAATTTTTTTTAACTTTATGAAAGTAATTTTTAATGCTGAAATTGTATTCAAACCACATTCTATATGGTTATTACTTTTAACAAACATTAAGAAAACACAAATAGCTCAATACCCGCGAACTTGTACCTTTTCATACACACCCACAAATATATTCATTTTCATAAAATTTACATTTGAATTGAAATATTTTTGGTAAAAAAAGAAGAAAGCAACTTTATGGAGCATGCGATGCTACTTTCCGGGGTATTTATCATCTCCCGAGCCTGGAAACGGAACGAAACTTTTCTGGTGGAAATTCACGCAATGCTGCTCTTTCAGCGCTAAACAAACTTATTTCTACGTGCTTTGAATGCACCAAATCGGCCCATTGGAATGTGTCCAGTCTTGTCGTTGGCCAACCTTGTCGTCAGCGATCCAAAATCAATCCCGACAAGCCTGGACACCTCAGGAATATGTCCAGGCTTGTCGTTGGCCAACCTTGTCGTCAGCGACCCAAAATTAGATGTGTCCAGGTTTGTCGGGAGCGACCACGACAAGCTTGGACACCCCAGGAATGTGTCCAGGCTTGTCGTCGTCCAACCTTGTCGTCAACGACCCAAAATGAGATGTGTCCAGGCTTGTCGGGATCGACCACGACAAGCTTGAACACCTCAGGAATTCGTTCGAGACTGGTGCGAGAGGATAAATTGAGAAGTGTCCAAGCTTGTCGTTGTCCAAGCTTGTCGTTGTCCAAGCTTGTCGTCGTCCAAGCTTGTCGTTGTCCAACCTTGTCGGGAGCGACCAAAATTAAGTGTCCAGGCTTGTCGTCGTCCAACCTTGACGGCGTCCCGACGGCCTACATAACACACAGGAAAACCACATCGAGTAACCGGAACAGTGCGCGGAAGAAAATCATGAGTGACAGGTCACGCCGGGTATTAAAGCGCTATGTCACGCAGAACCGTCGTGTCACTGGGGAGCAAGTGACGGAGGAACTCAATCAGCACTTCCCCACCCTGTTTCGACAATCACAGTCCGCCGCGAATTACATGACATGAACTTACGGGGTCGTGTTGCACGGGCCAAACCGCTCATCAGGGACCATAACGCTTTCGCACGCCGCAAAATGGTGCCGCGACCATGCAACTTGGACCGTTGAGGACTGGAAACGTGTGATATGGTCGGATGAGTCTCCTTCACCCTATTCCCAACCACGGGCCGTGTCTGTGTGTGGAGAACGCCCAAAGAAGCTTATGATCTGCAGTGTCTCCTCCCAAATGTGAAACATGGCGGCGGCTCGGTGATGCTTTGGGACCCCATATCATGGTTTTCATTGGTTCTTGTGGTCTCACTTAGCGGACGAATCATTGCCAACGATTATGTCGCAATTTTAGGAGACCAGTTGCATCCTGTGGTCCGGATGTTGTTCCCGGACAATGACGCCATCTTCCAGGATGATAATGTACCCATTTACACAGCTGGCGTTGTTGCAACGTGGTTTGAGGAACATCGTAATGAAGTTCAACACTTCCCCTGACACGCCCAATCCCCAGATCTCAATATAATTGAACACCAGGGGTCCGTCTTGGAAACACGACTCCGGCGACGATTTCCACCTCCATCCTTTCTCACAGAACTGGCCGATGCCCTGCAAGAGGAGGTGTAAAATTCCACTTGCTACCATTCACAACCTCTATGCCTCCATCCCACGTCGCATCAAGGCTGTTCTGTAGGCGAAAGGTGGCCCGACACCATACTAACCTGGTAAGTTGCAATTTCGTTCAGGTTTTTCCATTTTTCTGATCACCATCTCTCTCTCTCTCTCTCTCTCGATATATATATATATATATATATATATATATATATATATATATATATATATATATATATATATATATATATATATGTGTGTGTGTGTGTGTGTGTGTGTGTGTGTGTGTTAGTTGTACGGACCTTGTACAAGTTAGTTGTAAAGCTGTGGGCCCCGTAAAATGTTCCCAATTGGGCCCCGCGCCAATTAAGGCCGGCCCTTTTACTATACTGTAGACTATTAACTTTAATTTGCCTGCATTATTTACCTTCTCGAGACATTGATTGCCTTTATAATATTTGGATAATTTTAATAGAACTTCTCCTATATGCAATAGAACTAATTCAATTGTTAATTCTTAGATTTAATAGAACTTCTAATTCTCACAAATTTTATATCCTTTTTCATGAAATGTTTTTTTTTTCTGAGTTTTTAATATGTCCACAATTATATTCACATCTTACTAGTCGATAAATTATCCTATACTTTGTTATTATCGTACATACATCACCAAGAAAGCAAATTCTTCGTGTAACTACAACATAATCATTGTGTCTGAAAAGGAAATTCTGCTGCCATGTGAAAGAACGAACGACTCATACTTTACACCACATAATTTACTTGAAATAATGAAGCAAGAGCATAAATCACCCCTAATTGCTTCTCTAAAAATTCGAAATATAATTGTAACAAATGAACGCCAACACTTTTAATGGTTTTTTTTTTTTTTTTTTTTTTTTTTTTTTTTTTTTTTAAGGGTTAAGCCGGTCAAAGGGTTATGCCCTTTCTTCGGGACGAGAGTTATAGGTATGGGGAATTTTCTTTATTTATAGGGGGGCATTGAGGGTTAGGAGCATTATTTTATTTTATTTCATTTCATTCTTATTTGTGGGCATCTTTTTTTTTTTTATTTTTTTTGCTTTTTTTTTTTTTTTTTTTTTTTTTTTTTTATGAGAGATGAGGTGAAGTGCTGATGGACGTCACAAACACGAGGGTAATGTTAGTATGGACGAGTGAATGGTTATCTTCTGCCCTGGGGCGTCACAGGGCTGATGAGGACAGATGAAGCCCGCTGCTAGCAACATTGATGGAACACTAGTGCAGAGATGGATAAATGCATGGACTAAGATGAGGTGGACGGTATATAGCAAAATCGGCCTTGTGGGGGTCATTATCGTCTAAAGTCGTATGGTACAGAGTAAGAAGATGTTGAAGAGGTGTGGCTTGATGTTGAGGAGGGGTATCATGAATGATGTCCTGGTGAAAAGTGTCGAGGAAGAGCGGATTACCTTCGGCAATGACTTTTGTTATGTATTTTGTGCGGAGTGTTTCCAAGTGTTGTAAGATGGTGGGAAAGTTGATACGGCGATAGAGATCGGCAGTTGGTGCTGGTAGTCTTATGCGATAGGCAAGGCGGAGAGCATGACGTTCGGATATTGCAAGTCTAGTATATAGTGTGTCAGGGGCAGAGATCCAGCATATATGGCCATGTGTGAGAGCAGGTCGAAGGAAAACCTTATAAGTCTTAATAACAGTGTCAGTATGTAAGCCCCAAGTGGTGCCCACTAGCCGCCGGAGAAGGTTTAATCGATTTGTAGCCTGTGATCGGATTTTCTGTAAGTGAGGTTTCCAGCTGAGTTTTGAGTCAAAGATGATTCCGAGGTATGTTGCTTGTGATGATGGGCGTATAAAAGTGCCATTGACGTGAATATGAAGAAGAGCAGGATTGCGATGAATTCGTGATCGGCAGCGAGGTGGAAGAAAAATGATAGCCTGTGTTTTGAGGGGATTTATTGTTAGGCGCCACTTGTCACACCAGGAAGTGAAGGCATCAATTGCTTGTTGAAGTGTTCGATTTATCTGTTGAACAGTGTTGGCTGTGGTGAAAAAAGCTGTATCGTCGGCATATTGATATAATGAGACATTTGGTGGTAGAGGGGGCATGTCTGCTACGTATAATACATAAAGAAGGGGTGAAAGAACAGAGCCTTGAGGAACACCACAGTGAAGAAAGATCGGATGTGAAAGTGATTGGTTGACGGTAATGTAAGTCATACGATTTGAAAGGAAAGAATGGATACATCTGATGTAGGAGAAAGGAAGATGAAAAGAGAGAAGTTTTGCGATGAGGACGGCATGCCAAACTTTGTCAAAAGCCTTTTCAAGATCGAACAGTAACAGGCAGGAAGGTTTGGAGGTATTGTAATGATTAGTTATGGCAGTCGTGAGGCGTAAGAGTTGATCGGAAATACTGATGTTTGGGCGAAAACCGGCTTGATGAAGAGGAATGAGGTTTCGTTCAGAAAGATGGTTATGAAGGCGACTGACAAGAATGCGTTCAAAGATTTTGCTGAGTACTGATGTCAGTTGTATAGGACGGTATGATGAGAGTTCTGTAGGAGATTTATTGGGTTTGGTGAAAAGTAGAGTTTTTGAGATTTTCCATTGTGGTGGATAAAAGCCGGTGCGGAGAATGAAGTTGTATATGGCTGCAAGAAGTGTATATAAGACGGGAGGAGAGGCTTTTATGAGTTTATAAGTAATATGGTCAAAGCCAGGCGCCGTGGTACGTTTCGATTTGATGGAGGCTGAGATATCTGCAGGAGTAATGGGATCATTAAGAGGTGAATCGGTGGGTTGATGGTGAATGTTGGGTTGTAGGAGGGGGGAGTGCGGATTTGCAAGGCGTTCGACACGTCGGGTGATAGTTGGATGTGGTAGTTGTACGGTAGGGGTAAATATTTCTTGGAAGAAGGAGGCAAAAGCATTTGCTTTATCAGTATCGGTTTGGAGAGGATGATGATGAGAGATGATAGGGTATGATGTATGTCGAGTTTGACCAGTTAACTGATGGAATTTTTGCCAGAATTTGGTAGGATGTGATGTAGTTGAGAGGGAGTTGCAGGTGGAGATCCAACGTTTTCTTTTATAGGCAGTAAGGTAATTATGAAGCATGCGGGTCCAACGACGATGCTGTGCTAAGGATATAGGATTATGAGTACGTTGAAAGTCACGGAAAGAGCGACGAGAAGCAGCAAGGATGGAAAGGTATTGTGGAGGGATCGGAGGTTTGTGTGGATGACGTATACGTAAGGGTATGTTATTGTGGGTGGCTGTGTCAAGAGATGCTGTGAGTTGGTCAACAAGGTCATAGAGTTCGTGCTCTGAGGTAGGCTCTGGAAGATGCTGTATCGAATTTGTAAGATCCGCTTGGAAATTAGCCCAATTTGCATGCTTATAATCAAAGTAGTGAATGGGCGGTGGTTGTGTTTGAGCTGAATGGGTGAGAATAATATCGAGTAGTATCGGAGCATGATCGCTGCCGAAAGGTGGGAGAACCCTAAGATTTTGAATATTCAGAGACGCAGAGCTGATAACTATGTCTGGGGAAGTGTTGCTGATGGGGCGAGATGGCGATGGGAGATGATGAAAATCGGCGGCAATGATATTAGAGATGTAGTTGTGAAACTGTTGTTTCTCAGCCTGCGGGCGGCAATGAATATTTATGTCTGCCATGATGATGTAATGCCGAAAAGTATTGTCAATGTATTGAAAAAATTCATATGGTATGGGGTGGCCTGGTCGAATGTAGATAGTGCATAGAGTGATGATTTTGGTGCGAAAATATAGTGTGACTATGGAATACTCGGGAAGGTTATGTGGCTTTGGAAAATAGTGAGTGCGTACAGGGATATTGTGATATGTTCCAATTGCAGTGCCTCCATTTGCTCGTTGGTATGGTCTAGAGCAATCATGACGGTGTAGTTGAAACTGTGGAAAACGGACATGATGTGTAGGTTTGAGATAGGTTTCGTTCAATGCAAAAGCCTGTATTTGTTTCTCCCTTAGGAGTTGTTCAAAAACTGCTTTGTGAGTGAGAAGAGATCGGATATTAATGAAGAGGAAAGTGACTGCCATGAAGATTGATAGTGTTTTAGAAGTTGTTGGGCGATGGTTGTAAATTATAGAGATGGCCATTCTGGATCTGTTTTAGTAGATGTGATGGAAAAGTGGGCATGTGGACCGGTGTAAGTGGCAGAAAGTTGTAGGCCAAATAATTGTTGGGCTATGTGATCGACCTGCATAAGAATGTGTGGGCGTAAGAAGGGCTGGATATTTTGAAGAACAAGAGTGGTGAAACGGAGCAAGTCCTCAGCTGTGATGGGTTCTCGTAAGGAGTTAGCAGGTGGTGTAGCGGAATCGGTGGTGCGGATGGGAACTGATAGTTCAGGTTTATCAGTAGGTGGAGCAGGTTTTTGATGGCATTTATAACTATAGGTTGGGTGTTGTTGATGGCAGGTATTGCATAGAGGTGGTTTTTTCAGGTTAGGACAGTTGTGAGTGGAATGGTCCTCATTGCAGTGTCCACAGCGGGGTGAGTTTGGACAGTTTTTAGTAAGATGTGAGGCATATGTTTGGCATCTTTCGCAGCGGATTGGGAGTGGTGGTGAAGTGCGGGATGGTTCTACTCTATGACGTCTGCGATAGATATAAGCACCATTTTGCAGCAGATCGTCTACTGTTTCCTTGGATGTTGTAAGAACTCGAACAAGATAGGTGGGACCGGACTGACACTTGATGCGAATGCATTTGTGAACTTCATAACATTCGAGTCTTAATTCGTCAAGGATTTCTTCATCGGAATATGCTGGTGGAACGCCTTTTATCACCACTGAAAACATGGGTTGGCGTCGAGGTGGCGGTGGTTGCTTTTTTCTGGTTTGAGAGAGAGCTTGGATGTTAGCTTTGTCGCCAAAGATGTGAAATCCTGCTTTGTTTCTTATTGTAGTAAGGAAGTTTTGATCTGGAGATTTTATAATTATTCCGTTTCTAGTGAAGATGATTTCTGAAACATTAGCTCGCGGATAGTATTTCATAAGTTGAATTAGAATGTGTTTTGGATTAGAGTATTTGTTGTCAGCATTAGTGAGAAGATAATTGAAGGTTGCTGGAGGTTGGTTTGAAGCGATGTCCATAGCTAGATCATATAGGTCACTTTCGGAAGCCTGACTGACAGGAGATCTTGATCGAGGACGAGGTTGCTTTTTCTGATTTTGTGATTGTAGTGTTTCACCTGATCGTTTTTGGGAATTGGGACCCGTTCTGGGTTTGGCCCCCTTGCACTCCATCGAGTTCACAGGGGACACACCCACGGATCGCGAAGACTGCGGAGTGGCCGAAGCCAGTACAATATGAGAAGTGAATAACAATGATCAGTCAGGATGATGTCGATGATATGATGAAACGGTGTACAACGATGATGATAGGTTTCACCCTCCAGCACTGAAAAGTACCGTCAATCCCAGAGAGAGCGTATGCGTGCTGGTCTCTATTGTGCGTATGCTACACAATGTCCTCGAAAGCACGTTAACGATTCTCAGCTAGGCTAGGCTTGGTACAAAATACAGCTCGTGACGTATGGTACGTCTAGCTGTTGAGAGAGTATGCTTTTAATGGACTCCAATGCTGCCCCAGTAACTGAAAGCTATGTTTTCACCTACGATAGTTTTAATTCCTTTCGTTCCTTATGCAACAATTAAAATATATTCATTCTTTAATAACAAAGTTTAATATAGAAAATAAAAATAGTTAAAATGAATGTAAGAATTGGAACAAATTCAATCAGTTATTCAACCGCGGTGTAAATTAAGCGAAAGCTTTCCTGTGCTGCCACCTATTAACAATTATTATACTAGCTACACATCGAATGATAAATGTATTGTAATTACTATTATTTCATTTTTCTATTTAAATAAATATCATAATTAGTGATGGGCAGTGGAAATATTCCCTGTGGGAAGGAAAATAAAAAATGATAATATTCCCGGGTTTCTCCCTAGCATATAAATTCCCGGGAAGGAATGTATATTTCCATTTCTTTATTTTATCTTCCAAATTATAAGAACCGTATGACTAATTACTTTATTTTCATTTATTATGATTTACTTCTAATTTGGACGTTAAAAAAATAAAATTCGTTGACTGTACTTTATATAACTATTCATATGATTTGTTGTATTCATATGATTTGTTGTATTCATATGACATTGTTAGGGTCGTCAAGTCTAGGAGGCTTAGGTGGGCAGGTCATGTAGCTAGAATGGAAGAAAGTAGAAACGCTTTCAAAGTCTTGACTGGTAGACCCATAGGAAAACGACCATTAGGAAGGCCTAGGCGCAGATGGGAGGATAATATTAAGATGGATCTCGCAGAGATAGGAATACAAAGTAGAAACTGGATCCAATTAGCTAAGGATAGAAGTCAGTGGAGAGCTTTTGTGAACGCGGCACTGAACCTCCGGGTTCCATAGGCCATAGAGTTAGTTAGTTAGTTAGTTAATTCATATGATTTGTTAGTTCCATTTTCATTTGCACTAAAAAGTAGCAAAGTACTAATTTACAAATGATGAAAGAAGACCAGTTTGCAAGGGCGTCGATTTCTTTGAAAATTTGGGAGGGGGCATTCAGATGCAGAGAGCATATACGAGGATTTTAAAACAAATTGCATTCAAATTATGGCAAATGTTATAAATTTACAAATATAGTAACTAGGGATGGTATCGAGACGAGACGAGACGAGACTTTGTACAGTCTCGGTCTCGTCTCGGTTGATTAATAACGGTCTCGGTCTCGGTCTCGTCTCGAGTAAAAAATCACAGTCTCGGTCTCGGTCTCGTCTCGGTCGACAGATGCTTGTCTCGATCTCGGTCTCGGTCTCGAGTACTAAATCTCGGTCTCGTCTCGAAAGTCTCGAAAGTCTCGAAATAAATAGTGTGAAATTAAAATAGTGAAAGTACTATTCTCGTACAGTCTGTCGTTTCCGCTTATTTTTTCCTTTCATTTTGACTTAGAATTATGGTGTGGTGTACCTCTTCATAGCTAATTTGCTAGTGCTAATGCTTTTATTCTAGGTTCAATGATCAGTGTGTATATCACCCTAAAACCCGAATAGAACCCATATTTCACTTTCAGCAATAGACGTTGTCTTATATAACCTCAGAACTGCCTATACAATTAAACTCTATTAAATTAACTCCAGTGCTATACAGTAGTTTATTTACTTCCTTTGAATCAGAATTGTTCAATACCTCCTAACGGATAACGCAACACATAGCAGCACGAATGTATTTAATCGTACCGAATTTGAAACTTTAGAATTTCTCATTATTCAATACATTCTTCTTTGACTGTAATTTTAAAAACAGAATATAACGTTCATTATCTTAACAAATAGGGTAAAGTATTACTACAATATACGTATTTTGTTTGAAATTGATGAAATGCTTTATTACCGTTTCACATCTGCGTGTTTAATTGACACTTTATAACACGAACGTCCTGAACCTTGTGGTGGGAGCTACTACACTCATCTTTGTTATGTGAGGTTTCGAGTTGGATCACAAAACAAGTTAGATTCAAAGTCCGATGTTTCGCATAGTTCGCGTCTCATTTTAAGTGCATTCTGTTCTTATACTAGTTCATAAGGTCGTAATGCATTACGTAAGCACATATCCAGTGCCGTAACATAGATTAATGTTATTCTTGAGCTCTCAACGGTGCATGCAATCTTTATTTGAGAAAACTAATCTTGCGTTTATTACGTTGAAATTTTATAATATATACATATTATATAAGTATATTAGTATACAGATAATTCGAGTTATCTGTATCTATTTTTTCTCACTCGCCAAAACAAGTGATTCTTAACTTTCTAGTTTTCTTTTGTATTAATTTTCGTAGTTTTGCTGCAACATGATGGATTGAATAGTCAAAAATACTTTTTTCGCTCTATGATTTTCATTAAATTTTGGATCCATTTTTACCCTACCTTACCTAGTAAAAGTTATATATTTAGTCTTAGTTGAGGAACCAGTTTTCCGCTTCTGTAAAATTACGAAATTATGACTTGGTTTAGTTTCCTCCGAGGTCCAGATATAATAAAATATCACCATCATCATAATCAACCATTATCAATTCATTGCTGGATGAAGGTCTTTCCAAGTCTTCTCCACAACTATCTAATGGGCAATTCTTTTCCAGGTTACTCCTCCAGTGGCTCTTGATTTCGTCACACCTTCTTGTATGCGGAGGTTTCCTAGGATGTTTTTGTCTCGTGGTATCCAGTCTAGAATTGTTGTCGTCCGTCGATCATAATTTCTTCTTGCAATACGTCCAGCACACTTTCCAGCTCATATTAAATTATTTCTTTAGCACCATCAGTATTCATTTCTATATATTTGGGCTACAAATAGTTCGAATTCGCTACTTTCGGAGTACAGACACAATACTGTTTAATCATCGAATCTGACAACACTGACTGAATGATTTAAATCAACACAATGTGAGGACCCCCATTTGGTCTCGCAGCTAGAACTCTTGATTTCGGTTCGCGTGGTGCCGAGTTCGATTTCCGGTAGGGGTAAAGTTGATCGACCGAAGTGGTTCGGATTCCGCTATAATCATTAGCTCCACGTCTCCTGTAGCCGCCCTAGCATAACTGTGGGACGTTAAACTAAAACAAAACAAAACAAAAGTGAACACTGTGTATTACTAACTGTAAGTTCTTGAATAATTGCATATAGTTATATGGTATGGATCGAGTTTGAGGTGGTCGGTGGTCAAACTAAAGCAAGTGAAATGTAATTAGGGTGCAATTAGAACTTTTAATTAAGCACGATCTTAATCTAAAGTGTACACCAGGCCTAAGGCTTAAGGGGAACAACTAGTGTTACTGAAAATGTATCAGTTACATTTAATCTCAGTTACAATTTGCATTTACATGTATTGCTGGAACGAAGATTTAAACATTAACATTATAAGTAGCCCAAATACTATGAAAAACATCGTCTCTTGAAAGCATTCTTGCACCATAAAACAAATTACGAGTAATTTTAAAATATTTTGCAGTTTATCTACGTCATTTGCACATATTTAGAATGACATTTAGCTATCTATTTAAGTGGGCAACACTGCTTAAAATAATGTAACTGCGACTTGTTGTAATTAAAACCACCAAAAACTGTTGTAATGTTATAGAAGCAAAGGAAAGCAATATTCATTATAAAAATTTAATAAAAATGCGTCATTTTAAGCAGTATAGCAATCACTACCAATGTGTTTGGTATCTCTGAAACGATTTGAAATAACAATTGTTGTAAATGGCGTTATAAGCATCTGCATGATGAGACGTGATATACTGTGATCATATACTGTGTCCGCGGCTATATATATACAGGATGGCCCATTTTAATCTTTCCACGGGGATATCTCGAAAACGGTTGAACATAATGAACCGAACAAAAACTCAAATAGGAAATGCCATGGGGCACACCGAATGGTGTTGTCGCGGCGCCTCCCGGGGCCGCCTTTCATGGGGTACCAGGGCCAAACTTTAAAATCTTAAATGGAAACATGGGGCGAGTAATACCTCGTTCCATAGATATTTAAAAAGTAAAACGTGTTGTAGCAAAAGATTTTTCACATCTGTCACCGTTTTCAAAACGGCTGCCAAGACATAGAGCCTGTATCAGATAAAACGTCCAGTACCACTAGACCCCTAATATGTAAATAGTTGGAGATAAATGAGTAGAATAAAACTCGTATAGGAAAGCACAAAGGGTATTTATCATTCCACGGCTCGAATACAATGCAACGGAGAAAAAGATTATTAAAGTATAATTGACATGATGCAAAAGAGGAAATGATAGAAAATGATCTTTCCGACCTCTGTCCGTAAGTAAGTGAAGCGGGAATGAATGGTAAAATATCAAATGAGAACCTCACTTTTTATTTGCAATAGATACGGTTTGTCTGAAACACTTGTGTATACAAATGACTGGTATTATAATGAATAAAAATAAAGTGAAATAAGGTGAATAAAAATAAGGTGAAATTCAAGTTTAACAACATTTTACCCGCCCCTTCGCCTCTGATAATTTAACGCATTGCGTGCAAGATTTTTGGGACATATCTGCATCAGTATGTACAGTTTCGTTACTAAGGATCACAACTGAAATTACCGTTGAAAGTTATTCGGAATGTAACTGTGGACATCTCAGTGAAACTCATATTCTATCACATGCAAGAAGACATGGAAGGAAAAGAAGCAAACCAATATCATGCAGACGACTGTTGAACAAAATCAACGTTTGTAAACCTTGTTCTAAAATTGCATTGTTCGACAAATTGGTTTTGCATTTCAGTTGATTCATTTTTGCATCAAATTATTGCCTGCAATCAAAATGGAAGGTACCATTTAACAAGAATTTTACATATTTTATCCCATTACAGATACATTTATCTCTTATAAAAACACATTTCAAATAACTATGTTTCGTAGATACAATTTGCAAAAACTAAGGCTCTCATTTGCAATTTCACTGATCCTTCGCGATACACTCACTTACGGAGCGAGGTTGGAGCGATTATTTTCTAGGAGTTAGATTTGTTTCTTTCCATTATGGCACTTTCACTCTAATCATCTATTCGACTGTTGCAACATTCCCGAGCTATAGAATGATAAATACCCTCTGTGGTTTCCTATTCGAATATTTGTTTTGGTGTTTTCATACTAGTGATACTGGACGTTTTACCTGATGCAGGTACCATGTCTTGGTGGTCATTTTGAAAACGGTGACCCATATGAACAATCTTTTGCAACAGCACTCTAGTTTTTAAAGATATGTCGAACGAGGTATCATTCACCCCATGTTTCCATTTACAATTTTGAAGTTTCGCCCTGGGCCCCCATGAAGGGTGGCCCTAGGAGTCTCCGCGACAATATCAATGTGCCACATGACATTTTCTGTTTGAGTTTCTGTTCGGTTCATTTATGTTCAACCGTTTTCATATTAGTGGTACTGCACGTTTTACTGTATCTGATAGAAGCGACATGTCTTGGCGGCCATTTTGAATACAGTGCCCGATATGAAAGATCTTTTGCCACAATGCTTTTTAGTTTTTCAAGATCTATCGAACGAGGTACCACTCACTCCTTGCTTCCATTTAAAATTAAAGTTGGACCCCGGGAATCCATGCAGGGCGGAGCTGGGTGGCACCGCGACCATATTATATATATATATATATATATATATATATATATATAAAGAGAGAGAGAGAGAGAGAGAGATTGAGAGGGAGGGAAAGAGACAGAGAGAGAGAGAATTCTATTCGCATCAGCAGTGGATTTTGTTTCGGGAGAGGCTTGAGGAACGAGTGAGAAACATTTGCGCTGTACGTGCAATGCAAAAAATTATCACAAATTTATTTCGGGAGGGGTTTGAGCCCGATAACCACCCCCTAAATACGCCCATGTACATCAGTCAACCGTTCTTATATTATCTAACACAGCAACGAAACAAATTTTGAGTGAAGGAAATTTTAGTATTTATCTATATCAATATTCGAGACGAGACCGAGACTTTCGAGACTGACCTAAGTCTCGTCTCGGTCTCGTCTCGATTTATAGAGGTCTGTCTCGGTCTCGGTCTCGTCTCGGTATTTAAAAGTCCGTCTCGGTCTCGGTCTCGTCTCGGTATATAAAAGTCCGTCTCGGTCTCGGTCTCGTCTCGATAATTCGAGACGAGACCGAGACGAGACCGAGACTAGTCTCGGTCTCGGTACCATCCCTAATAGTAACGGAGCTCAATGAGCTTTGCGGGGCTCGGGCCCCCTGGACCCCCGGGATCGACGCCCTTGCCAGTTTGTAAAGTAATATACAAATTATGTAGAAATAGATATGAAGTACTATTAATACACCCCGAAGCACCGTTAATGATAGACGTCGGTCTGTCTTCTGTCTCTGACTCGGATTTGTGAAGAGGTATTCGAACTTCTATTACATGTGAATTAATGCATGAAATTTCGAGAAATAAGTAGGAAGAAAGGTCGTGTGTGGTAATGTTACGTGCTAAATTATAAAGATAAATCAGTATCTTGTAAATTTTGTGACCATAGATATATATGCGCAAATCATAAATTGGTGAGACATGTATCTTATGGCAGTTGCCCAATCTAATTTGTTTATAACATTTAAAAATTTAATATGTTTATAATATCAGTTGTAGAGTCAAGTGTTGCATATCCAAATAAGCTGGGTTATTTGGATACCTTTGATTGCCAGAGAGAGAGGATCGATCTCAAGACCAGCTGCCTGGGACACCTACGGTTATTACCCTTACCGAGGACATCGCCTCCCCATAGGACATTGTGCAGAATCTCGTCATCATCAGAAAGACATTATTCTTTATAAAAATTGTAGTCTCAAGCATCAGTTGATGCATAATTGTAAAATTCTTTAGAAAACAATAAACTTAGAGCGTCAGCGACTTCTTCCTTTGCCTTTAGTTTCTTGTACTTTCTCATCACTTTTCTGTTTACCTTCCGTCTTGATTTCTTGCTATTTATTTCTGCTATGTTAAGTAGTCCTGTATTTACTTCATGTCATCAGGTTCAATATTCTTGGTTTTCTGCGATATCGTCACAGCGTCGAGGACAGCGTCCTGCCAGTCGATGACCAACTTAGAAGAAGCCGTCGTTAGTGCACTTGCACTAAGCCCACTTTGTGCCGTCATCGAGCTGAATTTGGATTTTCATTAGGAAAATACCACGGAGTGAGGGCAACAACCAGTTGCACTCGAAAGCAATAAAAACTTGTCATTTTGGAAAATCTGGATCAGATCCAGTCAGACGGAGGAGAAGAGAGCGTCGCAGCTCACGTCGAACCTCATTCTGTCGTGAGGATAAGTCTTGACTTATCACTCACAAACAGGACAACTTAACGTTAATATCTTACTTACCTTAGACTCATAACTAGCTCTACTTTCATCCCCATGCTTTATTAGTCGCTCATGTCTCTTAAATTAAAATTGTGTTTGTTTTATTCCAGTTAACCTCATTGGTGGAGAACACATTGGTGTGTTAGATGCTCACTGTGAGCATGAGTAAGGTACAAGTCCGATATTCATCCCGTACTTCAGTATAAAAACCATACATGCTATTGCGGACTAGAACCCATGTTCTGTACTGTTACACAAGTTTAGAAAATCCATTTACTTATAAATTTAAACAGGTTAGCGGTGTAAAAATATGTGGACTTACTACACCATTTTTTTCCACAGATTTACTTTCATAGAAAATATTGTAACTAAATATACATTTATGCGTATTATCTAAATATAATAAAATATTAATAAAGTAACATAACTCTGATTAAAATATACATTTTAAAGAATCCTGTTCTGACAACTGTAATAATATACTGTGATAAAAAAAAACGAAGTTAACTTCGAAATCATAATTAGTATTAGAATGTAATTTTCTTTGTGATTCTCCATAAATTCCCGCGAAAAATTCCCATTTTGGGAATCTTCTCGGAAATCTTCCCAGGGAATATTCCCGAAAAATATCTTCCCGGAAATTTACCCATCACTAATCATAATAGCACGCAACTGTGTGTTTCCAGATTTTAACCCTCTTTTCAAAAAGTTTTTAGGAAAAATAAACACCACGCATTGATATATATATATATATATATATATATATAGGGTGAATGTGTCAGTAGTCAGCCCCTCACCGGTTGTCAGCCATTTACGCATTGTCGAAACAAAAATAAGAAAACGTTACGTTTTGACCCTTATCAACATGAAGCTTATCTTTGGAATGGTTAACCGGAACAGAAACGAACCGTTTCCAAACCGAACCGAACTGAATCGATTCCAAACCGAACCGAACCGAACTGATCCCAAACCGAACCGAACCGTTCTCAAACCGAACCGAATCATACCGTTCAGAACTGTTGGTAGAACTTTGCCAAACTAAACTGTCCAAAGGGTTTGAAACGTGGTTGCGTTTACTATTGGCTAACCAAAACTTAAGCAAACTCCGTCAAAGCGAATTCAGCTGTGTCCAAATGGAGCTGAATTTAATCTTTAACTCACTCGTAACATACGCCAGTTAGCAGATTTGTGTATAATAAAAGAATAAAATAACAATGAGTTTGAAAGTACTCATTGAGCTTGAAAGTACTCATTCCATATATATAAAATGTTTGTATATCTTTTGTATGTATATATATAGATAAAAATATCACAAAACTAGATACCACATATGCACACACACACACACACACACACACACACACACACACACACACAAATAAAAAAATCCTGGCAATACAAGTATTTGATGGAGAAATGATCCCAATAAATTCCTTCAAATTAGAAGCATTTCATATGTCAACTGTTTAAAAATAATCACTGGTAGTTATCAATTTTTAAAAAAGATGAAATTCGTTTGGTTAAGTTCTGACCTGTTAGGCCTCTATTCTACAACTGCTTCAAATTCCAAAATGTTGTTATTCCCCTTGTTTACCCTCACTTAATATTCCTGCTCAAATAGCAGCTTGTATGTGTGTTCATTTCTCTCATTTTTCTAACATTTATTCTCATCGTCCTGATTAACATTATAAGAAAAGCGTAATTAACTAACCAGACTCATCATCATCAGAACGCTCCTACGTACAATGTAAGTCATTGCTCGGCACCTTGTATATCACACCCTTAACAAATCATTATATAATAATTTTCTGTAAGTAATAAGAAAAACTTCTTGTGAGTTTTACTGAAACGTTTGGATTGCGAGAGTAGCGTGAAAGAATTTTTTTAACAAATGTATTTCTTTGCAAACCGACAACAATATTGATTTATAGGGCGCCAATACTTTTACGGGGCACCACATCGTTTACTCATTTTCAACACTTCTTTTTTCTTATTGCTTGTTCGGCACCCTCTTGCTACCAGTTCCCGCCCCCACCCCCGTCTGCTATGGCTTTGGGTGTGGTATCTTCTCCGTCAAAATGTCGGTTTTGTACATTTGCTAATCGTAAGCATAAATATAATTCTCGGGCAGAAGAGTTGCACTAAGTTGCAATCTCGCTATCTTCAATTCTGGACAGTGAACACAATGGCGAAGAAGCACCTGCCATTTCCTACTTTAATTTTGTTTTATTTCATCCCCATACGGCCAACGAGTGTGATTACAGGTAATAGAGGAGTACACACGTGAGGAATTGACAGACATTGGTCTGACATACGCGAAAGCGGATGGTAATGGCCGTGTGGCACAACGGCTGTACAGACAACAGTTTCCTAATCTTAGAATTCCACTCCACGCAACGTTTTACGGTGTAGATCGAAGATTACAAGAAACATGATTGCTGGAAGCACACAGGAAAAATCATGGACGAAACAGAACCGTATGGACTGTGACTTTTGAGGAGGAAATTCTTGCTTGAGATCAGAGAAAACCGTCCACCAGCACACGGGTAGTAGCTCCTGAAATTAACACCCATCATCGGCAGGTTTGAAGCATGCTTCACGAAATTCAGATGTACTCTTTCCATGTCCAAAGGATGCATGCATTACACGCCATCTATGTAGGCGGGAGTTTGTCCAGTGGTTACGCGAACCATGCTAATACATCTCGCTTCATGTCTCGTATTCTCTTCAAAGATAAAGCTGTTTTCCCATGATGGAGTGATGAACATCCACTGTCAACATTAGGCAAACCCATATGGAATGTCAACTCGTGTCCATCAGGAACGGTGTTCTGTGAATGTGTAGGCATGAATCATTGATGATTCTCATCAGACCGTACCTGCTTAACCGGGTGGGAGTATTGGATACCTTTGAAGGAGATTCTGCCTGAACTACTAGAGACTGTGCCACTCGCTGTTCATTGAAAAATGTGGTTTATGCAGAACGGTGCTCCAGCACATTTGCTGTGGAGGTGTGAAATTGTCTCAAGGCATCCTTTCCGAACAAATGGACGGCAGAGAAGGATCGGTATCTTGGCCACCTCGCTCATCCGACCATAACCACTTTGATTTCTTTTTCTGGAACCATATGAAACAACTAATCTACGCGACGCCTGTGCAATCAGAGGAGGATTTGGTTGCTCGAATTGTTGCTGCAGCGTAGAGCATTCAGGAAACGCCAGGAGTGTTTCAACGTGTTCGCAGCGTCTTTCCCTTCGACGCCGCTGTAACCTTTGCATTAAAGTGGCGGGTCGAAACTTTGAACACCTTTTCTGACCGTGTCCGTTCTGACAACCATTCTCTTTCCATGTAAACAAAGACTCCCCTCTGTACTTTGCTCTGTATGCAGTCCCGTTATACGATTTGGAACCAAAAATATCGGCTCATGTTACAGTACGTACAAATATCGTGAATGGAAGGAATACTTTGTTTCACATCCGTCAGTTTAGAACATTGATTGAAAAAAAGAAAACGTACTGAAGTCGCATTTCTGTGATGTACTGATCGAAATGAACGTGCTAAAACAGTTATGTGTATTATTATTATTATTATTATTATTATTATTATTATTATTATTATTATTATTATTATTATTATTATTATTATTAGTAGTAGTAGTAGTAGTAGTAGTAGTAGTAGTAGTAGTAGTAGTTGTTGTTGTTGTTGTTGTAGTATTACGCGTTCTTTATTTGTCTGTAGTTCTTGTTCAATTACTGTAGTTGTAATGGTAGAGCGGTGCAATATTATTAATATGAGCAGATCAGCAATCGCAATTTCTTTATTTTCTGTTACTTATCGGCTTGTGCCGTACGTATTTTTACATTCTAGCGACGTAAAGTTTCCAGTGAATCCTCTACAACGACTTTACTAGTAGTTTTTTGAGGAGGTATGCAACCACACACAGTAATTTTTACTTCATCCGCCATCTTTTATCTTCGTGTATGAGTATTGACCTGCCACGTAGTATTATTTCCAGGCAGTCAAATGTCCTTTACATGTTATTATCCATTCAATTTACGTCAAAAAATATCAGGGAATTCCTAACGTCCTTTGGGGAATCCCCTGCGCCACCTTTGCACAAATCTGAAAACTGCAAATTTGGATAGAGTATGTTAGGATCCTTTGTCGATATCATACCACATCACGTCTACAATGAGTAGTTTATGCAATATTTAACTCTAAAGTTCGTTTTCCTATGCTTTCGGCAGCCTATAACACGTAAACGACACGCTTTTCGTCCTATGTGTACTGGAACTTTTTTTTTTTGTTTTGTTTATTTTGCTCTCAGGAATCACTCCTCTGTTTTTGTACAACAAATTTAGCGCCATACTGTGTAAAGTTATCTGAATCAATTTGACCACACTAACGTGACAAAACTAACTGTTCTCAAAAACAGCACAAATTTTCTTGGTTACCTGGTAATATTACACCACGATATATTCCATATACAGGGCGTGAATCATGCCCTTCCCCATGTCATTTGAAGATGAGTTTAATGTTTCATTCTAAACGTAGCTTCTCCTGGAATAACACCCACCCTTCAAGTAACTGCCTTCCTTACCACGGTATCTCGTAAATCCGTCCATGCCGTAAAGTCTTCCAACTAATATTAAGACTTTTATTCCAAAATCCAAAGCATCAGTAAAAGTACCCACACAAGTACGACCCCTCAATTATTTCAGTAATATCGAAATAATTTTAATCTGAATAAAGTTATACCGAAAAACGTAACATTCAGCCTTATTATAATGTCTGGGTGGACGGTCCCTAATAATGCAAACTGCATTTCTGTTGACTTCAAGTATTGAACTGAAACCGAACAAAGCAGTCCTCAAAAAGGGCCTAACAGTTCTTAAACCGAACCGAAAACTTCTACAAACCGAACCGAACAGTTTACAAACCGAAGCGTTTCAAAACCGAACCAAACCGATCCCAAACCTTACCGAA
Organism: Thermobia domestica; assembly: GCF_964235325.1. NCBI lineage: Eukaryota > Metazoa > Arthropoda > Insecta > Zygentoma > Lepismatidae > Thermobia > Thermobia domestica. The sequence goes on along the minus strand of NC_137461.1, from coordinate 53,786,055 downwards.
CCGAATCGTTCCCGAACCGAACCGTTCACACACCGAACCGAACCGTACCGAACCGAACCTTTCCCAAACCAAACCGAACCGTTCTCAAACCGTACCGAACCGAACCGAAACATTCCCAAACCGAACCGGACCGGTTTGAAGTCCAAACCGATTGATTCGGTTTAAACTACAATCCGAACCGAAACCGGTCAACTGGTTCTTGGAACATCTCTACTGTACACAGCCGATCACATGTCACACCGAAATGTCACCTAGTGTCGCAGTAATAGGTGGACAAAGAATACGCTAGTTTGTAAAGCGTGGATCTGCTACGTAAAAAATAACAGACGAGACTTTTTGTTACAATTGTGTATTTGTTATCTAATGTAAAAATAATAAATATTCTTTTTATTTTTTAATTTCTATATATTAAGGAAATGAAAAGAGAAAAAATATTTTTGTAGATTTTGAGCATTTCGTTTGTATAGAGGGCGGGGGGCGAGTACTGGAATTGAAAAATTAGTGATTTTGTAATAGTCAATCCCCGGGGCTGAGTACTGGAATTATCGCATAGTGTGGAATTTCGTCCAGACCAAGTATTCACTTCCCTTCTGTTAATAATATACAGCATGACTCAAAAATCTTTGTTTATCCAGTAGACAGCCCCGGTAAAAAATGCAAAGGCCGAATACTAGTGCCTCAAAAGCCAAAAGTCAGCCCTGCTGGTAATTTTTCTGTAATTTCAAATATCAATATCCAAATTTGCTAAAATCAGGTTTCCACTTATTCATTTCGTGTGTAAATATAAATGGATGAAAAATGAGAGAAAAATGAAAGATGAATGAAGTTTAAAAATGAAAACGGTGGTTAATTCAGCAATACTTAGAAGAATGTCTGTAGAATGCACTGAGGGCTGTAGAAAATGGAATGACTATACGTGAAGCTAGCAAAACATTCCATGTTTCTCGCAACACAATGCAAGATAGGATTCATTGTCGAGTACATGAAAACAAAAGAAAAAAGGGACCAGATCAGTGTTAACACTTCCAGAAGAAAAGAAGCTAGTTCAGTGAATTACTAAAATAGCCAAAGTTGGATTTGGGCAAAGTAAAATGGATATATTGAATACAGTATACAATATTGTAAAAAGTGACAATAGAAAGAAACCTTTCAAAGAGAGCAATTCAGGAAAGAAATGGTATAAATTGTTCTTGTGAGGAAACCCAAAATTAGTTTGCAGAGTTCCCGAAGGCAAGAGCAACAGTCACCGAAGAATTTATTCGGAAGTGGTTTAAAGAACTCGAGGAGTGCCTCCAAAGCATTAAAGCATCATATATTCTTCAAGATTCCACTCGAATCTTTAATGGTGATGAAACTAGTTTTAACCTTTGCCCCGAAACTGGTAAAGTTATTGCATTTAAAAGTTTGAAAAATGTTTATGGAGTCCGACGTGTAATTGACAAAGAAACAATCACTGTTTTTCTAGTTTTTTTTCTGCAAACGGCGAAACTGTATTTCCAGTGGTTATTTTCCCGTATGTTAGACCACCGCGTGACATCATAGAACGTATACCAAAGGACTAGTTTTGGGGAAGATCAGAAACAGGCTGGATGAGGAGTGATACTTTTTATGAGTATATTGTAAATGGTATACACAAATGACTGGAAGAAATAACGTTAAAAGACCAATAATTTTATTTGCTGATGGATATCGTACGCATAACGGAATAATTCTACATGCCTTACCACCTAATACAATACACATTCTCCAGCCAGCAGATGTTAGTGTCTTCAAACCCCTAAAGATAGAATGGAAGAAGACAGTTCAAGACTGGCAAAGCCAACCCCAAAACATAAATAAGTGTATAACAAAATCTCACTCCTGTTCACTCTTGTAAACGGTACTAAACCGTTCTTCTCTCTTCGATTCAGTTAGAAATTGTTTCAGGAAATGTGGTTTGTGTCCTTCAATGCAAATGCTGTAGACTACTCTAAATGCATTAAAAATAGCCTAGTGTTAAGACGTTTGGAAAAAGATTGCAGTGTAACGGCTGACATTAATTCACAACACTTTCAATCAGCTCAAGAGAAAAATTAGAAGAGAAAGGTGTAGATGTTGAAACAGTGTTAAGTGATATCGGGGAGGATGCTTCGACTCATAATTCTTTTGAAAGAAATGGGAATTTAGCAACTGTTAGTAACATCAAAGGAAAGCAACGCCGAACCTCAACTCTGCTCGTCTGTGCGAATTCATTGTCAATGGGATCGTACTGAAATATTGATCCATAATGTAATGGAAGATAGTACAGTGTTTTGAAAGATGGTACATTACTTTAAGTTCAAACCGCCAACGTTAATATTGAGAACACAGTCATACATAAAGCTCACGAAGAGTTCAAATAACAGTAGACAAGTCTCACCAAAATTTGAAGATAATTTATTTTGGCCAGCACCAATTCCGAAGACTTCAAAGAGAAAACGAAGTAAAATTAATTACCAAGTGCCATATCATCAGATGATTGGAGAAATATAATGATGGTCAAGATCTTAGAACGGAATAAAGCAATTTAAGGAAAAAAAAGAAAAAGAAAAAATCTTACTTCGTGGAATTTTTGTGAAGAGACAACTTATACAATTTTAGTATTATTTGTGAAAAGTAAATGTGAAAAGTAAATGTTCGTTTTATATGCGTTTTCTAACTTAATAAAGGTGTTCAAACAATAATGGTGATAAACTGATAGGTGTGACATATTTCCACTCTAGTTCTATGTGAAATATTCCTAACTTTGTAGAGTTTTAATGAAGACATAATTCAATTTTATTTAATATTTTTGTGTTTTTTTTTTCTTTTTGCGTTTTTTTAAACTTTTAACTAGAGTGATCAAATGATATTGCGATATACTGGTCATGAAATTTGGTTATGATCTATCAACTTCTATTTGAAATGTTTTAGCTTCATGGTAGCCTATATTTGTACGAAGCTTTTGCTCAATACAGCTTTGTTCCTGTTTTTCCGAGAAATAAAGAATGTGTTTTTGTTAGATAATTATGATGTAATCTGTTACATTTGTAGCAAAATAAAAAATGCTCCATAATATTACATATGTTTTTATCATTAGTTTTGGATTTTGCTGGCTGACTTTAGCTTCGTTAATGGCTGAATTCTAGAATGTAGTGGCTGAGTACTGGCACATTCACCCTATATATATATATATATATATATATATATATATATACAGGAAAATCAAACTTCCTGGAAGGTATTTGATGAAATTCCCTGTATGTCAACGCGTCTAAAAATACAATCTGTATTTATTCAGCAAAGCAGAAAATTTAGATTGAAATATCAAGGCACGGAATGTACCCTGAAGCGGCATTACTAGCGTAGCTTGGATTACGTTTAGGAGGGAAGATATATGGCCACTAATTTTGAGGGGGCCATTCGTGTTAAAAGGCATTATAAAGTATAAAGTATATGACGGCTCCTGGAAATGTGTCTGCATAGTAGTGTTCCGCTATTACAGGGTGGCCCGAAAGTAGGTATACAGTCCCATACTGATCAACTCACTCTATTTCATATTATATCTTATTATTATTGTCTAACTTCTTTATTATTTGTTCTTAAGGTCTTTTTACTTGTATCTTAAGCTCGAAACAGCCGATGCAAATAAACCTTGCACCTACGTCCTTCATTGTTTTCATATGACTGTTCCTAATGTCTGGTGTACATGGCGAGATTTTTTTCCTGCGTACGACAAATATCAGTGTTGCCAGCGTTCTTCAAGTTCAAATATGTGACTTTCTTTTATAAGAAAATATACACTGGAGAAATGGGCAAATTCGATAATCCCCATTTACCCCAAGTAAGCCGAATGACCAAATAAAGGGATCACTAGTTAGAATATTGATTTATTTAATTGATACCAAATTTTCATGCTTGTAGCTCCTTTGAGATAAGTTTAAATACATTTTGAGTTTGGTATGGATTACATTCTTTGAAACGCATTTTTTGTTGGAAAGCCATTATCTTATTGTTAATACATCTAACTGAAATGAAAATATAATATTAGTATTACAACTTTATTTGCATTTACCTTCATTTGTTGAACATTTGTGGTCCTGATGTTAATCCAGCCAATTTGCAGTGTCTGATAGTTTTGAAAACGAAAATGACAGTGACATAAAAAATGAAGAACAATTAATAAGAGCGTTTGAAAACCTGAAAACTAACCAGAATGAACCAGACATAATCTTTCTTCATGTGTTTGATTCACTTAGAAACAAAGGAAGTGTAACCCTAATAATTCACAGCACAGACAGGGGTGTATTCGTGTTAGCCATATCATACCGGCATGATTTGAAAATCGTCGGTTGCCAGTGTGTGTGGTTAGTCGCTGGTGTTGGAGAAAGGAAAAGAGGTTTAGGATGTCATATAGCTTCAGAAGCACTTGAAATAAAATTCTCCTAATGTTTACCAGCTCTTCATGACTTTACAGGCTGTGGCTTGACGAGCAAAGTAGGAAACAAACAGTAGGCCTATGCTTTCATTTTAGCAAGAAAACCGGGTTCTGTTTTACATGTGCTACAGTTGTTACAGCAACAAGACCTGAATGATATCTCAACTTCACCAACTACAGCTTGTGTATTTAAAGATTGTTAAAAAAAAGTCGGAAACTCTTTTGATGAAAGTAGATACATTCACTTCCTGCAATCCCTATCAGCAATTAATGACATTGTTTGTTTACCGTTCACCTCCAACTATTTCCGACAACACGTACTTAGAAGCACAGCTCAACTCTATTATTGGAATAACTTCACCATTCCGTTTGCAGAACCTTTAACCAAGTTTGTCTTTTTGTTAGATGACAATAAAACCATACGTCCTAGTTCTGATGACACAGCCTGTCATACCAGATATCTTAATTCCACCTTGCACATGCAAAACCAACCTGCAAAATACTCTCTTGCAGATATTTTCTCAGTAAGCCGTCTTGCTGCAGTTATTGTGCTTGTAAGGACGATCTCAAAAATCCTGTGGCAAAATATCTCTGCGAAGAAGCAAATAGTGACTAAATAAATTATACCCAAATGCAATAATTAAGAACAAACCTTAGTATTAATTTATTTTTTAAATTGATATGCAAACTTTAGGTCAACAGTTACCATACCTTAAGCCTTAAGTGATTCATGTTTGGTTAAGGAAAAAAGTGGAAATTTTGAAAATCAATAACAATTCGTTTGTGAAATTAAGAAGTGTATTAAACAACACGTGAAAATGTGAGAGTTATTTGTGATTGAAAATTGGCTGGATTAACATCAGGCACACAAATGTTCAACAAATGAAGGTAAGTGCAAATAAAGTTCTTGTAATACTAGTGTTATTTTTTATTTGAGTTACATTTAATAACAATATGATAACGGTTTTACAACTAAAGATACATTTCAAAAAATGTTATCCATAATACCAAACTCAAATTGTCTTTAAACTTATCTCAAAGGAGCTACAAGCATAAAAGTTGGTATCAATATAAATAAATGAATACATGTATGAGGTAACCAAGAAAGTTCTGTGTTTTTGATCCACCATCTTCAAACATCGATATGCCACGTCACACGTACCTGGAAGATCAAAAACAGTTCTTTAGAATCGACAACCTTCTGCCAAAGTTCTGAAAGGAAATAAATTCCATCGCTATAGAACATAGTGGGCCATGAAGCGAAGTAAGTATAAATGAATTCTCCACCTCTAATAGGGATTTGAACTGGAGTTCTCTAAGGTGATTGTCCAGGGAATTGAACAGGTGATAATCGGACGGTACAATATCCGGTCTGTTTGGCGGATGCAATAGTAGTCCACCACACACACGGGAGGACTTTCTTCTTGTGCAATACTGGTGTCGACTGTTTTGGAACCGACTCATGGGAGGTTAACCAATGGTGACCGCGCCGTAAAGCTTCGCACAGGACCCACTTCTCCTCACATGTCAACAAATCGGTCCTCCGCAAATGGCTACTTCCTCAGACAAGACAACAAACAACAGGTGTCTGCTCTCGCTGCCTTCTGGCCCGGAATCAAATCATGTTGGACCCATCGACCCTAGTTATAGTGCGTCCAATGTAGATGGAGGTGGTGCCGATGGTTTATCTACTCACACTGAATTGTAGTTCATGTTTTTGATATGTCTGGCCACTGTTCGCCTCAATTGCTGCATGAAGATCTTCATTTTGAACATGTGTTGATCTTCTGGCACGTGATGCGTTTTCCAGTGTTTTGTCACCGTCCTTAAACTTGTTAAACCACCGCTGCGCTGTCCGAGTAGTCACGACACCCTCACCAAAGGCCTGGCATATCTTCCGCTCTGCTGCAGCGGCGTTTGACCCCCGTTCGAACTCTACAGCATACACGACCTAATGACGCTCTGTGGAGGACCCATGTTCACTCTGTCCTTACGCAAGTTCACGGTGTAACTGAACTGCCACAACCAGGTAGTATGTTGGGTATACCCGTATCAAAACTGACCCTTGCCTTATCTCCATTACCTTCAACTCATGGTGTGAGGTCCAATGTACACAGTCCTCCACAACAAGCAACATAACTTTCTTGGTTACCTTTATACTAATTAGTGATAGCCTGTATTTGGTCATTTGGCATACGAGGGGTTAATAGGAGTATTGAATTTGCCCATTTCTCCAATTTATATTCTTATATTTTCTTATAAAAGATAGCCACATATTTGAACTTTGAGGAACGCTGGCAACACTGTTATTTGTCGTACGTAGGAAAAAAACTCACATGTACACCAGACATTTGGATCAGTCATATGAAAACAATGAAGGGCGTAGGTGCAATAGCAAGGAGATAAAAATTCGGAAGTTCGTACCACTTTCCCCTCTCCTTGCATATTTGTCGTCTACCTTCACGTTGTCTGGCAGCCCTAGCGGCACCCCTATTAGTCACAGGACCATCAACGATACCTCGTTGGAAAGCTTATAGAACGCATATTTTAACAAGGTAACTTTTGTGTCCCTATGCCCAACCTGTAAATGAAGAAGAAGAAAAACATTTTAAAAAATTAAAAAAAAAAAACAATTTTAAGTTTGTGGAGCTCTGGCAACACTGTTCTTTGTCTTACGTAGGGAGGGACAAAAATTACCTCTCTGCAATATGTGTCCCATATGATTTCCAGAGAGATATAATTCGTGTTCCTGTGACAATTAGGGCGTCGCTAGGGCTGCCAACGTGACGACAGTCCATCAAAAAATATGTACAGAGTGACCATCGGAAATAGGTACTTCCGAAATTTTATTTCTCTTCTTATTGCATCTACGCCTTCATTTTATTATATGATTGTTACCTATGTATGGCGTAGATGTGAGATTATTTTTTTGCTGTGTACGACAAATAACAATGTTGCCAGCGTCTCACAAATTTTTACAAAAAATAATTTTTCTTCCTATTTATATTTTCTTCTTCTTCTTCTTTTACGTGTTGGGTACTGGGAGCACAAAAGTTAGCTCGACGAAATATGTGTTTTATGAGCTTTCCAACGAGGTATGGCTCATGTCCCTGTGACAATTAGAAGGGATACTAAGACCGCCAACGTGAAGGTCTACGATTTTCTGCGCCCTACCCTTTTCCCCTCCCCCAAGTTGTCGGCCTCGCTGGGGGCCGACGACATTAGTTTTCACGATCACTATAGTGCCTATAACAATAAACAAAAATAAAATTGCGTTAGGTTTTCCATGCATGCTCAACCTCCCTCAGATCCTGGACTATATGGAGTTCATATCATGTGTCCAGGCTCCGGAAGGTTTCTACGCCTTTCTGTTCGAAAATCTTGTAAACAGCCTTAGCCTTGTGGTATGGCGCACTATCATGATTAAAAGTCTCTTTCCCAAATGGAAACCATTCACGCAACTGTTGTAAAAGATGTTCTGTGATGCCTTTTTTAAATTGCCTTGTGTTCATATTTTCTTCTAGTATAAAGAGACGTCCCATTCGTTTCACACTAATGCAGCTCCATATCATCACTCCTGTTCTATACTTCACATTTAATCTTACAAAATCTGCCTTAATGGTTCGCTATCGGTTCTCCTTGCATACTTGGAGTTCTAATCTACAGAAATTATGGTCTCATCACTGAATACAACTTGTGGACAAATGATCATGTTTTAAAGACTTCAAAATTTATGAAGTCCAATTGAATCACATTATAATTGGCTCAGTAACCAACAATACAGGCAACCTATACATTTGCAATTTATCAAATTACACTTAAATGATGTGTTGTTACACTCAAATGATAAAGAAAGTATCAATCTTCCTTTCCCCAATCATCTGGAGTCCAATCCTGGTAATCTCTGGCCAGAGGTGTCGCCACGGGGGCCCATCGGGGCCAGGTCCCCCAAATGAGTTCTTGCCCCCCCTCGCCCAAATGACCAGCTTGTAAAACATCATCGTAAGATTACCTCACTTCAGTCATTTAAAAATAACAAAGTTTACATATAATTAATAATTTACGGTAAAATAGTATGGAAAATACTATTTTACCATACCGATCGAAAAATAGTGTGGTAACCAGGGGTAAGGGTGGAGCTTTCTCCCCCAAAGTTCTCAATTTTTTAACAAGTTGGAAAATTAAAATACGTAGTTGGCAATTTGAAGAATGCCGCTTTGTTCGTGGTGCAAATTATTATCAGTTCTTTCATAGACTTGGCATAAATTTTGTGTAGTTTTCTATCTCGAAATAAATTGATATAGGCTATACGTTGAAAGCTTCTTTACTTGTTGCAAGTGATCAGTGTCGGATTTACTTATAAGCTAAACAAGCTATGGCTTTGGGCCCCACTGTCTTGGGGGCCCAGAAAACCTGAAGAAAACTGGATATCCATTTCCAATGTATAAGAAAATCAATCAATAAAATACAATTTACATATACGTAGGACGTAGCAACAGTGCTTACTGTTGTGTAGGCTACTATGATGTAAGTAATGGTGCCCCTTCTGCTAGGCTGCTTCCTAAAATATCATTAGTTTATCCATCTGTATATAAGTGCCTACGTTCACCTGGACACGTAAAGGGCCCCATTACCTTCAACACCTTAGTGCCCCACTAAACCTAAATCCGACTCGGCAAGTGATCACACTTCACTTTTGTTCATTTGATATTCTTAAATATTTTGAAGAATCTTTAATGAAAGATCGGGAAATTGTACCACTGACAAAAGCTGAATAGAGGTGGCGTGCAAAATTAAAACAAAGACTGACAGGAAAGGTGTTTCGAGGTGTTTCCAGGTAGAGCATTGGACGCAAAAGCATTTGATACAAGAGCATATACAAGACAACACGCAGATTGTGGAGATTAATAAGAGAATAATATGAATTAATAGGCCTATTAATAAAATAAGAACAAGTCAGTGACTGGTTAGTAAAACTTTGCATTAGGTATAGTATGTAAATTTGACAAATTTAAGAATTTTTTCCCCAATAGTAAAATATCAAAAGGAAGTAGATTTTGATACCAGAGTGAATATATTGTGTAACCGTGTCTGCTTTGTGTGTGAATAGACCTTTCCCTTTGAACAAAAAGTTATCATATTAATACGAAGGAAAACAATAGATTATTTCAGTTGTTTTGTAGTAAGACTCTATTTACAGGGCTTTCCGAGTAGGGAGAATTGAACAAAATGTAGATTTCTGGGGGTGTTGTTCGGTAGAAAGAAAAGCTATATTGGATGTCAAGCAGTGCCGTGCCTTGGGGTGGGGCGACCGCCCCGGGTGCAGATGTAATGGGGCACAAACTTCGGGAGGAAAATGGGTGTGCGTACACATGTATAAAATGCAAGGAAAGAGGTAATTAAAAGTGCTCAAAATCAAGAGAAAGCAGGGTTTAATTTTGAAAGTTTTCTACCGCTTCCCGCCAAGTATGGTGGCGCTTCGCGGCTGGTCTGTTGATCTCACCCATATGTACGGGGGCACCGTCGTATACTCTCCCCCGGGCGCTGAGTTACCACGGCTAGTGATGGGCAGTGGGAATATTCCCGGTGGGAACGAATTTAAAAATGGGAATATTCCCGGGTTTTTTCCCCTGGCCTATAAATTCCCGGGAAGGAATTTATTTCCATTTCTTTACTTTATCTTCCAAATTATAAGAACCATATGACTAATTACTTTATTTTAATATGTTATGATTTACTTCTAGGTTTTAAAAGATTTGGAAGTTAAAAATTTAAAATTATTTGACGGTGCTTTATATAACTAAAAATATGATTTTTTAAGTTCCATTTCTATTTGCACTAAAAAGTAGGGTAATTGTTTAGTATTGAAGGCCAAAACTAGGAAAAAATAGGATGATTTACGGAAGAAATGAGTTGATAGTGATGTTCAAGTAGTCAAGAAAGTATCGAACATATATTTTTTAAGGCAGTAGGGGACTTATACAAAACGGAAAGGTAAGTGCAAGTGATTTATGTGAGAAAAGAAAGTGAATTGTTGGTAACGAAGATAGAAAACAACGTGCCATGCGGGGCCTTAACCTGCCTTCATTCGCTAACGCTCGCTCTGCAATGTTGTCGGAATTTAATGTTGGTAACGTAATTTAACGTATGAAACCATAAAAGATCTGCTTCAGAATAGAATATCGCAAAAAGGTAGGTGCAAAAGCTGCCCCCCAATGCTAAAGAACAGCCAAAATTAGCAAAGTACTAATTTACAATTGATGAAAGGGAACCATTTTGTAAAGTAATTTAGAACTATGTAGAAATAGAGATGAAATACTATTAATAAACCCTGAACCACCATTAGTAATAGACGTCGGTCTGTCTCCTCTCTCTGACTCGAATTTCTGAAGAGGTACTCGGACTTCTTTTAAATGTGAATTAACGTATGGAATTTCGATAAATAGGTAGAATGAAAGGTCGTGTATGGCAATGTTACGTGCTAAAATATAAAGATAAGTAAGTATCTTGCAAATTTTGTGAACATAAATATGTATGCGCAAATGTTGATAAATTGGTGAGACATGTATTTTCTAGCATTTACCCAATCTAATTGGTTTGTAACATTTATACATTTAATGTGTTTATAATATCAATAATAGAGTCAAGCTGAACAAATCCACTTACATATAAATTTAAGCTGTTAATATATAATTTTTTCACAGATAATTAATTGATAGAACATATTGTAAATAAATATACTTTTATGCGTATTCTCTAAATATAATAAAGTGTTAATAAAGTAACATAGTACCGTTCAGAATATATAGATTTTAAAGAATCCTCTGTGGACAACAGTAATAATATGCTGTGATATAAAAATTAATTATACTTTGAAATCATAATATAGTAATAGAATACAATTTTCTTTCTGATTGTATATAAATTCCCGGATAAATTCCCATTTTGGGAATCTTCCCGGGAATATTCCCAGGGAATATTCCCGAAAAATATCTTCCCGGGAATTTACCCATCACTAACCACGGCACAGCACTGGAGTTAAGTCATTTCGTCGTTTCCGCTGTGTTTTATAAAACATATTTTTATCATATGGAAAACTTGGTGAAAAAGTTTTTATTCAATTTTTCAGTTTAGATTTCATTCGCTTTTTTAAAATGCTACTTGGTGTAAAACAGGAAGTAAGATATAGCTATTAATAAAATAATTATGCTTGTTTAGTCATGAATAATAAATAAATATTTTTGTTAGGAAATCTTAAAGAAATTAATTGCGATTTCAAAGAAAATCAATCTTATGTAGATAGGTTCTGTATACAAAGGCTTAAACTGAAATAGTTACGCACGCACATTTGGTCCGGGACAGTAGTTCTGGGTTAAATATAATAAAAACTATCTGGCATATAATTTACGGAGAAAAAGTATAATAATAATAATAATAATAATAATAATAATAATAATAATAATAATAATAATAATAATAATAATAATAATAATAATAATAATAAGATGAAAAAGAAGAAGAAGAAGAAGTTTAAAAAGCAGTGGTTTTAGTTTTTCGGAAGGATACCAAACTTTTCCGGTTTTTTTCAGGCTTCAAAAGTACTAGCTGCAACACATTTTTTTTCGCTTGGCCCCCCTTCAAAAACGACGGGCCCCTCCTACATTAACCTGCTGGCTACATCCCTGTCTCTGGCCCACTGACACCATTTCTTCACTATGGCCGGAATCAGATTTTTTTCTTTCTGGAACGCCTAGCTTTCAGCCATAGACGGAACTAGAGGGGGGCCAGGGGAGCCGGCTCTCCTCAGAAGCAGACCTGGCTCCCCTAGAATTTTTCTACTGGACGAAAATAATGTTATTAATTTATCTCAATCTACGCATAACAATTTTAATGATGCTTGCGTTCGACATACTTAGTAGTGTCTATATTCGTCCGCCCATTGATTTTTTTTAATATAGTCTGGTGTAAGGATGTAATAAAATCCCTGGACCAATGTGATAGTTGGCAGTAAAGCGATCTCTCAGTTTGCACAATATGTTCTTTTATTTGATAGCTTTATTAATATAAATTACTTTTGTATTGTTTCAAATAATTAACATTACTGATGTAGTAAGATTTTCTTCATGTAAGGTAGACCAGCCTTATTATTTTATTTACAGCATAGTAATGTTTGAATAGTTAAGATTCTCAGAGCAAATTATTAAGGTACACTAAAAAACAACAGAGAGGAAAAGAACAAGCCGAATTCTTGAACTGCTAAACTCAAGCGATTGTTCCTTTCTACATACAAGCATGTAATACCCATTCAATATCGTTTCTAGCTTTCCCTATTATTATTATTATTATTATTATTATTATTATTATTATTATTATTATTATTATTATTATTATTAATAATAATAATAATAATAATAATAATAATAATGAACTGAAATTTATAGTTAGATTCTTAAGGTATAAACTGTAAACAGGTGTGCACCCAGAATTTTTTGTGCAAAGTGTCGAAAGTTGGGAGGGGTACAATATTGCAAGACACAGACACGACGTTGTTCTGCACCCGAGGAAACGATAACTAATTTCCAATAGCGGAAGTCGTGCCCACCACGAATACCTTTTATATTTTGCTTTTGAGAAGTGTTGTTTATTAGTGCTATGCTAAAGAAAAAAGTATGTTCCTGATAACCTGATATTTTAGTTTCGTACTGTAAAAGTTACATGCATATCGCAGCAATAACAAAGGCAGAGCAATTTTAACCGAGTAAGTCATGTCGTCTTTTGTATGGGCTGGGCATGTACCAAGGAACTTAATTATGCCTAAGGACAAAAATAAATCTGATGATTGTTAAATTAAACTATGATAAGTACAGTTCGCAGAAAAAAAAAAAAAGAAAAAGAAACCTGCAACATGAGCATGTAAGTTTATTGAGAAACCACACCTAACAACCCAGGGAATGAACATAACGTCTAAGTGGGACGAATCCCGCAGGAGAAACCTCGACGTCCTCCCCGGCGCACTTATTTCGGAGCAAAAGACTTCGTCATTTCACAATAAACTTACATCCTCATGTTGCAACTTTTTACTGCGGACTTTACAATACAGAAACCATAGCTTGCTTCCTTATTCTCAATAGAATGAAAATTTTTGCATTGTCAAGTAACTTTGTAAATACAAGGAATATATACAACAAATAATATTGCAGTTTTATCACATTATTTGCTAAAATAGCATGCAATGAGTATGGAACTAGGTTTAAAAAACAAATTTGTAAGTTTATTAGGCCTACATCAAATAGCTATCATCATATGCAAAGTATTGTCTCTTGGTATATGAAAACTTCGTCCCTTCATATTTGTATCTCCCTATTTATAAATAAAAGAAAATTTAACGAAAGTAGTACATAATAAATTAAAGTCATCAGAATCTAGAAGCAATACATTATCTTAAATACTGTATTATGTAGCATTTACTTATTGTTTCCACTTATGGGCAGCAAGAAAACTCTGCAAATGTCAGCAAGAAAAAAAATACCTTAATAGTATATACGAAAAACATATAGGGCCTTATGCAGAGTCTTTTTGACGTATGATTAGTGTCATACTAAAGGACTGACTACTGCAGGGAACATATGTTTGTCGAACTCATTAGAATGGCACTAATCACGAATCAGAACGACTCTGCATAAGGCCCATATTGTCTTCCAGTTCACTTGTTTCTCTCTATATGCAGTTACTTTATGTTGCCAAAATGAAGTACAGAAAACTGAATTCAGTGATAGGAAGTAAAATTGGTACGAAATTCAGGAGGGCTGTAGGTGTCATGTCACCTGGTACTTTGTGTACCTGGAACTCACGACTTCAACAACTTTACCTATATTCACAGGACAAAATTAAAGAACTAAATTGTTACTAGGGGGACACTTTCTGGCGTAGGGTACGCGGACGGCCGCCAATTTGGTGCCGCCGTCTTGAATTTAACTTTTTTATTACAAACGCTACGTGGGTCATGTGATACATGACCATAGGCTAGAATTTCAAATCGAATCTGAATTCAAAATGCATTTATCTTTATGTGGTAAACAGTTATCCACAATTGCAGTTTTGACTTTCGTATTACATAATGTGCTCAACATGTTGTCCGTGCTGGGCAATGCACGTGTTCAGACGCTTCTCCCAATTGCTATGGACACGTATTCTGGGGATATTTGTTCACAGGCAGCCACGATACGATGTTCCAGATAGCGAACATCACGAATTTTCACAGCATACACCATAGCCTTCACATGTCCCCATAGGTAAAAGTCAAGGGGGTTAAGTCTGGTGATCGGGTTGGCCATTCCCACTTCCATGTCGACCTATCCACGTCCCAGGGAATTGTTCACCCTGGAACTGACGCACCTGGATGCCATAATGGGGAGGTGCACCATCTTGTTGGAAGAACCTGGGGAAGGTACTATCCTGGGACATCAGAGCTGGCATTATGTTTTCCTGCAACAACGCAAGGTGTCGGTCTGCATTTAACGTTCCTGGAATGAAAAACGGACCGACGATCTTTGTTCCCCATATGCCTGCCCATACCAAAGTTTTCCCTGCACCGGTCATTCTCGAGGGATCTGTCCAAGCTGGGTTGTGACTGGACCAATACTGCATGTTTTGCCTATTGAGCTCACCATTTACGTAGAAATGGGCTTCATCCGAAACAAGTGTCTGCATAGCGAATTGCGGATTTACACTCAATTGCTCAATAGCCCACTCGCAAAACTGGACGCGACAAAGGTTGCTGCAATTGCATCTTATATGGATGCCACTTATACTTTTGGAGCACCCTGTGCACTGAACTGTGACTCACGGCACACTGCAATGCTAAACGACGTGTGCTTCGCTACGGCGACTTCGAGAAGGAGGCCAGCACGGCAGTAGCTGTTTCTTCGTCCGTGGCTGTCCTTGGCCGTCCACTACGGTGTCTATCCACAACTGTTCCCGTTTCCTCGAATTTGGTCAATAAACGTGCCACTGCAACATACGATACAGGTGCTCGTTGTGGATGACGCGCATTGAAATCAGCAGCCACTGAGCGGGCACTCCTCCCCATATTTTGACAATCTGGATGCGTTCGTCCCTCGTTAACGGCATGATTCACAACCTCCAACACAAAAGGAACGCAGTCAAATTCACAACTTCAATTGTGGATAACTGTTTACCACACAAAGATAAATGCATTTCGACTTCAGATTCGGTTTTCTGGTGAAATTTTAGCCTATGGTCATGCATCACATGACCCACGTAGCGTTTGTAATAAAAATGTTAAATTCAAAATGGCGGCCATCCGCGTAACCTACGCCAGAAAGTGTAGCCCTAACCCTTAAGTTCACCTACCACATCAAATTCGCTGAAAGTACATCCATTTGGATTTTAATAGGGGTGCCAGGGGACTTTTGAGACACCCTATATATACCTTATAGACACCTTATATATATATATATATATATATATATATATATATATATATATATATATATATATATAAGAAAGGAAAGAATACAGATGTGAAATAGGGTTATTTCCTCAATTGTCTATTTCCCCAACTTACCCAAATTGTGTCATTTCCTCAAGTACTTATCTTTCATCTTAATCTGATCTTAATCTGATGATCATTAACCAAAAGGAGAACAACTTCTGAAATTCTTAATTAATACAAGAAAGAAGAGGGGTGATTTTCGGTGTTGGCTATTTGAGCTGTTGCTTTAACTAGGGTTGCAGGATGTCAAATAAAATCATACTTTATTGAACAAAACTGCAAATAATGTTACATGTTTTATATTAATAGAGCTGAAGAGGAACGTAAGGTTATCTGCACAGTAAGAAATGTCTGTTTTACAATCAATTCATTGAAATGTTCTTTAGAAACAAATCTCAAGGCAGAATCTGTAGAAACAAATCACTACACTGATTTATCCTTTCAATCCCTTAAATCTAAAAGTGCTGGGTAAAGTATGGTTATATGGAAGAAGTCACACGGACAATGAGAAGTTATATTAATCAATTGCCTCGTTTCTATTGACACTGTTGGAACAATGTTTCTCCAATATTTGTTGAATAAATTATACATTATTATCACTTTTGAAGAAAATGATCTATTTTAATTCAAATTTTAGTTAATTGATCAAACTTTCTGTTATTAACCTACATAGTTGACACGTAAGCTTACTAGTAATGTGTAAGACCAGATTAAAAGAGCGTGAGATAAACAGTTTGAGCTGCTCATTTCAATCGTGAGATCTTGATTTCAAATTCCGAGTCTATATTTTCTCATTAGACCAGCTAATTTTCTCAGTCTTAACAGATTAATAAAATATGACTTTCAATATATATATATATATATATATATATATATATATATATATATATATATATATATATATATATATATATATATATATATATATATATATATATATATATAAGATGATACTTTCCTGGCCGGCTTTTTCCCAAATTTTCTTTTACTTGTTAATCTTTCAGAGTAAACAAAAGTTCCGGTTGTATCTGAAATTGAAAGTAAATAAGTTTCATTGAGCGCTTAAGACCTTGCACTCAGAAGAAACATTATTTCTATCATTATAATTGCTTATGTCTTCAGTGATTTGAAGCTGTACCTGTCGGTAACTTAAAGTTGTGTCGTACCCCAAAAGAAGTTCTATAATACCTATTTATTTATTTACATTTATTTTCATAATATGAACACATGACAAATCCTAATGAAATTATCAGTTTTCTTTTAAAAGCCACTCGACTTAGAATTGACGTTATTCTGCATTTTTAAATAAATCTAAAACACGCAAAAGGCATTATTACGCTTTATAGAACATGCGAAGTACTAAGAAGTAGAATAGTAAGAGTTTTGATATGTTATACAGGGTGCGGCACGTAAAACCGGCCCGTAAAGTGAACACATAAAATGAAATGTAATGTATTGAATATGATTAACTACAACACATAAATCGTCTGCAACTTCTCTCACTCGCATGAACCTGTTGACTCAATCTCCTGGTTGACTTTCGAGGACTTCTTGTCATTTTTTTTTTTTTTTTTTTTTTTTTTTTTTGCTCAGATCGCGCCTTTTAGTTTCGGCACCTGAAAGTTTAACCGAAACAGGGCTATCATCATTGCAATCTTCTTTGCTTTATTATTTTTTCATCATTCATTTGTTTTTTCTATTTGGACAGGGGTGGGTAGGGACAAGGGATAGGAAAAATGGACGAAACCACAACACTAAGAATCAACAAAAGATAAATTTAGACAAAATCAACAAAGAAGAAAAAGAGAAAAAAAGATAAAAAAAAGATTTTTTTATATATATATAAACTCCTAACTACCTAATATTTGTTCATCTTCTAAATTTTCCTATTCTATTCTATTCCCGACTCAAGTTTAACTTACTCTAGTCTTCAATTGTTTCATCCTCGTTCCTTTTATCATACTTAGCCTTTCTCGTATGTTTATCATCATCTTCATAGGTCTAGGTTTCACCTGTATGATAGGCTTTCCACCTAGTTTTTACGATCATCTTCCTCATTGAGTCAGGTTTCTCCTGTATGATTAGCTTTCCACCTATATAATATCCTTTCCACCTATTTTTGTATTATCATCATATTCATTAGATTTAGATTTCACCTGTGATGGCCTTCCACCTGTATGATAGGCTTTCCACCTATATAATAACCTTTCCACCTATTTTTTGTATCATCTTCATTGGATTTAGGTTTCACCTGTATATGGGCTTTCCACCTATTTTATTTTGTTCTTTTTATTTTTGACATTTTTTAAATTTAGGTTTCCTTCTGTGTGATTTTTTAAAAATATTTTTTTTTCTACATTCTTCTAATAGAGGATGATAATATTTGTATCACTGAACTCGGCATCATTATTGCACACTTACATTTAAATATTGCACGCTTAAATAAGCACTACACACTCCTGTGTGTGAAAACACAACTTTTCCTTAATAAAAAGAACATACCACTATCACCACACTGCACACTACAACACCCATTCACTTTTCTGCGATTGCGCAAACTTCGATTTCCTTGTTGATCCTAAGCGGAGTTAGTCATTTCAGTTTTCCACACTTGATTTCTATGGTTCTGATCCTCAGTGCAATGGTTTGAGGTCCAGGACCCACTCGGAGCACTTAGTGCAGGCCCTGGTCAGTTGTGTCCTGCCGCCGTGAGCGCTGGGACCGGTGTTGACACCTACACGAACAAGGTTCGAGGTGACACTGTATGACATTTACCGAGTGATTGGCTTTTGTTGAACATAGGATCTTTAGTGTATGTTATGTATATGCTATTTTTGCTTTGTTTTGAAGTTTACGCTATTTCCCACCACCTATTTCTGTGCACACCCGCTCAACACATCTGGAGTTCCAATCCGGCTGGATGCCGGGGATGCGTCGAGCGCACATTCACACTATTCTTCCGGGACACGCGGAAATCCAGCGTTCCTGGAGCAAAAACTCCGGTCCTGGAAGTTAATCATTTGCACACTGTCACATTCATTTTCATTCCTTAGTGTTTTGTTTTACAATTTGTTTATTCCTGTATCACATTTCCAGTCTTTTTCTTATTCTTGTTGCCTTTTATATAATTGTTTTCTTAGATCAGAATATTCCTTTGCTATTCTACTTAATATTTTGTAGTCCTCTTCCTTAGCTAAGACTTCCCCTGTTTCTTTTGTTCTGATGTCATCTCTTCCCTGTAATTGATCTTCCAAGAGGGGACACCATAGAATATGGTGTTCCGGCGTGCCTAGTTCTTAGCATTGGCATCTGGGATGTTCTTTCAATCCCATTCTGTACAAGTATTGTTCATATGGCCCATGTCCTGAGAGATAATGTATCAGTCCTGGTTTGGGGTCAAAGTGCTGCCATTTGAGACGAATATCAATTTTTGGTATTATATTATACAATCTACGTGAGACATTGGTTTCTTGCCAATTTTTGTTCCAAATTTTTATTAGTTCGTTTTCTATATCTTCGACCGTTTTACTTTGAGTGCTTAGTAATTCTTGTACTTTCCCCATGTTTGATTTTTCTAACCAATAAATTGCAGCTCTTTTCCTGATAATTAAACTTATTGGTTTGACTCCTAACAAGACATTTAACGTAATAAGCGGTGTTGTACTGAATGCTCCACTTAATCTTATTAATAAATTCCTTTGAGGTCTATCGATATTTTGTTTTAAGGTATTATTTTCCAACAATCTGTGGGCCCACACGCTTGAAGCATATGCCATTGTTGCACTTAATAAAGTTTCTTGATATAATTTAATTATTTTCCTTGGTAGTTTGTACGTGGTATTTGCTATTGATATTAACTTGTTTGCAACTTTATGACCCCTGTCTACTATATATCTTATATGTGGTCCAAAATTTAGTTTTTCGTCAATGTGTATACCCAAGTATTTGAATTCTGCTTCCCTTTTTATCGTATTAGTTCCTAATTTGATTGTTGGATTCCTACGCAGTTGTGTACCGAACAACATATACTTTGTTTTCTTCGCAGATAGCCTTAGCTTACTTTTGTTACTCCAATTTTGTAAGATATTAATGACTAATTCTGCTTTAATTTCTAATTCTCTTCGTGAATTAGCTGAGATGATAATTGCAATGTCGTCAGCAAAAGCCACTACTCGGTCTATTTCTTCTTTACTATTTAGAATTTCCAGACAGGGCTGCAATTCTATGTCCCACAACAACGGTCCCAAGATCGATCCTTGGGGGCATCCTTTCTCTGTCTTAACTACAATATTCCCTTTTTCATCTTTAATTAATATTTTTCTATCTGTAAAGTAATTCTTAATAATGTTTAATAAGTACTCCGGTACATTTATTTTGATGAGGTTTTGAATTAATGAAGGAATCCAAAGATTGTCAAACGCGCCTTCGATTTCCACAAATATTGCCAACGCGTATTTATTTACTGAACAGCTTCTTCTCATTTGTTCTACAAAGGTGTTGAGAGCATCTTCTGTCGATTTGCCGGGCCTAAAGCCAAATTGTAGTTTATCATTTTCAATGTTCCTAACATTATTAATTCTACTAGCTATGACTTTTTCAAAGATTTTCGCGATGTTTCTGAGTAGACAGATAGGACGGTACGAACTTACATAGGTTGGGTCTTTATCTTGTCCTTTTAACAATATTATTAATTTAGCTTCTTTCCAAATGGTTGGGAATTCCTGTTTTCTGAGTAAAAAATTAAACAGTCTTGTAAAATAGGGAATCCAAATACTTCTCTTATTTTTATAAATTTCATTTTTTATGCCATCCAAGCCTGGGGCTTTACCTGTTTTTAGTTTTCTTATAATTTCTTCTACTTCGGTATTTGTTATCTCCTGAATATCGTGTAAAACTTCTACGGGTTGAATGTTCTCAAATTCTCTTTTTATTTTGCGTTGATTTTCATTTTCATTATCTTGTAAGTCCCTTGGAAGAAATTTGCTAGATAGTTTCTGTATGGTTTCTTCCCAAGTTTGGGTGTAGGAACCGTCATTATTTTTTATAGTTGATAATGTCGTTGGGTTTATTTTTTGCGTTATTAGTTTGTATGGTAGGCCCCATGGATCCAGTTCTATGTTTTTTCTTAGAAATCTCTCCCAGCTTCTTTTCTTAGATTCAAGCAATTCTTCAGTATATTCTTGTTTCGCAGTTCTATATATGATTAATCTTCTCTGCTGGATTATTGGTGATAAAGCTGATTGATAACTTTTTCTTTTAGCTTTTAGGATTTTCTTTAGGCGCTCTAATTTAGGAGTCCAGAATTCGCTGTGTTCAGGTTTTGGATTACATTTTGGTGTCGATTCCTGTAAAGCTAGCTTAGTGGCCTTTTCAATTTGTAAAGCAAGTCCATTCACATTTTCTGAATCTTCTATCTGAGGTAAGATAAGCTTTTTCTCGAATAATTCCCAGTCTGTTTTCTGAATGTTTGTTGTCTCATTATGGGCTTCTATTTCGCCTATTTTCAAATCAAAAGATATTACTTCATGGTCACTTATAGTTATTCTGTCGTGGACAGTCCAATAGGGTGGGCCGAAATTTTTTTTCAGATATTCAGGATTGAGTAGTTATCAAAAGTTGTGCATTGGTACGAAATGAAGCCATGTCAAATATGTTGATTTTAAAACAATATTTAACCGGGCCCCCGTGGCCCTAAAGTTCCCAATTTTTTGTTCAAATAAAATGGTTTTAGGTAATAATACCATTTTACCAGACAATACTATTAATACATAAAACATGAAATACATGGTTTCAATATACGCAAATAACTATTAAGAGCTTAACTAACTTTCATAACTACCATATTAACACACGAAAAACCTTTATGTTGAGCCCACCTCAGAACTCTCAAACTTTAAGAGAATATCACTTTTTCGCATCTGGATGCAAAATACATAACACTGGCTTTCCTAAGGCGGCGATTACATTGCTGAATTCAAATAAACTAGAAACAATGTGGCTGCGAGCCTCTCTTCCTGTATTGTCTTGACTTCGAATTAAGGATATGATTTTGAATTACAACTCAAAATGCAAAACGATCATTAACCCCATTAAGAGCCAAATTAAAGAAATTTAAGAACGGTGCTCAAAAGTTATGTGATATTTTCTCTTGCAAATGCTGCGATAGATTAACCTGTAAGTGTGGTAAATCAAATTATATACCGCTTTTGGAGTGGGAGCTCATATTAGATCAGAGAAATCAGAGACAAATGACGAGTTGCAATGTAGATGAAGCAGAAACCCATAGGGTCAAAAGAAAGCATGACACACAGATCGATTATGGTGCCACGGTACCAATTACAAGAGGGTTACAATCGTTAGCCTCAATCCCGTACTTGGAACATACATTAAGCGCTTCCTCCCCGAATTCAGACGATGAAGAGTTCGCATGGAGCTATCGTTTAGAGAATAAAATCTGAAGTAAACCTAAATAAACAATAGTGAGTCCTAAACAAATGAGTACCGCAAAAAATTTAACAGATATATCGTATAGGTCGGCTGCTAAAATTGTATCCGCTGTTTTAGAAGATATGAATTTACTGAACAAAACTAAGACAAGGTAGTAGATAAAAACAAAATCCGTACGAAACTAGCAAAAAAGAAAGAAAAAGAAAAAAGAAACCGTCTACAGTGTAAAGCTACTAATTTTAAGGGTCTCTATTTTGATGACCGAAAATACCAAACTATAGTTCTAACTGACAATTGCAATAGGCAAATCACTGAAGAATATGCGGATTATATCGATTTGACCGAAATAATAGTAACGAAACCTCCAATTTCGGCTAACATATCAATAGAAGAACCAACCGAAATGATTGTGGAAAAGAGGAGGTTTCAGTTTGTCACGTTCCCCTTCCACACGCAGGCTTTGGAGAAGTGTCTAAGGGTAGTAACAGAATCTTCTTCAGAAGTATGCGGTAGTGTTGCACGAGACGGTTATATTCGCGCAAAACTGGAAGCACGAAAGTATCTACCAAGCTTCGGACATAAATCTCAATATTTTGTTCCAAGATTCAACTAAGGAGCTTTAAGTAAGAGGAAGGTGGGTGGGAGGAACTCGCTGTGTAGCCATCTCCACGTGGTGAATTCTGGGCTGGTTTGGTGTTTGTTGGTCAATTTTTCAACCTTACCTTATGTATTTGTATCCGTACTATTATATCTACTAAACACCAATCAGGCGAAGAGCTGCACATCAGATCAGAACATTTAAAATCCTGGGGTCAAGTTAAAGTATTAGGAATCTTAACCAATTTTCTATACATACTTAAAATAATGGTATATATATTTAAAAAATAATAATAACACTTTTCGGACCCGCAGGCCTGGTGAAATATTTTTATCTGCCTCTGTTTTGGGGAAGAAACATAGCATTATACAACTTTTGCACGGTACTCAAACTTAACTTTCTAAAAATATATTTTAATAATATTTTCATTGCTGGGTACTTTCTTTTCAAAATTACCGTTCTTTCGGGCACCGGGCCCGGTTAAATATCTTTTTATTCGGCTCTATTTTAGTGAAGAAACATAGTATTATACAACTTTTGCATGGTCCTCAAACTTAACTTTCTAAAAAAAAATTTCAATATTTTCACTACTCGCAACTATTTTTTTTCAAAATTAACTTTCTTTGGGGCCCCCGGGGCCCGGTTAAATATCTTTTAATCCGGCTGTTTTGGTGAGGAAACATAATATAACATTATACAACTTTTGCACGGTACTCAATCTTAATTTTCTAAAAAAATATTTTAATAATATTTTCATTGCTGGGTACTTTCTTTTCAAAATTACCGTTCTTTCGGGCACCCAGGGCCCGGTTAAATATCTTTTTATTCGGCTCTATTTTAGTGAAGAAACATAGTATTATACAACTTTTGCATGGTCCTCAAACTTAACTTTCTAAAAAAAATTTCAATATTTTCACTACTCGCAACTATTTTTTTTTCAAAATTAACTTTCTTTGGGGCCCCCGGGGCCCGGTTAAATATATTTTAATCCGACTGTTTTGGTGAGGAAACATAATATAACATTATACAACTTTTGCACGGTACTGAAACTTAATTTTCTAAAAATATATTTTAATAATATTTTCGTTGCTGGGTACTTATTTTTTTTTTAAAATTAGCGTTCTTTCGGGCCCCCGGGGCCCGGTTAAATATCTTTTAATCCGGCTCTGTTTTCGTGAGGAAACATAATATAACATTATACAACTTTTGCACGGTACTCAATCTTAATTTTCTAAAAAAAAAAAAATTTTCGGCCGTTTTCGGCCCACCCTACTGTCCAATTACTTATCTTATTTTCTAAGCCCAGAGTACATAACGTAACATCTATGAATGATTCCCCTCTGGGGTCCACAAATGTTGGTTTATTTCCCCTGTTTAGTAGTAATAATCCTCAACGGCCTCACCTCTTATACCTGTGGTAGGTGAACCCCAGGCAGTGGATTTAGCGTTTACATCTGCTGATAAAATAAACTTTTTGTTAGGATGTGTCCAGATTAAGTCTTGTAGTTTTTGTAGAAACACTTGAGTTTCTATGCTATATTGAAAATAAGAATTTATGAGCCAGAAGCTAACACGTCCATATGAAATTTCTATACAAACGTTCCAATCGTCACAGTGTTGTGATATTTTTAGGATTTCGAGTTCTCTATTCATGATAGCAATGACAGCATTGGCTCATCTCCTCCATAAATAATTCTTGCAGTAGCTGGGAAAGCTGTCAATTTGTTCTTTATTAAGTAAGGTTCTTGAATTATTAGTATGTCTATATTATTTATTTCTGCATATCTTCTTAGTTCCATCATTGCAATTTTTGATCTATGGGCGGTATTTTGCAAAAATCTTAAGGTTTTGGACGTTTTATACATATTTGGTGTGTACCATGGCTTCCGTTCCCGTTTTACTGAAATCAAAGTATAATCTACCGTGGGCGTTTACCATTTGTTTGTATACGTTATCAATGTTCCAGTATATTCCTCTTCTTTCAAATGCTTCATCAATCAAATCAATTAATTCCCAACCATTTGCAGGTAGATAATATATTCTGAGCTCCATTCTGTCCACTTCTTCCAATACAGGATATGTAATGGTTCTTCCTTTTTCGTGTAAATCTCTGATAATCTGTCTAAATGCTACTGATAGAATTTGTTTATCTTCTAATTTGGCCAATTTATATTTATGTTCCATTCTTTCGTACAGAGGTCGGGGCTCAGTTATTATTGGTGAGTTTATTTTTGCCTCTGATTCTGATGATGATATTGCGTTATCTTGAATAGGTTTTGTTTTTTCCGGAAATAAGTATTTTTCTTCTCCTTGTGTAAAGGAATCTTTTAATTTTGGAATTTTTTGTTTGTTAAATTCTTGTTGTATAGTATTTTGTTTTTTGTGTTTGTTTTTCATTCTATTCTCCAAGAGGGTTTTAAATTCTCCTTCAGATTTTGTTTCTAATTTAGAGTTATTTATTTCAAATAAGTCAGTTTGCACGTATTTATTTTTAAATGATTTATTTCCATTCCTTTTCCTCTCTAAGAACTCTTTCAATCTTTTTTTTTTTTTTTTTTTTTGTCTATTTTTTGTTTGCTTGGGGATTTTTTCTTTATTACTACTTTTTGCTGCTTTTTCTCAGCCATAATTGATCTTACTGATTATTCTTTCTCTCGCGACCCTGTATGAAACGCATTCTTCTGTATTTGGAGTCTGACATGTTTTATGTCTCAGTTTACATGGGACACATACGTTTTTATGCTTGTCCTCGCATTCTTCGCTTTTATGTCTTAATGTGCCGCAGTACCTGCATCTTTGTTTGTCCTTGTTATCACAGTATTTGCTTACGTGCCCAAACTCTTGACAAACAAAATATTTTGGAACAACTATATATAAAGTCTTTTATCTTGTGGGACTCATAGTCTATATAGACCTTATCTTTATTAATTAGCAGTCTTCTTATTTGTGGAGTAACTTCTACGACCAAGTGACAGTTTTTTTTTATTTTTTCTTCCCGCTCTAAAACGGGCTTTGATTTGCTTAGCCTCTTCTATTTCATTTTCCTCGAAGTTTTGCTTTACAAGTGCTGTCACTATTTCCTCATCTTTCAATTCTGAAGGGATACCATAAATTATTATTAATGGATTTCTTTTTCTACTTTCTTCAAAGGTAAAGTTCTTTTTGATTTCCTCCTTCGATGTTATCTGGTTTAGATCTTCTTTTGTTGCTGTTTCTAACACAACTATGTCCTTCGTCGTTCTCATTCCACTGATTTTTAATTTGTCTTTCCTAGGGTCGATTGTTCCTGTAAGACGTTGTACTGTTTGTTTAGTTGATTCCCCATCATTTGGTTTAAAAATCAGAGTTGGTTTTGTTTTTGCCGTAACCTCTATAATCTTTTTCCCTTTTTCTGTGATCTTTCTTCCTGACTTGACTACTTCTGTCCATGTTGGGGCATTTTGTTCCTCGGTTTCCAATTTTCCGACTTTCAAGTCTTCTATTTTCTTGGATATTTCTCTTAACTCCTTTGTCATATGTTCAGTATCTATCTCTTTTCCATTTTTTACTTCGGCTAGTTTTTCCCTCAGAATCGATGTCTCCCTTATTTTATCTGTTTCCTGTTTTCTTAACTGCTCTCCCAGTAGTTTTAATTCTTCCTTTATCTTGATGTTTTCTTTTTCTAGTTGTCTATTTAGATCCTCTAAGATTCTTATCTGTTTTGTTTTCTCCTGTATCTCTCCTTTTGCTTCACTTCTTGTCTCTGATATTTCTATTTCCATTCTTTTATATTGGAAAGACCCTGTCACTCTTGATTTCATATTTTTCCTCCTTTAATTAATCTTTTCTTTTCTTTGTTTCTCTACAGTTTCCTGTAAATTTTCTATGGTCTTTTTATCTTCATCCTTTGATTCTCTCTGCCCACACATTAGATCAGATTCCAGCATTAGTTTCTCCTTTTGAAGGAGGTCATATTTCTCTTGAAGATTGCTATTCATCTTCTCCATGTGTGATAACTTGCCTTCCAATTGAGACCTATCTCTAACCCATACCGCCATACGTTTTTTCAGCTTTTCTAAATGGGCACGGCCTACCTTTTTCCAATCTAACAGTCCCTCTATGTATATCAATTCCTGTTCATATTGGTCCATAGTGTCAAAACCTAAGGTTTCCCCCATTGATCTTTTCGGAATTTGTAGCTCGGGGGATTCCTCTTCTTGGGTTCTCTTCCTCTTGTCACCTTCATCCTTTTTTGTTAATGTCATTGTCGGATTAATATTTACAATTGGAGATTGTTCCCTCGTTAGTCTATGTTCCTGTGTGCTTTTTATTCCCGAAGGCGGAGTTCTCTGCATTTTTCCCCTTAAAAAATACGGATAACCCGCAACGTGCGCACGTGTGGGGGGTTGCATATCCTACTTGCACATGGATGCTTCTCCTCGATAAGATGACTATTGTTTATCTACGGATGATTTCAGTGTTTGTGTGTATCTACGCCTGTGTATTTATGCAACCTGGCCTGTCCAATTACCACGAGGGTTGCCTATCCACTGATAATAATAAAAAATTACAGAACACTCACCTCAAGATTGAAGTCCATCATATGTTCCGACAGCAATGCAGGAAGTGATGATACATGAGTTTTAACTTTTTAAAATATTCTTCTTTTTAAATGCTACGTGTAATGCTTTATGATGGTGATTAACACTGAATATTAGTTTTGTTTTTGCGTATTAGTTTCACACCACTTAACTGATTTTTGTACTGTTTACAACATTGTATTTTCCAAACATTCACAATCACTAAGAACACACACACTACACAAAAAACACACTACTTCACACTGAAACGAGCTCCTTCTCATTATCTCCTCCACCTGCATCTTTAATTCAGGTGTGCAGACAGATGGTCGTCTGTTCCTGGGAGCATTTTGAACCGATCCTGTACGCCGCCATTTTTCAATCAATTCCTGAATGGTGCTTTTTGCTGGCACAGAACGTCCTGGAAATTTCTCCCGAAACAAATTCTTTGTTTTCACAAAAGATCCAGTGAGAATGAACCCTTCAACAATGGCAACACGCTCGGGTATCGAATACGGCATTATCACACACTGACACTCACCCGGCTTAACACAACGAGGCCTTTTTCTCAACTGGTTTCGACAAGTTTCACTGGCTGCGGCTGCACGTGACTGCTGCAGGTCACGTAAGTCGTCCCGACCTCCACACGCCATCTCTTGGTAGGAAGATAGATTATTTAAGTGTTGCCAAAAACACAATATACCAGAATATTACGACGGGCCGGTTTTACGTGCCACACCGTGTATTTAGGTGCTAAATATAACACGATAAATTTATGAAGTCATAATATTATTATTAAACATATAATAGGCTAATACAGAATGAGTAGCAACCTTGGGTTTTATTTCCAGAAACTCTATCCTGTATTTCATTCTGTCAGCTAGACCAAAGGATCTTGTTATGAGCAAAACAATGTAAATGTTTTTTTTTTAATAGTATTATGACTCAGTTTTATCGAGATCTGTTTTACCATATCGTTTTGTTTTCAATACTGGAGAATTTACTGTAGTTTTTTTCAATAGAGCTCGCTCGAATTATACACAATCCAAGAAACTAATGTGATTTACTGAGTCAATCATGCGTATAGAACAATTTATTTTAAGCAATATCGCCTTAATTATTTATTAAGTATTTAAAAACAACCTTTTGTTTTGAATGGTTCAGATGCAGAGTTTTGCCTTCGTAATTCAAAAACGGGATTTAAACACGTGGAAACTGTTATGATTGAATCCTAAAATGAAAGCTTGTGTAGTCTATATAGTTGAGGAATATTCAATGTCCTTTGATATACATGTAAATGATCTTCATTCTTAAAATTTAATAGTAAAATTTTATCTAACCAATGACAATATTGCATTTATTTTCTCACGTATGGAAATCGTATCCCTCATTCTGGTTATTACCAAGATTTGTATTCATGTCTTGGATTTCTAGTGCATGATCAATATCAAGATAGGGCACTTGAGGAAATGTCCCACATTTTCTGAGCTTGAAGAAAACGCACTTGGGGAAATAACCCGGTAAGATCACATCTTTAAGCCACATTAATAATTTCACTGTTAAAGCAAGTATAGTTTTATTAAGAAAGTGCACAATGTCCGTCAAGTTACTAAGATAGCATGCGGTCCAGATCAGATGGGCTTTCCATGAGTGCCCCCTGATACAAACAAAAAACAATGATTTAAAAAAAAATAAGATTTTCTGTGAGTCCGGATTTAGTGGACCCCTCCGTGGGTGCCCTCTGGCTGTAACCATATTTTCCGACGGTTGATACTAACGATCCAACTATAACAGTACGCTAAGAAGCTAAACATGTTTTCGAAATAAAGCCTTTAAAAAATCAAATTATCAAGCCCTTGTAACTTCGTTGCTATTCATTGAAAACAACTCATACCATGATCATAGTATCAAACGCTAAGGCACTTCCAATGTGCATTGTCTTGTCCATCTCTGTTGTGCTATACGTGTGATAGAGGCTTCCAAACTTTGGATGTTTGTGATATTATAACACCCTTAGTTTGCAACACTGAATAATAAACGTGGTATTTTAAGTTCTCGCTTAACATCTTGATTTGAAATATGTAATAGTAATATATCTGATGTAATATAGTAATATGTAATATATCTGACATAATTCCATTTGAAAACATACAACTTTATACTGGGATGACAACACTATTCACTGGGTGGTGTTGCTTAATACGTAAAACGCCGTTCCCTTCCTTATAGTTGGTTCGTGCAAAATTTCGCTTTTCTCCCTCTTCTGGTTTCACCGTTATCACGATGTTGCAGGTAAACTGTCCATCCCGTATATAAGGTACAGCGGGGTAATTCCAATATGCGGTGAATTTGAATATTTTTAATCATTTTGCTAGCTGGGGTGGAAACAGCTCGCTATGTTAGTGGACCTGCAGTGGATTTGTAGGTGATGGTTTGCAGAAGTCGCTCTCAGAAATACACAATAAGTGCTTCGCGGCTCAGAGAGTAGACTAAAACGATTCCAAGGAAAGACGCAAGCATCGGGTGCAACAAAGTCCAAGAACACTATAAGAAAGAAGAGTGCTAATACAGAACATACCAAGAAAAATAAATGAACGCTCGAAAAGAAAACTAATATCCTCTACTTCTTGCAGTGACGGAGATGTAGGCCTACGTCTAAAGATGGCTGCACGGAATAAAGATTAAACATGGAATTGCGGTTTTTCCTTGTTAATTACTATTCAGAACGTTTTGCTAGAGAGGGAGACTGGATTCGTTGCCAGCGTTGTAGGACATATTTTCGCGAGGTCTGTGTCGGTGCAGAAGGTCTAAAATAGTTTATGTGTGGTCGTTGTCGTTAAATACGAATGATGGAAGATGAATTAACCTATTACGTCTCCTTGCAGTAGTGTTCCTAACAAAATTTTTTAGCGTACATTCAAAACGATGGCTACTGACGACGCATATTTACAATTTCTGTACTTCTTTTTATTTAAAATTAGCATATTTGAACTACCGTAGAATTTCCAATCTAACTATTAAGTATGTTATACATTATTTTTAGGTATCCTTATTTAAGACTTGACTATTTTGTTGGTTATCTATATTACCCAATTTTATTATTCAAATTGCCCCTCACATTTACGTTTTTCGACACTTCGGCGGGGAAATTGAATACCTAAATTTAGCAATGATGTATCCCAGATACTATCTTAGGAAAAATGGTTAAGTAACAGTAAGGTTCAAAGTTTTTGTTCACAATTTTATATCTGAATACTAATTACAGTTTCTGAGGTATACGAGAACATATCTGAAATTAATCAAATTACCCCACTGTACCCTATCTATCTATCTATCTATCTATCTATCTATCTATCTATATATATATATATATATATATATATATATATATATATATATATATATATATATATATATTAACAACCTAGCCACTCAGTGCCTAATTGGGGATGCAAATCGAGTGCTACTAGGCGCCTACCACTCACCATCTAGAATGAGTGGGACGAACTATAAAATTAACTTGCGAGAGGTTTCTCATTTGGGGATTAGACAAATAAAGATACGTCCACTTCATTTAAAATAAAACACTGTATTTCGGTAATCTTATGAATGAACTGTAAGATCTATGAATGTTAGCTATAACGGATATTCGGATTCATTTGCCAGACAGGTACAGAACGATCAAGTATTGAGCTTTGAATTCTGACTCGGTGCCACACATACCTGGATTAAACTGGTGTATTCCCTCGTCGTTCTGGTGTTGAACTCTGCTCCTTAAGCTGAAATTCCTTGTTGGTGGACGACGAAAATTGGCATTGAGGAATGGCTCCTCTCAATGCAACTCTCTGCCTAAGTTCTGCGTCGTTAGAATATGTTGAATACAACGTACTGTCTTCTCTTATCATCTGGCTGATATTCAAATGAAACTCGATTCTCCAAAATCGAACCCAAGAATGATCACGGTAAATTGATCATGGACTTCTAAGAATTATTCGCTGTCGTAACTCGGCAAACTCTCCAAGAACTCTCTCCGTGAACTCTCAAGAACTGATCAAGAACTCTCTGAGAACTGTCAGGAACTCCCCCCAAAACCTTCTCGTCCTCCGGTTTTGTTCGGCGGGGTCCAACTACCATCGTCTGCTTTTTCGTCTGCTGCGGCACGTGTAACACCGTTTTCACATGGAGAGACAAATTCCTTCCATGTGTCAAAACTCAAAATTGCAATCCTCGACACGCTCTGATTTCCCGGTTCTAAGCAATTCTCCGTACATCCGTAATCTCATGAAATTCATAAAATCCTACAGATTCAGTTTATACAATTTCTAGAATCTGGCTAATGTGAGGAAAGACACATTGTCAACATTTCCTTCCTACATTGCCAGACTCTTAACGATGACATTCTTATACACAAGTGTTTACAATAAATTGCTGACACAAACGTTAACCAGACTGTGCAGCTTGCATTTACTTCACATTTACAACATTAAATTCCCATAACCTTATTAACAATTCCGCAACATAAACATAAAAATAAAATCAAAATATACAACTTATTATCCTCGAAAATCGAGTACTTCCACATGTCCCCCCTTAAAAAATTGGTTGCTCCGCAAACCAAATTCGACATCGTAAGAGGGCGATTTTCTATAAACACCCTGTACATGATATATACTAACACCATAGTAAAGATAAATATAAACTTAAAATGGAATAAAATATGTATTATTATGCAAAATAAATTATATAAATAGTAATCGATATTCCTTCACCTAACATGTATTCATAATATATATATCTTTGAATTTTTTTTTAATTTAATTTTTCTCTTACTTCCTAAAATTATAAAATACAATATTTGAAATGTGATGTAGCAAAGTATATCCTCGCGACATCTAGCGAGTTTTTGCTGAAATACTTGCACATCACGTTTTGTCAAGAGTGATTGTGCATGAATACATATATATTAGTTTGCAAGTACTCTTGAGTTATCTCCTCTTAGCGACAACGCTTTTATAGTGTCGTATTACCAAAAACTTCCATTACTCTGACTGTCCATACGTGCCAACCAATAAATTTATTGGCCGTATCAGTAATGTTTTAACTTCATTTATTTCCACCTCTCTGTGAATGGAAATCTAAAACAAAAACTTGTAACATAGTTTTTAGAACATAGTTAATTAACATATTCACAATCGCACTGTAAAAACTTGAACATATTAATGTTTTATTTTCATGTAAATTTTATTCACTGAGATTTTAATCTGAACAGAAAGAAAATCCTAACGCAGGGCATTGGAAATCCTGAATGTACTTCCAGCATAGTTACTGCAAGCTCATCAGTTTTTCAATCAAGCTTTGTCAAGGTTAATTCAACTTCCTGTCTTTCTATTCACGCGTCACCGTTGACTGGATAACATCGAGTGCTAATATTTCGTCGCACTTATTACATTATTAGTTTTAAAACACTTTATTTTACAAAACCACTATGTCACATGATGTACGTGAATGTTTTTATCTACGTCGAATGTTTATTGGAATTCACTAAAATGTTCCAATTCGTGACCTCTATTCGTGGGATTGCGTGCGGGATCTCTTGCACTTCAGTAGTGTTACCGATATTCAAAATTCATACTAGTACTCGACCATTACTCCACCAATCTGGCATATCCGTTCGTGATTAAAATATTCAAAATGTGATATATTAAAAATTAAAATATTATACAGTGATAAAATGTTTAAAAGTGAAAATGTTATTGATTAATATGTGATATATATTTCAATGGATATAATTACTTTATGGACATTACACAGGATTACACAATGGACTATTTACTGGATTATCTATATGGGTAAGTACCAAAAAAAATTTTACACGCGAATATATATATTTATTTAAATACTATGACTATTTACTTGTTCTTAACCTATAATTATTATTATCCCTAACACTTGTTAACTGCATACAAAAATTGATTGTGATTCAGAGAAATGATGGATTTTCCATTTCCTAAAAATCCTGAAGGCTTTGGTTGTTAAATACGGCAGCCTGACTTGCCGTATCATCTCAATCAACAATTGGCTACAGTTAGCATATTTATAACTATCTATATACATGGTTTTACAAAATCTGACCGGTTTTCAAAAATTTAAAACTTAATTCTTCTTCATACTTAACTTTGATAGAATTATCGTGACGTGATTCCTCTTTTTTTTTCATCAATATCGAAGACGTGACTATTTATTCTCCTAGATCATAACCATAGACTATTTATTTATTTATTATTTACTTATTTGCCTAGTTACGTTGTTTAGGATGGCCTTTCCCTAACAATTTCACTAAGTCAACGATTCATATTATTATTTATTACTATTAAACTTCTTATCATATTTATTAAGTTATTACACTATACTTATCTCTACATTAAATTATTAAATTATTACATTATTTTAACAATTGCCGACAGGGCCTATAGCGTGTGAGAAGGACTACTATCGAAGAAAGTCTAAAACTACTTCATATTTCCAACTCGAATAAGTTCTATATCTGTTCAGGGCTTCTCTTCTGCAGGAAAAATCCTCTGCATGTCCCCGATAACATTTCTCCATTTTCTTCTTTTCTTGCGCTTTATTCATATATATATCTATATCTTATAACTACTTCTTATATTCTTCATGGAGTACTCCTAGCGCTAATATATGCATACATATTTATCTATATATCTATTCGTCGATGCATGCTTAAATCTATAACCTTATTATTTACTTCTATCTTCTTACTCTTATTTACTTATTAAATATTATTCATTATTTATTATTTCTCTCTTCTTCTCTCTATCCACATTTTATTATTAATTATAGTCTATGTTATAGATCTACTGGTGGTTATTTCTTTTACGTCTTACGTCTATGATTATTTACTTTCTAAATCTATCTTCTACTAAAATTTCCTTCTTCTCAATAATCACATTCCTAAAATCCAACTCTTTTCCTCTTTCTTCCTAACTAACACAAATGAATCGATTAATCTAGACTATTTTTCATTATAACTAGAAGAATATAACTATATTCTATTTCTACTATATTTTGGATGCTCTACTAACATCTCTCTCTCTTCTGACTATCCTAGAATTCCCTAGAATGTCAAATAATTTACTTGCTAATTATTTCTATCTTAATTTTAATCTTACGCTAAGGGATTAGCTAAAAATGAAGGATATCTCCACCAAAAAAAAATTTGCACGGCTTTCACGTGATGTACGAGTCAACTCCTGTGTCTCTTTTCAACAATCACGGAAGACTTATGTTGCATAATAAATAAAATATTCTCATCGAAGTGTGGTAATCGCCCACTTCAA
Organism: Thermobia domestica; assembly: GCF_964235325.1. Classification (NCBI taxonomy): domain Eukaryota; kingdom Metazoa; phylum Arthropoda; class Insecta; order Zygentoma; family Lepismatidae; genus Thermobia; species Thermobia domestica. The sequence goes on along the minus strand of NC_137461.1, from coordinate 53,751,146 downwards.
CTCGAAGAGAATGGGATTTCCTTCCTGATTAGAGTTTCCCCTAATGAAAGGTTTGGCCTAATTATCAAGGTTTCTTAATTTTAACTTATGTCTAGATTAAATCTAATTCAATTGCATCATTCATTTTTTTCTTTCATTCTTGCCTTCTCTTACATCTAATATCCTAATACAAAACTAATCACAAAATCATTCATGTTTCATTTTCTTTGTTTTGCTTTTCTTTCTCCATAGTCTTGTCCTACTTTTATTCTCTTTATTACGTCACTATTAAAATTACATTAAAACTATATGCGATAAAGACATACTGCAATAAAACCAATTGATAGTCAGATTTTCCTCTTCCAATATTAATAATACTACTATAACTACCCATATATTTCTGTCCTATATTACTAAAACAAAATATCTTATAATCAAATTATTATCCTTACTAAATACTTAAAACATTAATAATTACTAATAATATATCCTTATCCTATACATATATCTAACTAATAATAATAATACTAATATCTATACACAAAACTCTTCTACTTTCTTGGTCATCTCTAGGCTAATAACCAAGGTGTCCGTTGTTTAAAGAACAACGCAAACGCTACTAAATCTAGCAACGATTTATCGCTTGCCACTACTATTTTTGCTTGTTTCTCATATAACGCTACTGTACCAATAAACTCTGAAATTTTTACTGCCTGAGTGCAGACAAATCTATTCCTAAAACAATCAAACCATTGGTTCACTAGTTCTTGACTAGCACCACTAGTGAATAACGCACATACTTTGTATTTAAGTTGATCTTCTTTGATTGCGAAAAATATAGCGTTGCGTATTAACGTATTTGTCTCTGAAATACCAGTAATTATAGACAAGAAATGTCTCCTAAATCCTAATTCTACCAAATCATCAACGCTGAAATTCTTCTCTGAGAATTCAATCATGTAATAGTTTTTATATCTGCGACCCAGAACGTTATCTCTAAACGTCTGTTCCTTCGTTTTGTTGTATGTCGGATAATATTCCGCAAAATATTTTAAAACTCCTAAATCTAATGAATAGTACCTAGATTTACTGAACATCGTCGCAGGTTTTCCATTGTCTTTAAGAACAGGATAGTGCACCCTGTGATTGTTCTTTAGAGACAACATTGTGACGCTTATTACTATTTACTCAAAATAAATACTAAATAGTTCACTTCTAGGATTACTGTAGGTTATATTTAATGTATTATACAACAACTGGTTTGTCTTTGTTATTCCGCCTACTCTGCTCGTAACTACGATACGGAGCAAATTTTTCGTGCGGCCCTCAACGTAATCGTGTGCCTTCGTGTCTACTCGGCTCCACTCGTGCTTAAACGCTTGAGCGACAATCGTCTTCCTGCCTGATTCATGCATCCGTTCTGTGTATCCCGAACAACAACAAAAATTATTTCACTTTCTTTTCTCTTATTATTTTTATTGTAAACTTGTAATATTATCACTTTATGTGTTATAGTTATTAACCTTAATATTCTAACACACACTACCATATAATTACTAGGTTTGATGAACGTAATCCGTTATTTACTTTAAAAATATCACTAATGCACATTTCTGTTATTCCATCGAGAATCGAACTCAGTCGTCGCACTTGTTTTACTGTCATGCTAAATCGAAGCGAGGGTGGGATGGGTGGGTTTCATTTACAACTGTATAAGATACTAATTTTACATATTTCACCATGAATGGGTGGGTAGGTAGGGTTTTAAATTTACTAATGTTTTAAATTAACTAAACGCACATAATTCACCATGGGTGGGAAGGGAGGGATTTAAATTTACTATTGTTTTAAATTTTACGAACGCTTAAACTCTTTAACTGGGAAATTAACCCAACGCATCTGCACCATGACAACCTAGCCACTCAGTGCCTAATTGGGGATGCAAATCGAGTGCTACTAGGCGCCTACCACTCACCATCTAGAATGAGTGGGACGAACTATAAAATTAACTTGCGAGAGGTTTCTCATTTGGGGATTAGACAAATAAAGATACGTCCACTTCATTTAAAATAAAACACTGTATTTCGGTAATCTTATGAATGAACTGTAAGATCTATGAATGTTAGCTATAACGGATATTCGGATTCATTTGCCAGACAGGTACAGAACGATCAAGTATTGAGCTTTGAATTCTGACTCGGTGCCACACATACCTGGATTAAACTGGTGTATTCCCTCGTCGTTCTGGTGTTGAACTCTGCTCCTTAAGCTGAAATTCCTTGTTGGTGGACGACGAAAATTGGCATTGAGGAATGGCTCCTCTCAATGCAACTCTCTGCCTAAGTTCTGCGTCGTTAGAATATGTTGAAGTACAACGTACTGTCTTCTCTTATCATCTGGCTGATATTCAAATGAAACTCGATTCTCCAAAATCGAACCCAAGAATGATCACGGTAAATTGATCATGGACTTCTAAGAATTATTCGCTGTCGTAACTCGGCAAACTCTCCAAGAACTCTCTCCGTGAACTCTCAAGAACTGATCAAGAACTCTCTGAGAACTGTCAGGAACTCCCCCCAAAACCTTCTCGTCCTCCGGTTTTGTTCGGCGGGGTCCAACTACCATCGTCTGCTTTTTCGTCTGCTGCGGCACGTGTAACACCGTTTTCACATGGAGAGACAAATTCCTTCCATGTGTCAAAACTCAAAATTGCAATCCTCGACACGCTCTGATTTCCCGGTTCTAAGCAATTCTCCGTACATCCGTAATCTCATGAAATTCATAAAATCCTACAGATTCAGTTTATACAATTTCTAGAATCTGGCTAATGTGAGGAAAGACACATTGTCAACATTTCCTTCCTACATTGCCAGACTCTTAACGATGACATTCTTATACACAAGTGTTTACAATAAATTGCTGACACAAACGTTAACCAGACTGTGCAGCTTGCATTTACTTCACATTTACAACATTAAATTCCCATAACCTTATTAACAATTCCGCAACATAAACATAAAAATAAAATCAAAATATACAACTTATTATCCTCGAAAATCGAGTACTTCCACAATATATATATAGTTAGATAGATAGATAGATAGATATAGATATAGATAGATAGATAGATAGATAAATAGATATATTGATTGATTGATTGTGTATGTGTGTGTAGTTTTCAAGTCATTTATGATAAAGATATACTAACATAGAGTTTCTCTCAGAAAATTTTCTCCACAATGACAATGAGCACAAATAGTGGTGGAGGAAATTAACCAAATTAACATGAAAAAGAAATAAATTCGTAGAACTGATTTAAAACTCATCCAGTTTTGGATTTTGAGGAAAGCCATGTTTGTAAGAAGAAGGAAAAGAAAAGAGAAATGAAGAAAAAAAGGAAGTTTTGTTGGTAGAACTTAAGGAAACAAGACTTCATAATGCCCTGAAACTTGTGTACAATAATTAGTACATTAATTAAGCTTTTGACCCTTATCTTGTGATAAAATTAGGTTGTTGTCACAAAATTTCAATTATTACTAGTGCGACTTTCATAAATAAACGCCTCAGAAATTAACGAATTAAAATTAAAATTAATATAACATAAAAAACGAAATTAATAATTTAAAAATAAATTTTGGAATAAATATAAAATATCTAAATTAGGCCGAAACGATAAGTTTCTTAAAATTAGAAGTAACCATTAACAAGAAAGACAATTTATGTGCTGTAATGAGAATCATTCGTACATATTCGAGTGTCAAGTACAAATAGATGGTTATAGATAACGATTACTGCTCCACTGCCAAAAGTTGTCAAATATTATTGAAATATAGAAAAGTTTCGAAATGTTTTTAAGGAAATTATGATTCTTTATTACCTCGATCACTGTTCAAAATTTAAAAATATATTTAAGTCTATAAAAAGCAAAACTTGTACAACGGAAAATATTACTGCTTAACTGGAACATTGTTCAAAGACAACACAGATGTCAATTGAAAGATCGTGTTACGCTGAATAAAACGATATGCTTAACATAATTTCTGATGCGTAGTTTTTGAGAAAGTCGACAACGATTTTTTATGGTGCTTAAATTATTTCGTTCCTCACACGTATTAATTTGTCAATCTTTATTTTCCTGAAGCTAACTGAATATTTCGTTGTTTGTTGTCTCCAAACGAATTTCTAATAGCCACACACATACTTCTAATAGTCACACAGACACTTCTTTCAATTACACTAATACTACTTGTAATTAAAAAAGTAACTGTAGATATGTAGATTTTGATTGTAGGTATGACACTTCGATTTCATAATGGAAGCTTGAAACAAGCAAATCTGGAGAAATCCAAGAAGTACAAGAAGCTGGGCATAATATTTCTGGATGGAAAGGGAATCCGGATAATACTGGTGGTTGTGAGAAGCAGAATAGCAATTTCTATGTTTGCAGAAAAGAGCTCTGCCGATTTTTGACATTGCACAGAAGGAAATAACAATAACTACTTCACTGATAGCTTTAAGGTCATCAATAGCAATTTCCAATATTCACTTAGGTTGTTAACGATTTCCTTTGGAATAATTTTTCATTATATGTTGATGTGTAATTATTTATGCATATACTCTTCTGGAGAAAAAATACTCTACCTACATGTCCAGAAGAAATTCTGGAAGTAATCAGTCTATGTTACTGAAATGTTAATTTTTTTATACTAAATGATAGGACATGTGTTTCAAATTTTTTATATGTTTGACCTAGAATGAAAACGGGGCTGGGTTGCATCCCTACAATATCCATAGGAAACATTCATTTCCTGTGCAGGACTTTGGGTTCAGACGGATTCCATATCAAGGATGCAGAGGAACCGAAATCATTGTTCAGAGTACCACGGATGGACATTTACTAGTATATTATATTATTCACAAGTAATGTAATGTGCGTGAAGATGGCCCAACCACTTCCTCCAACTTAAAAAAAAATCGCGGTAGCAATTAGTGATAATTATTACCCAATTCCCGGAGTTAGTGTTGGTCTTGTTTAGAAAGTAGAACACACAAATATTGCTGAGCCATCTACACATTGACAACCACTTTCTCCCCATAGAAAAATTTTCACGCATTTCCCAGGAAGTCAGGTCAGTACGAAAATGGCTGGAAAAACTTAACTTTGACAAAATCACTTTCTCCGATATATAACTATTTGTCGATTATTGAGTATGGCATTGTTTCAATTGAAGATTTAGAGAAAGTAAATTCAAATAACTCTTCAACCACTGTTTTACTTCCTGATCTTCGTTCAGTTAGTTGCTGTTGTGGAACGATAGCTTCGATGGTTCTAACTGAGCAGATCTTCAGTTCATTTCAGTAACTGTGTTTTGCCGTACTGTACTATGCTGTACTGTATATTCCCGACATGAATAAAATAAAACAATACAAAAAAGTGAATGTTTGAGGCATTTGCTGAGAGAATTGGACCCACAATGATACCTCACATACAAAACAAAAACTAAATCTGTACAGTTCTATGGAACAACGAGAAACAAATTTGCAAATCTGTGGAGTAGGTCCAGTAAATAGAAGTTCTTAAGAGCCGGCTATTTTCCTTTTCCTGGGTCTTCTTTTTTAACCGGATGTAGACAATTCATTTGATTTGATTTGATTTTAGTTTAGTGTCCCTTTCAGCAGTGAGGCTATATGAGACGTAGACCTACAGCATTTTCCTGGAATCGAACCCGGGTCTACCACAACAAATACACGCACGTTAACCGTTATGCATGAGGGAGCTCACAATTCATTTAAGAAATTAAACAATGAATACGTGCATGTGCAGCAGTAAAGGGAACTGATTAGTCGCTTAGCGTTTATTCATGCATTAGGCAACTCTGTTACAAATAAAGGTGCATATTGCATAGTTCTTAAGTAGGAATTGTATGTTGGAAAAGCGGGCAATTTGAATAAAAAATCGGTAATAAGAATAACCAACAAAATAAGCAAGTCTTTAATAAGGATACCTAAAAGGAATGTATAGGCCCTAACATATTTAATAGTTAGATTGGAAATTCTACGGTAGTTGAAATATGCTAATTTTAAATGGAAAAAAGTACAGAATTGTAAATATGCGTCGCCAGTAGCCATCGTTTATAATGTACACTAAAAAAGTTTGTTAGGAACACTAAGGCAAAGAGACGTAATAGGTTAATTCATCTTCCATCTTTCGTATTTAACGACAACGACCACAAATAAACTATTTTAGACATTCTGCACTGCCACAGACCTCGTGAAACCATGTCTTACAACACTGGCAACGAATCCAGTCTCCCTTTCTAGCAAAACGTTTTGAATAGTACGAGGGGGAGTCAAATGAAAACCATAAAAGTAGAAATAAAAATCCGCATATGGCGCCAGTGAGCTGTAAGTTGGCATGCCTGTTTACGATAGTATGCCGGATGTCTCCTAGGTGGCAGCAGCCGGCAGATGCACAAACACCGGTGCAACAACAGTTCCAAAATGGCAGCCCCACTAGCCACATGCACCAGCGAGGAGCAGTGTTCTGTGATTCGGTTTTTGCGAAGTGGAGGTGTGAAACCGATTGACATTTGTAGGCGAATGAAGGTTCAGAAGGTTCAGTACCTCACTTTGTTTCAGGCTGATGGTAATGCACCCATGTTTCGTCACCAGTGACGATTCGTGACAGGAAGGCATTACCATCACGTTCAGCACGCCACAAAAGGTCTTCGCACGCATCAACACGTCGCTGTTTCAGTTTAGGCGTCAGTTGTCGGGGCACCCATCTTGCAGACACCTTATGAAACTGGAGAACATCATTCACAATATGATGTGCCGACCCATGACTCATGTGTACACATGCTGCAATTTCGTCTATTGTCACACGGCGGTTTTCCAAAACGATGGCTTCAACGGCTGCAATGGTCGCTGGAGACACTACGCGCCGAGCCTGGCCGGCGCGTGGAGCATCGGCCACAGACGTAACACCATTTGGAAATTTCCGGCACCATTCATAGGTTTGTGGCTGTGACAAACACGCATCTCCATACTGAACCTTCATTCGCCTAAAAATGTCAATCGGTTTCACACCTTCACTTTGCAAAAACCGAATCACAGAACGCTGCTCCTCGCTGGTGCATGTGGCTAGTGGGGCTGCAATTTTGGAACTGTTGTTGCGCCGGTGTTTGTGCATCTGTCGGCTGCTGCCACCTATGTCTCAAAGACTTACTGTAGCGTAGTGGCATCTGGCTAAATCTTTGCAAAACACCATATTTTCTCCACGGTGATAACTGCTGATAAACTGTTTAACTTTCGGAAGACAGAACTTCACATAACGTTCAGTGTTTAATGCAAGATCGATGGAGGAAATCTGCGGTTTAGAGAGTCCCTTTTCACTCATCGCCGCCATAGCAACACCTCTTGTGGATATTTTGATTTCGGAGAAAACGCACTGAATCAGGCACATCACCAGTTCCTAGATCGTAGTAAGATTTAGGCTGCCACTCGTAACCATCTAATGTAAAATACGTCTCATCGTCCAAGATGCACACTACATCATTTGTAACAGTGAACGTTTTGGTGACCAGAGCTCTTAAACGTTGTTTCTGAATCACAATTGTTGTTCCGTAACCTTCGGCATAGTTTTCCGTTTACGTCTGGTAATTCCCATTTTCTGTAAAGCATCCTTCACTGTATTTTTATCACAGTGAAATTTCCTACCAAGTTCTCGGTATGATTTTGCCACCTTACCTGCAGTAGCTCGTTCAAGTTGTCTCAACACTTTGGGATCACTTAAAGTCGATTTCCGTCCACTGCCGACCTTTTTTCCACGTTCATACCCTTCTCTACTTTCGGCATAATAGTATACATCGTTCGTCTTGAATATCTCACACTCTGGAAGTGTTTCACCAGGTCTGACGTTTTAACATTCGGACTGACTTTCCAATATTGCACGATTATTTTACAACGCTGTTCCTCATTTAACGCCAAACTCAGTTCGTTGTGCGTCATTCTTCTTCAGCGCTTGCTAATGCACGACAGATGTACTAATCTTCCTGCAAAGCTCATAACGTGTGCCATGGTCCACTGTTGCCAGGGTTTGCAGTGTTGAAACTTTTGTGCAAATTTTTTTCACCATACGTTATTTCTGAGAGCGACTTCTGCAAACCACCACCTACAAATCTACCGCAGGTTCACTAACATAGCTAGCTGTGTTTCCACCCCAGCTAGCAAGATGATTAACATTATTCAAATTCCCCACCTATTCGAATTATCCCGCTGTACCCGATATATATATATATACACTGGGTAGACAATTTATCTGCAACATTCGTGATAACGGTGAAACCAGAAGAGGGAGAAAAGCGAAAATTTGCACGAAGGAACTAGAAGGAAGGAAACATTGTTTTTCGTACTAAACAATACCACCCAGTGAATAGTGTTGCCATCCCAGTATAAACTTATATTTTTTCAAATGGAACTATATCAGATGCTTATATATTTCAAATCAAGATGTTAAGCGAAGACTTAAAATATAACGTTTATTGTTCAGTGTTGCAAACTAAGGGTGTTATAATATCAGAAACATCCAAAGTTGGGAAGCCTCTATCACAAGTATAGCACAACAGAGATGGAGAGGACAATGCATATCGGAAGTGCCTTAGCGTTGGATACTATGGTCATGGTATGACTTGTTTTCAACAAATATCAACGAAGTTACAAGGGCTTGAAAATTTGATTTTTTTTTGCAAGGCTTTATTTGGAAAACATGTTAAGGTATCATATCTCATTACTTATGTGGTTTACTGCTCGCTGATTAAAATAATACGTTTATTGTAAAAATTATTAATGGTCTGTGAACAGTGGGATAAGCTATTAAGGAGCCTTTAAAGATTAAATAAGTTAACTGTACAGGCTTATTTTATATTTATTTATCTATTTGTTATTTATTTAGTATTCATATTTGAGAAGTTAATTGTAAAGACTTTTCTAAATTAGATAGACCTAGTTACAAGAATGAATGAATACACGACTCCAAAAGTGCATTACCACCTGCACTTCCCGTTTTCCTGCAATGGCAGGCAACCCAAAAAGCTCGGGAGTTGGGTTGGTTCCGAATTCGAAAGGCGTTGGACCAAATCTCAATTTTGTAACAAATATATCAGTGTGGCAAACTGCAAATAAGGAAATAAAACAAATTGTTAAGAATGACAATTTTATTATTGTGACGGAGTTATATGACATCAAAAGTTACAAAATGATCTTACTTAAGCAGTTCAGAAAAGATGAATGGCAAGAGACAGATATCAGAAAAAATCATTTCTCTCCTTCCCCCACAAAAAAAATCATAAAAAAGAAACAGTTACATAAAGTAAATGTTTAATATAAAAGCCCACCCAAAATTTTGAAAGTTGACACCCGAAAGGCAAGAACAACTGAACCGAAGTGGATAAAATTTTGCAGATATTTCAGACATAAAATGAGGGAATACAGGCTTCGTATTTTCCTAGAAAAAACGGTAGGGTGGGGCACGGACCCCTCCAAACCTTTGATTACGAGATATCAAAAGTCCTAGTAACACTATGTCAGAACTGTGTAAACGACATGAAGAATTGTAACGAAAATTTTTCTATGGACAACACGCAAAAAATAAAGGAATACGTTTTTTTTTTTATTTTCTGCGGAAAGACAGTTTTGTGGGGCAATAGAACCCACACCAATATTTTAAATTTGACGCAAGAAAGGTAAGAAGAAGTGAACCGAAGTGAATGAAATATTGCACAGTTGTTGTAGGCTTAAAATGACGGAATACGGGTTTCGTATTTTCCTGGAGAAAAGAGTTGGATGGGGCACCGGCCCCTACAAACATTTGATCACGAAATATCAAAAGTTCTAGTAACAGTATGTCAGATGTGTGTAAAGAACATGAAGAATTGCAACGAAACTTAGTGTATGGATAATATGCAAAAATATACGAATACTGATTTTTTATTTTCTGCATAAAAATTGTTTTAGGGTGTAAAAGCTCCCACTCAAAATGTTGAAAGTTGACGCCCGAAGAGCAAAGAGAAGTGAACTCAAGTGAATGAAATTGTGCACAGATATTGTAGACGTAAAATGAGGGAAAACGGGTTTCGAATTTTCCATGGAGAAAACGGTTGGGTTGGGCACGGGCCCCTCCAAATATTTGATCGCGAAATATCAAAAGTACTAGTAACAGTATGTCAGATGTGTGTAAAGGCCACGAAGAATTCCAAAGAAACTGTTTGTATGGACAATACGCAAAAAATATAGGAATACGTTTTTTTAATTTTCTGCGGAAAGACAGCTTTAGGGGGCAAAAGAAACCACCCCAAACTTTTGAAAATTGATGCCCGAAAGTCAAGAAGTGAGCCGAAGTGAACTAATTGTGCACAGATATTGTACAGATAAAATGATGGAATACGGGTTTCGTATTTTCATGGGGAAAACGGTTGCGTGGGGCGCCGACCTCTCCAAACTTTTGATCACGAAATATCAAAAGTGCTAGTAGCAGTATGTAAGATGTCTGTAAAGGATATGAAGAATTGCAACATAACTTTGTGTATGGACAATACGCAAAAAATAAAGAAATAAGTGTTTTTTTATGTTCTGCGGGAAAACGGTTTTAGAGGGCAAGAGTCCCACCCAAAATTTTGAAAGTTGACGCCCGAAAGGTAAGAAGAACTGAATCGGAGTCAATGAAATTTTGCACAGATATTGTAGACATAGAGGGAATACGGGTTTCGTATTTTCCAGAAAAAAAAACGGTTTGATGGGGCACGCACCCCCCTAAACCTTTAATCACGAAATATCAAACATGCTAGTAACAGTAAGTCAGATGTATGTAAAGGACATGAACAATTGCTACGAAATTTTTGTATGAACAATACGCAAAAAATAAGGGAAAACGGGTTTTTTATGTTCTGCGGGAAAAGGGTTTTTGGGGGCAAAAGTACCCACCCAAAATTTTGAAAGTTGACGCCCGAAAGGTAAGAAGAACTGAATCGGAGTCAATGAAATTTTGCACAGATATTGTAGACATAGAGGGAATACGGGTTTCGTATTTTCCTGGAAAAACGGTTTGATGGGGCACGCACCCCTCTAAACCTTTAATCACGAAATATCAAACATGCTAGTAACATTAAGTCAGATGTATGTAAAGGACATGAACAATTGCTACGAAACTTTTTGTATGGAAAATACGCAAAAAATAAAGAAATACGTGTTTTTTATGTTCTGCGGGAAAATGTTTTAGGGGTCGCGAGCCCCACCCAAAATTTTGAAAGTTGACGGCCGAAAGACGGGAAAGAATGCACCGAAGTGAATTAAATTGTGCGCAGATATTGCAGACGTAAAATCAGGATATGGGTTTCGTATTTTAATGGAGGAGACGATTGGGTGGGGCAGAGACCCCTCCAAACATTTGATGACGAAAAATCGAAACTGCTAATAACAGTATGTCAGATGTGTGTAAAGGCCATAAAAAAAATTTAACGAACATTTTGTATGGACAATACGCAAAAAATAAAGGAATACAGTTTTTTTATTTTCTGCGGAAAAACGGTTTTAGGGGGGTAAAATAACCCACCCCAAAATTTTGAAAGTTGACTCCCGAAATTTACATCTTGTCTCAAAGTTCGAAGGCGTTCTTTATTGCTGTTTTGAGGCAAAAATTTTCTAAGTCCAACTTCGGGTATGTTCGGGAAAAAGTAAACCAGGTTCGAACCTCGAAGCCAACCTTTGCAATCGGGAATAACTTTGCAGATTTGTTTTCCTTCTTTTAAATATAATGAGACTTGTTACTAATTGTATGAAACAAGCAACATTGATTGAAATACTTAATGATGCAATATTTCAAAACTGTATTAATGTCAGCACATGCTTTTTTATTTAGCTCTTTATACGTAATAAAACTTTAGATACGTAAAAGAATCTTTCCATATGTGAAAGAATGCTGAAAATTAAGACATAGAACATAATTCTCGCCTGAGTACTAAATTAAAGTCAAAATAGAACAAAAACAGCGTTTGCAGTGGATATGAACCAGAGCTATGCACGGGCCGGGCGTGCCCGGTTCAGCCCAGAATGTGCCTGAGCCGACCCAATGCGGTCCTGCCCGTTTCAGGTAATATCAAGCGGGACCGGCCCTAACCTGACCGGCACATTCCGGGCCGAACTGGGCCGGACACAAATGCTATAGGGCCGAACCGGGCGCATGTATTTCCGGGCCGAGCCCCGCCGGCCTGTCTCGGCCCGGGCACTGAAAGGCGGATTGGAAATTAATTTAATTTTCTTCTAAAATGTCCTCCACTACCCCTGCCTTTGCCGTGATTGTACGGTCTTACTACCAGCTTATGTTAATCGTAATGTGTTTGGGAAACTGACTCTTTATTCAAGACCGCCAAGTACTGTAATATTACTAATATTACTACTTCTACTACTACTACTTCTTCTATTATTAATGCTACGACCACAGCTAGATACTACTATAACTGCTACGATTTCTGCGTCAGAGTTGACATGTCTGGTGGTACAGAATTTACCTTCTAAGTAGAGAGAAAAAACAGAGAAACACTAGTTATTATGGCCAGTCTGCAAAGAATGTGAAGCGATCCTTGATCTACGAGGGACAACGGTGGCTCAGTAGATAAATCACTCACATCTGGTGCTAGAGGTCATCGGATCAATCCCTGCTCATGCTATGTGAGTTTTGTGGTGGATAAACACCGTGTACGTGGGAGTTTTCGGGGTGGTCCCGTTTCCTCCCACTGTTTTCATTCCACCAATTCATCCCGTCATCATCCATACGGCCTGAGCCGTAGTTATCTAAAGAAAGTATGATGAAGTCAAGTACTTGACCTACTAAATAAATTTGTAACGCTACAATTAGCCCACGGAGGCCAAAACCATGAACTGGCGTGTTCATAAGATCAGTGCAATTTCTATTAATGTTCAATTAGCAAGGCAAATAGCAAATGGTGTTACATGTTCCTGTATTGTTTATAGTTTGATATTACAAATATAACAAAATATAATGATAAATCATCAAGACGCCAGGGTCTATTAGGTGTTCCTGGAACGGTGGATCAGTTGTTGAGCGTTCACTCTAGTGCATGGGGTCCCTGGTTCGATCCCATCTCGCGCCAAGTGAACTTTGTGGTGGATAAACACCGTGTGTGTGGGTTTTCTCGACGTTCTCCCGTTTCCTCCTACTTTATTAATGCCACCGCTTCATTTATTTCTCATCATCACCGTCTCCTTTAGCCTAGCCGGCATAAGTGTGGGACGTAAAACTCGAAGATTTCATTTTCATTGTTTTGTTTTCGTATTACTAGTAATAGCTGTAGTGGTATTCGCTGTCGTATTGGTATGAGTAGTAGTAGTAGTATTGGTAGTAGTAATATTTGTAGGAGTGACAGCCATAGTGGAATTAGCACTATCATTCGTAATCGTAATAGTAATAGTAGTATTAGCAGTAGCAGTTGTAGTATTAGTATTATATACAGTGTAGCAGTTTTACATATCTTCTCTGTTACTCGTAATCCACTAATGAGTATAGTACAAGACTTTTACGTCCATGAGCTGTATTATTGTATAATAAACATGGCTGGACAGAGCAAGTACAGATAGCAAATAGAGAGATAGAATAGGAATATAGAAAGTAAACCTTGGGTAACATTTCAAACGATTTTCCCATTCAAGAAGGACAAAAGGACATCAATATTATGACGACACATATCTCATTTTTCATTGGGCCAGGCCGGGTCGAGCCTGGCACAGAATACAGGTCCATCCGGGGCTGGCGGGCTGGGCCGTCTTTGGGCCTGGGTTTGCAGGACTCTGATATGAATGTCATAATTATCTAGAGAGCCGAATACATCGTTAGAAGCACGTTCCAAAGAGTACGTGCGTTGGCTCAGTGGATGCTGGTGGCTGTAGCCGAGCGGTCTGAGGCGTTAGGCTGACAATCGTTAGGCGAAACCCATTAGAGGTTCGAATCCGTTTGAAGATCAAGGGTGGAATTGTAACTGTCCTCGCTGTATCTGTGTTCGTGTCCCTGTCGAGTCTAGTAGTCTTGAAAAGTGGCGAAAGTAGAAAATAACTCAGGAAGTTTCTTTTTTAAAAAAGTGGCGAGCCGTTGGATTCCAAATTGTAATGTTATGACTTCGATTCACATCTGGGTCTTGCTTTTTTGAAATTCTATTTTCTACAATGCATGAAAAACTATATAAAATAATTACATTAAAATACATCAGTTGTATATATATAACATAATCATTGCAGAACATAGTAATTATTATGGTAAATATATAACATCTGATATAAGTGTTCACAGTAGGTCGGTGTTATATATGAGAATGTAAAATACAAATTAAGAAAATAATACCATAGCAAGAAATAGGTTATATAGTGTATTTGTTTGCAGCTATTTGTCATATATAGGTTACTTCTCAACATTCATATTACAGCATGACATTTATGTTCTTGAAAAATTATCCGAAGCATAAAAAGATGGTAAAAACAGAGAATCCATAGTGGGAACGTTCGCAAGAAATTCATGAGCACCAAAGGCCACGTGAGCAGACTGGAATTGTCCTTATGAAACATGCCACAGCAGAGTCTTTACACAAATTTTCAATTCAATATCTGATATATGCTTTTGCAATGTTGAAGTGGTGATGCCCTGGGTCGCCCCCCTCTGTCTCACTCTTTCTCTTTCTCGCTCGTTCGCTCGCTCACTCGGTATATATATATATATATATATATATATATATATATATATATATGTGGATGTATGTGTGTGTGCGTCAACATAATTCTGATACGTCTAGAGCAATTTTAACCATATGGAAAAGAGTACTGTCGGGATACATATCAAAAATGTTAGAAAAGAATCGATATTAGTATCGAATCCATAGTTCGTGGTCACTAAGGAAAATAGTTCCACTTTCAATCCAAGTCCAATTAAGCTGCCATTAGCACCCAGAGTGGTTATATAGCGACATAAAAATATCGAAATCAACCGATATTACATTCGAATCCTAATTTTTCAGCGCCGCTAACTGTGCCGCATTTCCCATTAGTCCAACTAGGCTCGTGCCTAGAAAGCAACATCTTTGAAGAGCGAAATGTTTAAAAATTAAATAATATTTTCATGTTTTCGTATGAAAAAGTTAAAAAAGCAAGAGGAAATATACTATATCATAAACAATCTTCTTTTACTATTCTAATATGTTTAATGAAAGCGTAAGAAATCTAAAAATAATTCAGAACATATTTCCCACTTGTTATTTTTTGTTACGTAGTTGTAGCTGTAGAATTTAGTGAGGGTATTTAACTGTAATGAATTCACTAACTAAGCACTAATTGTTTTATTTTGAAGTTAGAGATCAAGGGTCGGAGAAATATGGAGTAATTGGGGGCGGCGAGAGCAAAAGTAGTGACGCAGAGGTTCTAAATGCGGCACTGGTAGCTAAATTAGTTGGTAGAAATTTTAATACCATTTAAGACCAAATTTAGTCCTAGTGGTGGCAGGAGGAATGAAAGAGGCTGACATCAAATTTATAAAAAAAGACCGATATTAGTGTCAAATCCATAATTTTGGGGGTCGCTTAGATAAAGAGTTGCTATCCAGATGTCATGTAAGTTATGCTCCCATTGGCACCCTGAAGGAGTGTGTGAAAAATGACATGTAGAAGTAATTAAAAATGACCAAGGTTAGTGTCGAATCCATATCTTTGGAGATCCCTAAGTTCATTGGGAACAATTCTGATTACCTTTAAGTTCATCTTCCAGTAGGTGTAAGGTTCCCTAGCACATCTAATAAGGAGAGTCGAAGGGAGTCACATATCAAATGATTCAAAACGACTGTTATTAGTGTAGAGTCCATAGTTTCATTATAACAGAGATCAATAGCAAAACTCCTGAACGAACATGTCAGCTGGATTTTGAATTTACAGGGGCAGCATAGAATCCATTGCTCGCACAGGTCTAAGTACTTTAATCTTTCTGTATAAATGAATATTCCAACCTAACTGCGGAATGTCTGGGACAACCTTTACCAAATTTTGGGACATATTACTTTCAATCTAAGAAGAAACTATTGTAGTAGTAGGGAATGTTGGAAGTGGGAGGTGTGACATGTAAAATTAATGTAAAACGACTGATCTTAGTGTTTCATCCATAATTTTCTCGGTCGTTGACGTTGATAGTGATGCTCACAATGGAGTTTACAACCAAATTCCTTCCCATCTTCACAGGATGATGGTCTGGGAGAGCTAAAAGTAAAATCTAAAAAAAAAAAAAAAATACTGACATATTTGTGTAATTCATAGTTTTCGGGGTTGAGAAAGCGATTCTAATAACTTTGGAAGGTAGTTTGTACCCACTTCAAGGTGTTTTTTTTTTAATCGTATCAATTTCTCACCGTGAGAAGAAATGACCATTAAGCCAACCTTCGCAATCGATGAAAAAATTGTGTGGATGTATATTTCATCTTTTAAATGAAGTAAGACATGTTAAAATCAAAGATGGACTGGGTCAATGGGTCGGTTGGTAAGTGGGTGAAATGGGTCAAGATTTGTGAGTGGGTCAGTGGATCGTGGGTCAAAAGGACGTGAACTACTGCAGAACACCACTGACTGACTCACACTGACCCACCGACCCATTCTGTTCAGTAGATTGTAGACACCATCTTCTGAACATTGGTGAGCTTGTCTACGTTTTACTTTCAATATCTCCATTTTTCTTGTTTCTAATGAAAATGTTCAGGTACTCTTGGATTTTGATATTTGCAATTGTAAGAGTGGCAATAGCAGTAGGTGGTCGATTTTGAGATGCATCCTGTGAGCTTTTAGAGGAGTTAACTACTGGAAAAACATATTTTTGAATCACCTGTAATATATGAATTATTATATAAAAATGAAAGTAACTATGTCTGCGTGATCATCAAGGTCAAATTGCAAAGTCAAATGAAATGACGTTTGGTATGTAATCAGGCCCCAATTCCAACTGGGAAGTTATCATAAGCGTATCACTTTCATTATATATCCTTAGGTGGGAGTAGGGGTCCGAATTTTTGCGAAAAATTGAGTATCTCACAAGCCGTTCATGTTAGCTGAAATTCAGTATAACTCTTTATTAAAAATAAACAGAACGTGTCCTGGCATTTTTAAAATTTTCTTTTATGAGCGGGGGGCATTTTCTATATATGGAAAATTGGTAGTGTGTTGTTTTGTAAAAATAATCGAAAACGATTGATATTAGTTGAGAAACAAATTAAGAAATGAAAACTACAGTTCATCGCATTTTATACCCACTGCTTTCTGTTATAATAATTGCTGAAGCTGCTTTTTAATATATGGATCGTTCAGAGCATAAGGCAATCAAGCCATAAAGTTATGAGAAAAATGTCCATAAAATTTGCATTCCAAGCTTAATTACAAGAGCATTTTTAAATTAATACGGCATGCCTAATTATATGGAAAACTAGTTTTACATTTTATGTTGATCTACTTTATCTTAATTTGGGACTTTCAAATTTCATCCTTTTTTCTACCGAAATGTATCTGTAAGCCAACAAAGAAATAATTATATATGATAAATTTAAATTCATCTTAATTCAGAAGATGAGAAATATTTTACCAACGCATATCGTAAACGTCAAATCCACCGGTGTTGTAACAGAGCGATGCTTGAGCGATTGACGGTAGGAATTCAAACTCCGATAAGCGATAATTTCACAGTCTTGTTTCATTACAAGTGTAACCTCTTTAGTGAAAGGAGAGGAGGACATGGATCATGGTTCAGAGTTAATGACGATGGGTTTTGGTGGGTCGGAATTGGTCACAATGGTTCAGAGTGGTTCATCGTTGGTGGTGGGTCAGAATGGGTCAATGGGTTATTTGAGTGATGGATGATGGTGGATCATTGCGAGTCGTGGATCAAATTTTCATTGACCCACACCATCTCTCGTTAAAATTGTACTCAACAGAAGAGGCACCGAATTATGCTCAAATTTTGCACATAGATAGTACCCCACCAGAAAGCAGTACATTTGAAACAGTTCACGGTACCACCTCCTAGAACTCGAGATATAGGGGTTTGTCTGTTTGGCTAATAAGACCGTAATGATCTATCCTACCGCAAGCAAGCTTTTTATCATCGTTTCCCTGAGGAAGTCAGAATTACACGTGGCTAGTAATCGTAACGTTGATTGTTCACGCCCATCCCGGGGTATTTGTTTTAGTGTTTTTTCTGATTCACCTAAATGTAAGAGATGGAATATAGAATAAATATAAATATAAGAGCACGCATATAGGAGATTTAACGTATTTTGGGGATGTAGATTTGTCGTTCGTTGGCATTCCGTCGTGTCTCTGCCGCTGGTGTTTTAATTTTCAAAACTGAAGTCGAGTAATCGCAGATCGTCGCTGCGGGGCCGTCAATTTTTGACGAGAGATCGTTTGTTGTCCATGTGATCCAACGACGCTTACGGCATGGTTCGTTGGCACCCCTAAAAATCTCATACGGTGAAGCAGATATGAAAATTAGAAAACACGTATTTAGTATTTTCAAAAGTACCCCGTGTCGAAATAAAAACATATGCCAGAGGGCCCCCCGGATGGACCCAGGATGGGTCCAACTTAAAATTTGAACATGGCAAGGGTAATTTAGTAAATCATTTGAAAGTTTTGCTAGAAGAAGGAATATTTTAAGAGTCTGGAGTCTCTATGCTAAACTTGAGGAAAATAGCGAGTCTTCAACATGGTAATAAATTCATTGAAAATTCCGTGGTCACCTCTAGAAATGTGAATCTTTTAAACCGATATCAGAAGATGTAGACACTTGTTTTATCATTGCAAAGTATAATGCACCAACGTTCCTTTCATTTCTGTATTCTACCATTAATTTCATAATTCACAATCACCTTGTCCTTTAGACTAAATACACAACAATGGAACGTAGAATTTAATATCAATGATGTAATAAACCCACAAAGGGGTACTTCTTGTTTTACCTTGGTGCATTATACTTTTGAAATGGTAAGACAAGTGTTTACCTCTTCTGATATCAGTTTCACAGTTTCACATTTCTAGAGGTGGTCACGGAGTTTTTAATGAAGGATTTATTACCATCTTGAATGCTCGCTATTTTGCACAAGTTTAGCATAAAGACTCGAGTCTATTACCATCTCTTTTAATTTTGGCAATACTTTTAAATGATATACTACTTGATTCCCCTTGCCATCTTCAAATTTTGAGTTGCACCCCTCCTGGGGACCTTGGCGCTATCCTTTTACCTCGATACGGGGTACCTTTGAAATTATAAAATACATGTTTTCCATTTTTGACATCTGTTTCATCGTTTCAGACTTTTAGGACGGGCTTCATGGATACCATGCTTCTTTATTCTCTTAGTTTTCAGACACAAGCCCCCATGCCGTAAGTATCAATGGACCACCGATACGCAACTGACGACCTTTCGCCAAAAGTTGGTGATGCCGCAGCTACGATCCGTGGTGCCCCACTTTTGTTTTGAAAATTATACCACTAGCGGCAGAGACTCGACGAAACGCCAACGAACCACAAAATTACTACCCCAAAATATGTTAAATCGTCTATATATCTGATTCGTTTCTATTCAGGTGAGTGTAAAAAACAGGGATATCCAGAACCGGTTCCGGGTCTAACCGGTTTTCGGGTCTGAACGGATCCGGTTCTAGATAATCCAGTTCTGGAACCGGGTTTTCGGATCCAGGTCTGGAATCAATTCTGAAAACCGGATCTGCAAGAAGCGATTCCTCGCGGAACCGGTTCCGCCGTAACCGGAACTTTGTGACCATCCCCAACAAGAACACTAGAAAATAAAGCAAGTACCCCGAGTTAGGCGCGAACCTTGAATCTTAAGTTTACTAGCCTCGTATTTTTCTGATGGAAAGGATGAAGAAAATCTCGCTTGTAGAAGAATAAATTTTTGAGGTCTTCATTTAGCCAATCAAACAAATCCCTCTATGTTGAGTTCTGTGAGATGGTACTGTGAACCGTTTCGAGATTTATTTATTTCTGGTGGGGTACTATCTATGTGCAAAATTTGATAAAATCGCCGACGAGCACCTTCGGAGCCTCTCCTCTTTAGTACAATGTTAACCAGGGATGGGCGTGGGTCAATGAAACCTTGATCCACAACATACTGGCCCACCACATATCGTGACCCACCGTCACCCACAATGACTCACCACTCAACGTAACCCATTCACCAAACATAACCCATTCTGACCCACCACCAACTATAACCAACTCTGAACCATTGTGACCAACTCTGACCCACTAAAATACATCGTCATTAACTTTGATTCGTGATCAACGCCATCCTTTCTACTGACTAAAGAAGTTATATTTGTAATAAACCAATTTCGTCAGTAGTTAGCTACTCTAGAAATTCACAGCCTGTATCTCAAAAGCCAAGTAGTCAGTGCCATTTCCATTGTTACAATTGCAAATATCAAAATCCAACCGTGTTACCTCATTTTATGTCTACAATATCTGTGCACAATTTTATTCACTTCGGTTCACTTCCTCTGGCCTTTCGGACCTCAACACTCAAAATTTTGGATGGGGGTTTTCGCCCCTAAAACGGTTTTTCCGCAGAAAATTAACGAATACGTTTTTATGTATTCGTTTACTTTTTACGCATTGTCCCTAAAGAATGTGTCGTTCCAATGTTTCATGTTCTTCAATTTCTTCTGACATACTGTTATAGGACTTTCCTCGCTTCACCGAAGCAAAAATGATTCTTTGAACGTCATTGAAGGTGTTCAAGATCTGGTTGTCTCATTCAAATCTCAACCAAAAAAGATAACTCATTATTTGTTTTCGGAATTTAATAAGCTAACAATGCTTTATCTTACTGTTCCTATGACTTCAGTGACACCAGAAAGATTATTTTCGATTCTATGAAGAATGAAATCTTATCTTCGGAGTACCATGTCCCAACATAGATTAACTACTTGATGATTCTTCATTCCTACAAAGATCTTCTTGAAGAAGTTATGAAATAACCCAGTACCATTGCCATGTAGCTCATATTAGTTGATCTGATTTTGAGTTTAACGTCCTTTCAGCAGCGAGGCTATATGAGACGGGACTTACTGTTTATTCATGAAATCCGAACTACTTGAGCTCTCGCCGGGGTCTCTCACGCCAAAGGCGCGTATGTTAACCTCTTAGTCACGAAGCTCGGAGCCCATATTAGCAAAGAAGAAAGCACATTATGGGAATTTCAGTGCAGACAACTATGTACGACGACTGTTAAATGAATATTTGTTATCTTGAATATATTGTGACAATCGTCAATCTTATTTGATGTCATTTATTAAAAATAGCATTATCATTTCTGTAACTCACTACAGTATACAAGTTAAATTTCACACAGTCTGCAAAAGAGGGGAAGGGATTACAAGGTACAGTCACGAAAGAAATAGGTCAGGCGGGCAAGAGGGGAAAATATTCCCAACACTGTTCACGTGAGTTAACTTCTCCAAGAGACTTGCTGCTTTCACGTGAGATCTGTAAGTAGCTATCCCAAAACAAATCCAGTATCTGCTGAAAAGCAATGTTCTTTTCGATACTAAGTTTAGTGCTTTTAGACAGAGAAGGAAAACAAAACAAATAATTCATTCATAGTAGTTTACAAGTGCCATATTACCTATTATAATTAATTTAGATATCTAAATACTCATGATCTACTCACAGGTAATTGAAACGTGCACAATGAAAAGTGATTTCGGAAATTCAAGATTGCATTATTGGTCTAATACTTTGAAATGAAATGGGAATTTTAACATCGCACAATTATATCCTTGAGGCTAAAGGAAACAGAGAATAAGTGAACTAAACAATTAAAGAAAGGAACTGAGGAATGAAGTGGAATGTAATAAAGAACACTTAGAAACAAATTGACACAAAGTTGTTCAACATAAACTTACATAGTATAGGCTTGAATCGAGCCTATGACCTTGAAACCAAAACTGAGCGCTCTATCATTGAGCCACCATACTCTCATTGTGACGGAAAGGCGCTCCCGGTTCCGACGTCGATTGGTTGGGTGATGGATTGATTTGGAGTTTACTATTCTATTCAGAGCAAGGCAATTGAAGACGTGGACCTATATCTTAACGTGGAATCTGAGCCACATAATCTCCCACCAGGAATCGATGCCGGGTCTCCCGTGCCGAAAATAAGCACTCTAACTATTACGAAGAAATTCCCCACGGTCCAGTGGTGCTATTCAGCCGGAGAACAAGGTATAAGCGTTTATTTCTTAATCTCAAATGCTCAGATATCAATAATGAAAACTGCGATTACATCAGTATAGTTGTGAGGGTTATTTATATTCGAAACGTATACATACCGGTACCATTATCAACAACGACGTAAACTTCGTGATCTTTGCTACTGCTGTTCACGAAGGGGGTCTCTCTCGTCTCGTGAAGTATCATGGAAATTCAATTTCGTTTTCAAAAAGGTTTAATGATTTCTATTGGACGATGTCGTCTTGTGTCTTTTCCTCAGCAACATTACTTTGTGCGCACAATAACACACACATCAGTAAATATCATGTGTATCAGTTTTCAATATCATAACGTGTCGTTTACTCGTCATACATTGCAATCAAAAGATCTTATAGTTGTAGCATCTCTACTATCGTATAAGTTGTGTTTTAAATATCCTAATCATCTATTGCGTAATTGCTGCTCGTGAAATTTTCGCCAATATTGTTTCACGCGTTTAACTTAACAGGTTTCATTATTTCTCTTTGTTAAGGGGGAAGTTTGGATCACAAATTCTTTATAAATGAGATTAAGAGATTAAGAAAGAATCGTCCTTAGTCTTGAAGGAAATAGTAAAACAAAATCCTTACGTAACAGGAAAGAGACCCTTAGGTAACAGGAATAAGAAAGACTTTGAAGTTGAATATTATGCTGCCTACACCAAACGAAAAATTTTATTTTCAGATGGACAATGACCCAGACATTTTCATCTTCCATTAAATAATCAAGAATCAGATCTCATGTAAAACGCTCCAAGAAGACTGTTGATTGAAAATGCTGAGAAATAAGAGGTTTCATTCATTACGTGTATGGGAACAGTTGGTCGTAAAGATGTAACAGCTTTTTCAGTCCAGCCATTCTGAGTGAGGATTTTCTTCGGTTTTCCTCATTCATACCAGGCAAATGCCGGTATGGCACCTAAATTACAGGTCCCAGTTCACCTCCTTCCTTTTTCATTCCTGTCTTCCTTCGTCACTAATTGATACCATGCCTCTTCGAATGAATGCGGTGATAGATAATAATGGTTCGTGGACACACTATTAGGTTTAAAATTATAAGATTTTTATGTTTATTGAAGACTGTTTTGTTCAAGACTAATATTAGTTTGAAGTATTAATGAGCAGAAGGGAAAAATAGTTCTAAGCATTTGGAATTGCAAAGACAGACTAAAATATTTTATCTTGTTCTTTTTGTTTAATAAGTGAAATTATATTTTTTCTTTTTTGGTTGGAATTAACAATTCTTTTTATTCCATTATTTTTCTATTGGAGTTAGGAAAACATTCTGAACAATTTTGAAATACACAAGGTCAAGGCGAAGTATAATATCTTATTTTGTTATTTGTGTGAAATATATTTTTTCTTTCTTTCTTTCTATATACCAGGGGTAAAGGTAGATCTGAAAAGGTAGGGGGAGGCATGAGTCACGCCGCTCCCCGTGCCTATCTTTGCCATTGTAAATTTTTAGAAAGTAGAAGGATGCCACATATATTTTCTGGAAGTGAAGGGGCGATGTCCCCCGACGTTCCCCCTCAGTTTTACCCCTACTATATATGAGAATTAACATTTCCCTTTATTCTTATTATGCAAATAACAAAATGGATATTCAGAACAGTTTTGGTTTTCAAACACTTAATGCCAAAAAGGGAGCATATCTCCGTGAAATAAGCATATCGTTTCATTTCTTTCTTTCTTGACTCTTCTATCTAGTCGATCGCCCGAAGGTAAAACATCGCACAGCAAACAAGCTGATTCGACACGTGCCAACGACAGAATGAAAGTCTTGATTTTAGTACTGAAGCTGCCTTCGAAGCAAAATGCCCGCAGATGTGGCTCTGTGTCTTGTAACATTGTGTTAAAAAAAAGCAGATACAAGGTCAGTCTTCGTAAAACAACTGATAAGACTTTTTTATTATACAGAAGGTTGTTATTTGAAGCCTCTTTATACCTTATAAAAACAATATATCCAGATTCACGGAAGCCCACAGGATAGAAAGTTGAAAAATATCTTTATCGTTCAGATCCTTTATTATTATTATTATTAGTAGTAGTAGTAGTAGTAGTATTAGTATTAGTAGTAGTAGTAATACTATCACAATATTTTTTCGTTAGTCCTCACAGCAATTAATACTTAGCAGCAGGGGTAAAAGTGCTTGGGAACGCGGGGGGACGCCGTTCCCCATCTCCAAAAAATGTGTATGGCGTCCCCCCAGTTCCTAAGAAATTACAATGGGCAAAGATAGGCATGGAGGACGGCGTGGTGTCATGCCGCTACCTACCGTCCCCCTAACCCTTTCAGATTCACTTTATCCCGGCTTAGCAGGAAATCGATAGCAGAGTTAGTAGGACGTAGGGTGGTCCTAAATTTTTGATTTCCGAATTTCTTTGGACGAGCCTCCTAAAATGGTTCCATGTGGGACTAAATTAAGCCAGGAGAAAAGTTAGCTCCAGTGAATAATATTAAATGGTGCCTCAAGCGACCTAAAGTTTGGAATCCTATTACTATACATAGAACATGGGGAAAATCTGGAATAAACTCTTGTAATTTAGAAACCTTTAAGGGAATGCGAAAAATCCCTGGATAATGGGACTAGAAAAAGAGACACACCTAATTTTGTATAGTATTGGCATGGCGGCTATCTTGAAGTCCGCCATCTTGGATTCAGATCAAAATTCTTAAATTGCAAGAGGGTCATGTGATCGTTTTGAGGTAGCGTTTTACCAGAAACACAAATCTGGCAGTATTGTAAAGATAGCTTTAGTCGTGTAAGAATTATTACCTATGAAATGATTTCGGGAATGAAACTTTTGTTTAACCACCCCCCCAAAAAATGTTATTTTAGTTCAAATGTCAGGGTTAACTTTTGAATATTTCAATTTTCTTTTAGTATGTTTTAATGAAAAAATGCAAGCTGCGGATACAACCATATTATATGTCGAAAAGGAATTTATTTAATTGGTAGTGCCAATGAACAGATTTTGGGAAGTAAATTACCATCAAATAAGCAAGTGTTGAGTGTCATTTTCTACAACTTGAGAACGGTAAATCTGACAGTGAGGGAAAGTGCACGATTAACTGTTAAAGAAACTGAGGTATTTTGGCAAAAGGCAAAGATCTCGGTAAAGGATGCCGAACGCAGTGTTGACAAATTTATTATATTGTATGAGAAATGGTGAGCATTACAGAAGAACAATGAAACGTCGAGTGAAGTGCAAAGGCAAAAAGAAGTAGTCTTCTCAAATATCTTGCCTGATTTATTTGATATAGCACACACTAATGCTATAGGTATAATTGAAATCAAAAAAGATAGAAAGTTTCTTTTGTCTCAAAGACAGAAGGGACGAGGTCAACGGTTCTTGCATTCTGCTAAAGCAGAAGTTCCAAAAAAATCATCTATACCTTCCTTGTAGAAACCACATTTATGAATTAGTTTTAAAATGTGTATTTGATAAGTGTTGTGTTTGGTTTGCAGCTGGACAGGACGTTCCTCTATTTAAGCGTTTCTCAGAACGAGTGGTCTAAAATAAGTTGCACTAACTTTCTTCCAGGAATTCATGATGATGATGTAAGTTCGACTGCTTACACTTTGGTTCGAAACAGACGTTATGATCCAAGAATTGATAAGAATCTTACTGATTTTGTAATTTTCGTATATAATGAGTCGAAGTTAATTAATCTATACCAAAAGCCATCTCGAATTATAGCATCAACCCGGATATTGTTATCTTTTAGGTTGCAGCAAATACTGATTTCTGTACAATGCATTAATTTCAATCATCTAATTATAATAGTGCAAAATTTTGAAAATCAATCAATGTTGCAAAATAATACTAGCTCAAAACCAAACTAGTAATAACCGAAACCAAGACAATCATATTCCAATCCGAAATATCAATGTGCGTGAAGAGTGAAGTCCTAATGTAAGAAGTAATGATAGATTCAATTATTCCAGTAATAGAACCGAACCCAATTCCAGAAGAAACAGAAATATTAATCGTACAGCATTTAATCAGGCAAACAGTATATCTAATTTTTCTCGAAATTGATAACTTCATAGCTGGCAGAAATTCTCAAAATATAAACCAAAGAACTTTAGAAATTCATAATATACAGAACAGTACTCAAGATAAGAAGTACGGTAATGCCATTCAATGTAACCTAATCGAATCGTTTGCTAATGTAACCTAAGCTAAAGTTTTGGGAACAGGTCAAAACTCCCACAGCCATAACCCCCCCCCCACTCAAGAAATGCCAAAACGCCCACACAATCGGTCATAACTCGCACACAAACGGACAAATCTCCCAAATGCACGAACGGCCATAACTCTCACAGCCAAAAACCCACACTAATAGTCGGTCATAACCTCCAACGGTCAGAACTCACACACAAATGGACAAAACTCCCATACATAGCAACGGTCACAATCCCCATATAAATGGACAAAACCCCCACACAAATGGACAAAACTCCCACATGCAGAAATTGTCACAACTGCCACACAAATGGACAAAAACCCCACTTAATCGGACAAATCTTCCACATTCTGAAATGATCCTGGTTCCATGTCTTGCCCTTGTACTTTTAATAACATTTTTTATTCCACTGAAACTGATGTTGCAACTATTCTTCTTGCACTGTTTTCTAACGAAAGAAATACTAAAGTTGGCGTCATAAAGAGCCGCAACAAATACGTGCAATCACGATCATTTCAGAGTGAGAGGGAATTGTCCGATTGTGTGGGGGTTTTGTCCATTTGTGTGGCAGTTGCAACAATTTCTGCATGTGGGAGATTTGACCATTTGTGTGGGAGTTTTGTCCATTTATTTGGGGATTATGACCGTTGCTATGTGTGGCTGTTTTTTCCATTTGTGTGGGAGTTATGACCGATTGTGTGTGCGTTTTGACATTTCTTGAGTGTTGGAGTTTTGGCTGTGGGGATTTTGATCGTTCGTGCGTTTCGAAGATTTGTCCATTTCTGTGGGAGTTATGACCGATCATGTGGGCGTTTTGACATTTCTTGAGTGTGGGGGTTTTTGCTGTGGGGGTTTTGGCTGTGGGGATTTTGACCTAGACCCAAAGTTTTGGCGTCCGTCAAAAACATATTCCATTAATTCTTGTTTAGTTTCACTTTGAATATAGTTATGATTTAATTTGTAATTCGTACTTTGTAAGGAACAATATTTCCGATGGAAGAAATGAAGTTTTCAATTTTGGTATCAAACTTGTAGAAACAGGACACCTCAGGAAGACTACAGGAAAATTTTAGGACTGGTCATCATTTTCTTGGGTGGTATACCTCCTCGAGGCGTTTTCTTTCGTATGCCTGGAACAACTTACCATGCAGGGTGGAAGGGAAAAGCAATCTACTGTTTAAAAACATTTCTCTTTCGCTAACAATTTCGTTTAACGAAGCAAATAGCATCCCATTTACCATTACAAGACCTGCAACTTTTGAAAGGTTTATACAGTTATAGACAAATGGATTCTGAATTCACTCTCTAAATTTTCTCGCCGTCTCTGGTACTTGGCAAAGGAACACGTAGTTTTTTATATGTACTTAGCATTATGAAAAAAATGATTGAAAGAATGAAAACTGTAAGGGGAAACCGTGAAACAGCAAAGAGGTTTGATTCAATAGATGATACGATAAAAATTCTTGTGAAAAGAGAAATCAATCGTTTTGTTAAAATAAACACAAATTTTCCTCGAGAGATTTAAAATACCTAAAGGGTTTCTTGAGTGTGATAAGATTTCATGGTCAAATAATAATGACTATTAAATTAATTCACGTAACAAACGATGCAGCAGAAAGAGAAGTGAAACTAATAGAATATTACAACAACGTTCTTACGAAAAATGAGGAACAGAAAGAGTTTCTTTTGAGAATAGTGAAGGTCCACAGATAATCTTTTCTTAGATGTTACCGAAGTGAACTGTGTAGCAAATAAGATTGAAAACTTCTTCCAAGTTATAATTTTTCTCTTTCCTCACAATGGACTGTGAGTCATCATGATGTAAACTTCTTTTTAGTTCATAGCAAAACAAAGATTTAGGTTTTTATAGCAGTTTGTTTCACTTTATGTAAAAAAATTCAAAATTCTTACAAATATGTTGCCTATAACTACAATAAGAAGCATTTCGTTTTTCATGTGTAATGACTCTTACATGATTATAGGTATCTTGAAAATAATGCCAGATTTGTGCTTCTGGTAAAACGCTACCTCAAAACGATATGTCCTGTGACCCTCTTCCTGTCTAAAACTTTTTACCGAATTCAAGATGGCCGCCATGATAATGCTATACAGAATTAGATTGGTCTGTTTTTTTAGTTCCATTATTCAAGATAACTTCCCATTTCCTTAAACCGTTTCTAAATTACAAAGGATTCTTCCAGATTTTCTCCATATACTACGTATTGTAATCGGTTTCAAAACTTTAGGTCGCTTGAGGCACCATTTAAAATTATTCAATGAATCTAGTTTTTCTTTTTGCTTAATTTAGTTCCATATGGAACCATTTTAGAGGGCTCGGCCAAGGAAATTCCTACATTTATTTTTCCCCATATAAATAAGGACCACCCTAGTAGGAGAGCTACTCTTTATTTATAAAAATCGTAATTTGGCAGTTATTAAAAGCAGTATTTCTGTCTAGAGATAGAAGAGAGGGGACTATGCAAATTACTATTGTCAAGTATAAAAATGAAACCTGTGTTCAACACTGACTACGTATCATTCAAGGTTTTTTTTTAAAAAAAAAGCGAAATGCTTATACCTTTTAAAAGTAAAATTAATATAATTACTAAAAAATACATTCATTGAAAAATTCATGGTTAGCAAGTGCAGCCTCTTAAATCCACTTGAGAGCGTTCGAGTGCAAATTCAAGTAAAGTTAACGTATGGAAGACCCAGGTTCGATTCCCGTTGGGAGTTAATGTGATTCGAATTCGACGTTAATCAGTAGGTCCAAGTATAATATAGCTTCGCTGCTGAAAGGGACGTTAAGCTCAAAATCAACTCAAGAAAAGGTAAAACAATGAGAAAGTTTTCAACTGTTTTGGAGTATTCAATTCTATTTTAATTAAACTACATACAGTATTTAATAATGGAAGCATCGTCAGAAATACAATATCCAATAAAGCAAACTTTTCGAGTAGGGTTTGTCTGAAGATACATACAGATATTGAAAATAGTTTAAAAGGGTGCATAATGTAGAAATACTATTTTATCGCGTATGAACTTGAGGCTTCTAGAACAGCAAGTTCTGACCAGACATTAACATCGCAGAACCAGAATATGATCAAGGAATGAACTAAACAATAATTTCCAACTTTACCCAGTGTAAATAAAGTAGCATTGAAACCCATTTTATCCGTGTATACCTGAGCGTCATGGGGGGTTGTAACTCCTATAAAATTCCCCTTGGATCCACGCCTGTTGAAACCAAT
Source organism: Thermobia domestica (assembly GCF_964235325.1). NCBI lineage: Eukaryota > Metazoa > Arthropoda > Insecta > Zygentoma > Lepismatidae > Thermobia > Thermobia domestica. The sequence goes on along the minus strand of NC_137461.1, from coordinate 53,721,371 downwards.
TCAAATTTCATAACTTCACACACGGCACAATCAACCCTGAATCTATTGAAATCTTACTACATAATAATTATCGAGTGTCTACTCTTTTTTTATTAAAGCTCATAGTATATTCTATCATAATATAAATTGTCACTCATGTGGTGTGCGCTAATGTAACTAGGGATGCGCACGAGACAAGATTTGTGGTTGTCTCGTCTCGAAAATGTGTTGTAAAAGTGATGTCTCGACTCGAAAAATGTATATTTCTCTATTGGAAGAGCCATGTCTCGACTTGAATTTTCTCAGGAAAATCATGTCTCGATTCGTATCGTGCGCATCCTTAAATGTAACTCATGATAAAAATGTTTTGTTTTCAAATAAAATGAAACGGTTGAGGTGGATGTTGTCAAGTAGAAGACATGCAATATATTAAATCGCCTCGCAACCTACTTGGCCACACATTTAGGTTACACTCTTCAACCTTTTTCCCAAGTTATCTAAAGTATCAGCTAATCTTAAATTCGCATTGCCGATTCGGGTTTTCTAACAAGAATTATTATGTTGCAACTTAATTTGGATGTAAAATCCTGACTTAATTAGCATTTAAGAACATTGCAGTGTGCATTAAAATCATGACAGAAATATAGTTAAATCTCAGTTTCAAATTTCATGTCTACCTTGCATCCAAATACTTGTACTGTCATTTGTTTCAATGTTGGTAGGAGCCGAAAGTTCCAATTGATCCCAATCTTTCGCTTTAATTCCCTCTATTTGTTCGTAAAATTTTAAAGAAATATTATTACTAAAAAGTAACACTTCCGAAGCGTAACACTCCGATTTCGATAAAATTTGAAAGGTAGATAGTACACATGAAATAAACGAATACGGATTTCTTATTTTCTGCGGAAAAATGGTTTTAAGGGACAAAAGCCCCCACCCATAATTTTGAAAGTTGACGCCCGAAAGGCAAAAACCAAGTAAACCGAAGTAAACGAAATTTTACACACATATTGTATACATAAAATAAGGGAATACGTGTTTCGTATTTTCCTGGAGAAAACGGTTAGGTGGGGAACGGACTCCTCCAAAACAAAAGTTAAGGCCCGGAAGGCAAGAGGAAGTGAATCGAAGTGAATGAAATTGTGTACAGATATTGTAGACATAAAATGAAGGAATACGTTTTTCTTGTTTTCCGTAGAAAAAGAAAACCGTTTAGGTTGGACACAGACACCTCCAGAACTTTGATTGCGAAATATCAAAACTGCTAATAAGAGTATGTCAGAAGTGCTTGAAAGACATGAAGAATTGAAACAACACACTGTGTAGGGACAATAAGCAAAAAATGAATCCGGCTTTTCTTTTATTTTCTGCGGAAAAACGGTTTTAGGGGGCAAATGCCTCCACAAAAATTTAAAATTTAACGCCCAAAATGCGAGAAGAAGTGCACCGAATTGAATGAAATTGTGTGCATATAGTGTAGATGTAAAATGAGATAATTGGGTTTCGTATTTTCCGAAAAAAAAGCGGTTGAGTGAGGCACGGATCTTATAAACTGTTGATTACGGAATATCAAAAGGGCAAATAAGCATACGTCAGAAGTTCCTAAAGAATATGGAGAATTGCAACGAAACTTCGTAAAGGCTATTATCAAAACAATATATGAAACGTGTTTTAATTTTTGCGGAAAAACCGTGTTGGGGCCTAAGCCCCATCCGACAAAAAAGGGAAATATTACCGTAATAGAGCAGGAAGAAGTGGACCCAAGCAAAACAAACTTGTGTGTAGATATTATATAGACCATATGTAAAATAAGTCCTATCGTTTTTCTCAAGTGTCCCTATCCGGTTTGCTTCAAATTTGACAGATCAACAGCAACATGGAAATAAATCGACATGTGTTTTTGTTTATGCGGAAAAACATTGCAAGGGTTAAAGGTGCCTCCTGAAATACTATAAAATACGCTACATTGTTTGCGCTTGCTGTTACTTTATCTGCCAAATTTGAAAAAATCGGATGGAGACACGACACTTGTGAAACACAGAAGGCCATATTTTACACATCCAATATCTACATACAATTTCATTCGGTTCGGTCCACTGATACCGCCACTCAATGACTCGGTTCACTCAATAGTTTTTTTTTCCTTTCAGGAAACTACGCAACACGTATTCCCCATCTTACCTCTACAATATTAGTGCACATATCATTCACTTCGGTCCACTTCTTCTTGCCTTTTGGGATCAAATTTCAAAATTTTAAACGAGGGCTTGTGACCCAAAAACCATTTTTCCTTTGAAAATAAAAAAAACGCATTCGTTTACTTTTTCCCTATTGTTCATACACAAAGCTTCGTCCAAACTCTTCATGTCCTTCATACACATCTGACATACTGTTAGTAGCAGTTTTGATATTTCGTGATCATAGGTCTTGAGGGGTCAGTGCCCTACCCAACCGTTTTCTCCAGAAACACACGAAACCCATATTCCCTCATTTTATGTGTACAATATCTGCGTACAATTTCATTCACTTTTGTTCACTTCTTTTCGCCTTTCGGAAGTCAACTTTCAAAATTTTGTTTGAGAGCTTCTGCCCGCTAAAACCGTTCTCCCGCAGAACATAAAAAATCCGTATTGATTTACTTTCTGCGTATTGTCCATACACAGAGTTACGTTTCAATTCTTCATGTCCTTACACATCTGACATACTGTTACTACCACTTTTGATTTTTCGTGATCAAAGGTTTGGAAGGGTACGTGCCCCACACTACCGTTTTTCCAGGAAAGTACGAACCTCGTATCCTCATTTTATTCTGCAATATCTGCACAATTTCATTCACTTCGGTGGGGGCTTTTGCCCCGGAAACCAATTTTCCCCAGAACAAAAAAACGTATTCCTTTATTTTTTGCGTATTGTTAATACACAAAGTTATGTTGCAATTTTTAATGTCGTTTGCACACATCTGACATACTGTTACTAGCATTTTGATATTTCATGATCAAATGTTTGGAGGGGTTCGTGCCCCATCCAACCCTCTTTCTTGGAAAACAGGAAACCGTATTCCCTCATTTTACGTCTGCGATATCTGTGCACAATTGCACTCACTTCGGTTCACTTCTTTTTGTCTTTCGGGAGTCAAATGTGCAAATTTTGGGTCGGAGCTGTTGTCCCTGATACCGTTTTTCGCAGAACATAAAAGAACCCGTATTCCTTTATTTTTTGCGTATTATCCATACAAAAAGTTTCGGTGCAATTCCTCATGTACTTTACACACATCTGCCATACTGTTACAAACACTTTTCATTTTTTGTGGTCAAAGGTTTAGAGGGGTTGGTGCCCAACCCAATTGTTTTCTCCAGGAAAATACGAAACCCGTATTCCCTTATTTTGTCTACAAAATGCGTGCAAATTTTATTAACTTCGGTTGAGTTCTTTTTGCCTTTCGGGCGTGAACTTTCAAAATTTAGGGTGGAAGCTTTTGCCCCCTAAAACCGTTTTTACGCAGGATAAAAAAAAACCGTATTAGTTTACTTTTTGCGTATTGTCCATACACAAAGTTGTGTTGCACTTCTTCATGTCCTTTACACACATCTGACATACTGTTAGTAGCAGTTTTGATATTTCGTGATCAAAGGTTAGGGGGGTCCGGGCGGCACCCAACCCTTTTCCCCAGCAAAATACCAAACCTATATTCCCTCATATTATGTCTACAATATCCATGGACAATTTCATTCACTTCGGTTCACTTCTGTTTGCCTTTCCGGCGTCAACTTTCATAATTTTGGGTCAGAGCTTTTGCCCCTTAAAACCGTTTTTCTGCAGAAAATAACCCTTATTTATTTATTTTCTGCGTATTGCCTGTACATAAAGATTCGTTTCAATTCGTCATTTTCTTTACACAAATCTGACATACTGTTACTAGCACTTTTGATATTTCGTGATGAAAGGCTCTGAGGGTTCCGTGCCGCACCCAACTTTTTTCCAGGAAAATACGAAACCCGTATTCCCTCATTTTATGCCTACAATATCTGTGCAGAATTTCATTCAATTCGGTTCACTTCTTTTTGCCTTTCGGGGGTCAATTTTTAAATTATTTGTTGGGAATCTTTGCCCCCTAATGCCGTTTTTCCACAGAACATAGAAAAACCGATATTCATTTATTTTTTACGTATTATCGATACAAGAAGTTTAATTTCAATACTTCATGTCCTTTACACACATCTGACAGACTGTTACTAGCACATTTGATTTTTCGTGATCAAAGTTTGGGACGGGTCCGTGCCCACCCAACCGTTTTCTGCATTAAAATACAAAACCCGTATTTTCATTTTACGTCTACACTATCTGTGCCCAATTTCATTCTCTTCGGTACACTTTTTCTTACCTTTCGGGCATCAAGTTTCAAAATTTTGGGTCGGAGCTTTTGCCCCTAAATCCGTTTGTGCGCAGAAAACTAAAAGAGCCCTATTCCTTTATTTTTGCGTATTGTCTATACAAAAAGTTTCGTTGCAATTCTTCATGTTTTTTGCGCAGTTCTGACATACCGTTAGTAGCACTTTTGATATTTGGTGATCAAAAATTTGCACTGGTCCGTGCCCCACCCAACCGTTTTTTTTCCAGGAAAATACCAAACTCGCATTCCCTCCTTTTACGTCTGCAATATCTGTGCACAATTTCATTGACTTTGGTTCAGTTGTTCCTGCCTTTCAACTGTTATCTTTCACCATTTAGAGTGGGGTTTTTATATTAAAACTTTACATTATGTAACTTTTCCTTTTTTATGAGATTCTTTTTTTGGGTGGGGAGGAGAGAAATGCTTTCCTCTGATATCTGTTTCTTGCCATTCATCTTGTTTGAACTGCTTAAGTAAGATCATTTTGTAACTTTTGATCTCATCCAACTCCGTCACGATTATAAAATTGTCATTCTTAACAATTTGTTTTATTCTCTTATTTGGAGTTTGCCACACTGATATATTTGTTACAAAATTGAGATTTGGTCCAACTCCTTTCGAATTCGGAACCAACCCAACCGCCGAGCTTTTTGGGTTGCCTGCTATTGCAGGAAAACGAGAAATGCAGGTGGTAATGCACTTTTGGAGTCGTGTATACAAATGTGGACAAATTCATGCAAATTTGTTGAATTACTGTATTTCCTAAATTTTGTTGAAGAGAGCTAGTCATTTGTGAGACACTACTTGATAATGTTATCATTGAGCAGCATTTATAAGTTGCTTACGATTGTTTACATGACAAGTGAGTAATGATTCATCCAATAATCTGACGCAGCATGAAGACACACCATTTTCAAACGAGGAATGTTTGAATGCAGGAAAAGCCTAAGAGCCAAACAAACTTATCTTAGATAATCGTTGATAAGTTAAAAGCCTCTCTTCATAGGAAAAGGACTTTCTGGAGCAGTTACTGGCTCACTTACGAGTGTCTTATGTGCATGTAGGGTGGTTCAAGTGCATTTTTTCTGTTTGCTTGAAGCGTATTCTTTGAATTGTTTTGAAATGTGATTTTGGAGGAATGGGTAAGAGAAAAGACGTGTCAACAAAACAACAAGCGGTAATTTGGACACTTTTGAACTTGAAAAGCGTCTTCAGTGCATCGTATGTTACAAGATTTCCACAAATCTTAAGAAATGGGAATGTGCTGTCACTAAAACGTAAAGGTGCTGTGCATCTCTATCAGCCTATGCAAACAGATTGTTGGTAAGGGAATCAAGAAAAGAGTAATCGAGAAACTTCTACATAGCTACAGGGAATGCTCGCTAATGCTGGTGACCATGTTTCACCGAGAACTGTTCGTCACCGATTGTTTAAGAGGGGGCTGAAAGCATTGGCGTAACTAGGATATTTTGCTAGATGTGGCCGAGGCCCCTTATTTCTGAAAATTGGAAGAATGTTCTCGAAGACCTTGTTATAATGTTTTTATTATTATTATTATTTCCTTCTGAGTCCCCTTACTCTGCACTCATTATCACCTCTTCAAGTAATTTTGTTCTCCTATTACTACACTGTCATGTAACAGTTCAGTAAAAAATCTACATTACATCAGAAGTTTGTTTAGAATTGTATACTTCCTATATTCTGTTGCTAATAAATAACGTAAAATCTACTCTAATTATGAGAGCTCATAATTTTTATTAGTTTTACAAGTGCAATTTTCAGCGAAATCACATTATTCGTACACAATCATATTAAATTTGTAGTGAAAGCACCGCATTTATCTAAAGCAACATTTCTAAACTTGGTAGTAATTACAAATTTCTATTACATAAGTTACAATTTATATGTCTACAAAAAAAATCTACATCTCTTATATAAACAAAGTCGACATTAAAATTAGTTCCCTTAAAGATTCTGAGCGGGTGTTGTCTACAACTTCAAAATATAAAAAATAATTAACTATATAAAATTTAAGCTACCCATTCATACACTGCAATATTTTTAAATATTAATTTTAAAGCATATTTCATAATTGCTTAAATTCCAGCTAGCTACACATTTTTGTGATTTTATAAGCAATATATTCAGCGTTTTGCAGCATACATTAGACACCTCTTGTATATTCCTGGATTACATATGAGCTTCGTAGCGTACTGTTATAGTTGGATCGTTGGTATCAACCGTCAAAAAATATGGTTACAGCCAGAGGGCACCCACAGAGGGGTCCACTGGATCCGGACTCTCAGAAAATCTTATTTTTTTTAAAAAAATAATTGTTTTGTTTGTATCTGGGGGCACTCATGGAAAGTCCATCCGATCTGGACCGCATGCAATCTTGGTAACTTGACAGACATTTGTGTACTTTCTTAATAAAGTTATACTTGCTTTAACAGTGAAATTATTAATGTAGCTTAAAGATTTGATCTTACAGTATATCTGTAGATATTGAGTTATTTCCCCAAGTACGTTTTCCTCAAGCCCAGAAAATGTGGCACATTTCCTCAAGTGCCTTATCTTGATATTGATCATGAACTAGAAATCCAAGACAGGGATACAAATCTTGGCAATAACCAGAACGGGGGATATGATTTTCATACGTGATAAAATAAATGCAATACTGCCACTGGTTAGATAAAATTTTACTATTAAATTTTAAGAATGAAAGTGATCCAATGCCAAAACCACGAATGTGCAAATTTTGCTTTTTTAACCTAAGTGCAGTTTCATATTTGGGGCACACAGATTCCAATATCAAGGTCCCATTTGAGAAACATGAGTATATTAGTAGTTATCGTCAATTCCTAAACCATGTACCTAAGTCTATATAATGATTTGTCGTGGTAAGTTGATTATTAAAATGCTTATAACTCAAAGTTAGCACATTCGCGGTTTTGGCATTGGATCGACTTTATATCAAAGGACATTGAATATTCCTCAACTATATAGACTACACAAGCTTTCAATTTAGGATTCAATCATAGCTGTTTGCACATTTTTAGTATCTCGTTTTTGAATTAACTCTGCATCTGAAACATTCAAAACAATAGTTTTTTTTATATTTAATAAATAATTACAGGCGATATTGTTTAAAATAAATTGTTCTATACGCATGATTGACTCAGTAAATCGCATTAATTTCTTGGATTGGGTATAATTCGAATGAGCTCTATTGAAGAAACTACAGTATTGAAAACAAAACAATATGGTCATACAGATATCGATAAAACGGAGTCACAATATTATTTTCAATATTTATCATTGTTTTGCCCAAATCATGTTTATGTATCACAAGATCTTTTGGTCTAGTTGAGAGAATGAAATACAGAATAGATTTCCTGTAAATAAAACCCTAGGATTGCTACCCATGAATTATTTATTAGCCTATTATGTGTTTAATAATAATAATGTTATGACCTCATAAATTTATCTTGTTATACTCAGCACATAAATATAACATATCCAAACTCTTACTATTGTACTTCTTAGTGCTTCCCATGTTCTATAAATCAAAATAATGCCTTTCGCGTATTTTAGATTTATTTAAAAATGCACAATAACATCAATTCTACGTCGAATGGCAAAAAAAAACCTGATAATCTCATTAGAATTTGCATTGTTTTCAAATGATGAAAATGAATTTAAATAAATAAATAGGTATTATGGAGCTTCTTTTGGGGTACGACATAACTGTAAGTTCCCGACAGTTACAGCTTTAAATCACTGAACACATAAGCGATTTTAATGAAGGAAATAATGTTTCTTCTGAGTGCAAGGTCTTAAGCGCTCAATGAAACTTATTTACTTTCAATTTCAGATACAACAAGAACTTTTATTTTACTCTGAAAGATTAACAAATAAAAGAAAATTTGGGAAAAAGCCGGCCAGGAAAGTATCATCTTAACAATATATATATATATATATATATATATATATATATATATATATATATATATATATATATATATATATATATATACAGGGTGGGCCATTTTAATTAATCCACGGAAATATCTGAAAAATGATAAAACATAGAAGAAATTTTTGAAGTACACGTTATATATTGCTAAGGGGGAAAACCAATTCCGCCAAAAGTACCCCTCCCCGCCTCCCCTAAATGGGGGTAACGGGGGGTAACTTTGAAATGTCAAATGGGAACATGGGTCGAGTAATACCTTGTTCGAAAGGTCTTGGAAAACTAAGTAACGCTGTACCAAAAGATGTTTCATATTGTGCACCAGTTTCAGAATGGCCGCCATAATATGGTTCGGAAACTCCAGTACCCGTAGAATGAAAACCATGGAAGGTAAATGAATGGAACAAAATTGAAATACGTAAATATCGTAGGACATATAATTTTAATAGGAATCGATGTAATCCCTGTGATCCCAGTGGCCTCCCTGAAGGGGTCTTGTGGGTTAACTTCAAAATTTCAATGTCCGACCGGACAACGGTTCGGGCGTACGCTTGACCTACCCAATGCTGTTTGGAAGGCAGACTTCATGCATAGAGAATTGGTGCACTAAGTTAACGCGGATGGCCACAAGTTACATTTTGATTAACTATTAGCATTCATGTCATATTGTGAGCTTGAGGGACGAAACGGTGTGTACGTATATCCCCGAAATGCTTTCTGAATAACCAGCACGCATTGCATAAAAGTTTCTCTTTTTTTAGTCACTACAGCGTCATCCTTACAAACAAATGTTTCAACCACACCATACCTATTTGTAAGGTTAGCCTTAATTTACGAATTAAAGTAGAGTTCTCGTTTGAACTTTCACTTTACTTTCCACCCCACTCACATACAGAGCGCAGGGAGAGATTATTTTGCAGGACTTAGATTTCTCTCTATACATTATGGCAATTTTACTCTAATATTTTTATCTCTGTTGTATTATTCTCGAGCTTTGGAACGCCTCCGTGGTTTTCCTATTTAATTTTCGTTATTTTCATTTATGTCTAACCGTATTCATACTATGGGCACTAGACGTTTTCTTAGACAGTCACCATGTCTTTGCGATCATTTTGAAAACGGTGTCTCATGTCGAAAATTTTCTTACAGAAGCTGTTTGATATTAATTTGTCTATGTAACGTGATGTTACTCGCTTCAAGCTGCTATTTGAAATTTTCAAGTTGGCCCCGGATACCTTTCTGTTGGCCCTTGGAGTCACCCCGACAACACCTCTCGATGTTCCTTACGTCAGTTAGCTACTCAAGTTTTCCTTTGTTGATTTATCTCCAATCGCTTTCATCCTACGGGTACTAAACCTTTTCTCTGACACGGATACTATGTTTCGGCGGCCTTTTGAGAACACTACCATTTCACATCAATCGTTTTCTCCTGCAATGTGTTAGATTATGCAAGATTTATCGAACGAGGTACCACTCGACTCATGTTACTATTTGAAATTTTGAAGGTAGCCCCCAAGACCCCTTTAGGGAGGCCACTGGGATCACAGGGACCACACCGTTCGATATGCCCTATGATATTTACGTATTTCAATTTTGTTCCATTCATTTACCTTCCATGGTTTTCACACTACGGGTACTGGAGTTTCCGAACCATATTATGGCGGCCATTTTGAAACCGGTGCACAATATGGAACATCTTTTGGTACAGCGTTACTTAGTTTTCCAAGACCTTTCGAACGAGGTATTACTCGACCCATGTTCCCTTTTGACATTTCAAAGTTACCCCCCGTTACCCCCATTTAGGGGAAGCGGGGAGGGATACTTTTGGCGGAATTGGGTTTCCCCCTTAGCAATATATAACGTGTACTTGAAAAATTTCTTCTATGTTTTATCATTTTTCAGATATTTCCGTGGATTAATTAAAATGGCCCACCCTGTATATATATATATATATAGTAATTATCATCTTTTAGTAATCTGTTAAGACATACAGACTCGGGATTTGAAACCAAGATCTCACGATTGAAAAGAGCAGCGCAAACTGTTTACCTCACTCTCTTTTAACCTGGTCTTATACAGAACTACTGGTAAGCTTACGTGTCAACTATATAGGTTAGTAACAGTCGTTTTGACATATGATTAGCGTCATACTAAAGGCCTAACTACTGCAGGAAACATATGTTAGTCGAACTCTTTAGTATGGCACTAATAACGCGTCAAAACGACTCTGCATAAGGCCCAGAAACTTTGATCAATGAACTAAAATTTGAATTAAAATATCAAAAGTGATAATAATGTATAATTTATTCAACAAATATTGGTGAAACATGGTTCTAACAGTGTCAATAGAAACGAGGCAATTGATTAATGTAACTTCTCATTGTCCGTGTGACTTGTTCCATATCACAATATTTTACCCAGCACTTTTAGATTTAAGGGATTCAAAGGATAAATCTGTGTAGTGATTTGTTTCTACAGATTCTGATTTGAGATTTGTTTCTAAAAAATAGTTCAATGAATTGATTGTGAAAGAGACATTTCATACTGTGCAGATAACCTTACGTTCCTTTTGAGCTGTATTAATATAAAACATGTAACACTATTTGAAGTTTTGTTCAATAAAGTATGATTTTATTTGAGATCCTGCAACCCTAGTTAAAGCAACAGCTCAAATAGCCAACACCGAAAATCACCCCTCTTCTTTCTTGTATTAATTAAGAATTTCAGAAGTTGTTCTCCTTTTGGTTAATGATCATCAGATTAAGATCAGATTAAGATGAAAGATAAGTACTTGAGGAAATGACACAATTTGGGTAAGTTGGGGAAATAGACAATTGAGGAAATAACCCTATTTCACATCTGTATTCTTTCCTTTCTTATATATATATATATATATATATATATATATATATATATATATATATATATATATATATATATACATATATATATAGGGTGTCTATAAGGTATATATAGGGTGTCTCAAAAGTCCCATACCACCCCTATTAAAATCCAAATGGATGTACTTTCAGCAAATTTGATGTTGTAGGTGAATTTAAGGGTTAGGGGGACACGTTCTTGCGTAGGTTACGCGGACGGCCGCCATCTTGAATTTAACATTTTTATTACAAACACTTCGTGGGTCATGTGATACATGACCATAGGCTAAAATTTCAACAGAAAACCCAATCTGAAGTCGAAATGCATTTATCTTTATATGGTAAACAGTTATCCACAATTGAAGGTTTAAATTTACTGCGTTCCTTTTGTGTTGCAGGTTGTGAATCATGCCGTTAACGAGGGACGAAATCATCCAGATCATCAAAATGTGGGGCGGGAGGAGCGCCCACTCAGTGGCTGCCGATTTCAATGCGCGTCATTCACAACGAGCACCTGTATCGCATGTTGTAGTGGCACGTTTATTGACCAAATTCGAGGAAACGGGAACAGTTTTGGATAGACACCGTAGTGGACGGCCAAGGACAGCCAGGGACGAAGAAACAGTTACTGCCGTGCTGGTCTCCTTCACGAAGTCGCCGCAGCGAAGCACACGTCGTTTAGCAATGCAGTGTGCCGTGATTCACAGTTCAGTGCACAGGGTGCTCCAAAGGTATAAGTGGCAACCATATTAGATGCAATTGCAGCAACATTTCTTGGAGAACGATCCCGATTGTCGTGTCCAGTTTTGCGAGTGGGCTATTGAGTAATTGATGGTAAATCCACTGTTCGCTATGCAGACACTTGTTTCGGATGAAGATCATTTCTACGTAAGTGGTGAGGTCAATAGGCAAAACATGCGCTATTGGTCCCGTCACAACCCCGCTTGGACAGATCCCTCGAAAATGACCGGTGCACTGAAAACTATGGTATGGGCAGGCATATGGGGAACAAAGATACCTTGCATTGTTGCAGGGAAGCATAATGCCGGCTCTGATGTCCGAGGTTGGTACCTTCCCCAGGTTCTTCCAACAAGATGGTGAACCTCCCCATTACGGCATCCAGGTGCGTCAGCTCCTGGATGAACTATTCCCTGGGACTTGGATTGGTCGACGTGGACCAGTGGAATGGCCTGCCCGATCACCAGACTTAACCCTCCTTGACTTTTACCTATGGGGACATGTGAAGGCTATGGTGTTATGCTGTGAAAATTCTTGATTTTTGCTATCTGGAACAACGTACCATGGTTGCCTGTGAACAAATATCCCCAGAATACGTGTCCATGGCAATTAGGAGAAGCGTCCTAACACGTGCATTGCCCAGCATGAACAACATATTGAGCACATTATGTAATACGAAAGTCACAACTGCAATTGTGGATAACTGTTTACCATATAAAGATAAATGCATTTTGAATTCAGATTAGGTTTTCTGGTGAAATTCTAGCCTATGGTCATGTATCACAAAACCCACGTAGCGTTTGTAATAAAAAAAGTTAAATTCGAGATGGTGGCACCAAATTGGCGGCCGTCCGCGTACCCTACACCAGAGAGTGTCCCCCTAACCCTCAAGTTTACCTACCACATCAAATTCGCTGAAAGTAACATCCATTTCGATTTTAGTAGGGATGGGAAGGGGCTTTTGAGACATATATATATATATATATATATATATATATATATATATATATATATATATATATATATAAACAATCTAGTTCTTTAATTTTATCCTCTGAGTATATAGGTCAAGTAGGGGAAGTCGTGCGTTCGAGGGACACAATGTACCAGGTGACATGACACCTACAGTTCTCCTGAATTTCGTACCAATTTTACCTTCCTATCACTGAATTCAGTTTTCTATACTTCATTTTGGTAACATAAAGTAACTGCATATAGAGAGAAACAAGTAAACTGGAAGACAATATGAGCCTTATGCGGAGACGTTCTGACTCGTGATTAGTGCCATTCTAATGAGTTCGACTAACATATGTTTCCTGCATTAGTCAGACCTTTAGTATGACGCTAATCATACGTCAAAAAGACACTGCTAAGGCCCTAGACGTTTTTCGTATATCAAAGTATTTCTTTTTCATGCTGACATTTGGAGAGTTTTCTGGCTGTCCATAAGTGGAAATCGTAAGTAAATGCTCCATCATATTTAATATACTTATGTATCTCTTCTACATTCTGATGACTTTATTTTATTATGTTCTCCTTTCGTTAAATTTACTTTTATTCATAAATAGGGAGAAACAAATATGAAGGGACGAAGTTTTCACATACCAAGGGACAATGATTTGCATATGATGATAACTATTTGATGTAGCCCTAATAAAATTACAATTTTTTTTAACTTAGTTCTATACTTATTGCATTCTATTTTAGCAAATAATGTGATAAAACCAATATTATTTCTTGTTTAAGTAGTAAGGGCATGACCTGATCTAACTTTGCACTTTGACCCCGACATTTGTAACGTCATAGGTCAAAGGTCAAAGACCTTAGCCCGAAGTCAATGACCTAGGGGTACTAAGGACCACCCCCTCTAAATTTTGGTAGGGGTACCTTGGCCCACCCCTAAATTTTGGCAGGGGTACCTAGGACAAACCCCCTTAAATTTTGGAAATATCCAAATCTAAAAACTTGGTGTGGTAGCTTAGGACCATAGTATGTACCTCTATCAGTATTGGGGTCTATGTCGTTCCCTTTCATGGGTAAAAAATTGCCAAAAATTCAAATTTCGGGTTTTTTGACCTAATTTATCCCCTTTGAAGAGGTATTATTACCCTATATGGTTATATGGGCGTATACAGGAGTTCATTACCTTTCATAAGACATGGGTATATTAATGCACCCCTTGAAAATTTTGGGAAGGGTACCTTGGCCCACCCCTTGAATTTTGAAGATTGCCCAATTTACACATTTGGTATTATAGTATTAAACCCTAACATTTATTAAGGCAAATTTGGGTGGTCCACCTCGTTCCCTTTTAGGGGTACAAATTGAAAAAATATAAACGTAAGCAATACGTTGTACCATGTGTTTGGTCTTTTGGCCCAATTTATCCTCTTGGATGAGGTCCTATTACCTTATATGGTTATATGGTTATGTACAGGGGTTTATTTCGTTTCATAATACATAGGTATTTGTGCAACCCTTTAAAAATTTGGGAGGGGTACCTTGGCCCATCCCTTAAATTTTGGAAATTGTCCAATTTAAACATTTGGTATTATAGTACTGGACCCTAACATGTATTATGATAAATTTGGGTGGTCCACGTCGTTCCCTTTTAGGGGTATAAAATTGCCAAGATATAAACGTAAGCAATACGTTGTACCACGAGTTTGGTATTTTGGCCCAATTTATTCCGTTTGATGTGGTCTTATTACTTTATATGGTTATATTGTTATGTATAGGGGTCTATTCCCTATCATAAGACATAGGTACATTTGTGCACCCCTTTTAAAATTTGGGAGGAGTACCTTGACCCACCCCTTAAATTTTACAAATTGTTCATTTTATATATTTGGAATTATAGTACTGGACCCTAACATGTATTACTATAAAATTGGGTGGTTCACCTCGTTTCCTTTCCTGGGTACGAAATTGCCAAATTTTAGTATAACCACGTGTTTTGTTTTTGAACTAATTTATTCCCTTGGATGAGGTCCTTTTACCTTATATGATTACATGGTCATGTATAGGGGTCTATTTCCTATCATAAGACATAGGTACATTGATGCACCCGGGAGGGGTACCATAGCCAATCCCTTAAATTTTGGAAATTTTCCAATTTAAGCATTCGCTATCATGGTACATGACCTCAATATGTATCATGATAAATTTGGGTGGTCCACCTTGTTCCCTATCATGGCTAAAAATTGCCAAAATATAAACATAAGCAATATGTTGTATCACGTGTTTGGTTTTTGGCCCAATTTATCCCGTTTGGTGTGGTCTTATTATCGTATATGGTTATATGGTCACGTATATAGGTTAATTTCCTATCATAAGACGTGGGTATATTAATGCACCCTTTAAAATTTGGGAGGGGTATCTTGGCTCATTAACTCAGTTTTAGAAATTGTTTAATATAAGCATTTGGTATCTTCGTACAGGTCTTCAATATGTACCACTATCAATTTGGATTTTCCACATCGTTCCCTTTCATGGGTAAAGAACTACCAAAAATCAAATTTCGGAGGTTATTGAACCCGTTTGATAAGGATTTAGCACGTTATATGGTTTATTTCCTTCATATGTTTATGTTCCCTTTTAAATTTGGGAATTATCAAATAACAAAATTCGGTAAACGTTTTCTAGGACCCATTGTAGATGTTGGTGTTCCTCTTAAGGCCAAATATTCAAAATTTAAAGGTTATTGACCTATTTTTGTTACGGCTTTATTATTGAATGCGTATAGGATTTATTACTTTCTCATAAGACACGGGTGTATTTGCGTACCAATCTTAAATTTTGGTGGGGTACATTTCTTAATGTCATATCAATAATTGGTAATTGTTCTTAAAATTGGGTAGTATCTCATTCATTGGGTAAATAATTGTCAAATATGAGTATGATCACGTGATCAGTTATTGACCTATGATGGGATTAGGATTCCAGGATATTGGTACATTTAAACTTTGTAGGATAATTTGAGAATTGTCAAATGAAATTGCGTCATTGGTTTTGATTATTCCAGCCAAATATAAACGTAAGCAATACGATGTACCATGTGATTGACCTTGATGAGGTAGTGTACAGGGATTCATTTCCTTTGTTGTGGTACTTCTTAAGTTTAAGTACACACTTGCAGAAAACAGTTGGTTCTACTCAGGTAAAAAATTGACGAACATTATTGACCTTATTGAACATAGGCCTATAATGATATGATTAATTCTAAGACTTAGGTATATCGAGAGAAGTATTCTTTAAATTTGGGAATTGTGATAAACAAAAATTTAGTATGAGGCGTGAAAATTTGAAACAATACTTTGAACTTTAGTCATAGCTCATAGTCTAAGATCATTTGTGGTGATTGATTTGATCTTGAGCTTTAGAAATCTGATAGCTAACCTTATTGAATCTTATGACTCATAGTCTTAAGGGAATACATGCTACAACACTGAAATTTAGTCACAAGGTGATGTGATCTGACACTGGCAAAGTTATTGTTGATGCAATTTGATTGGTTGATCACTATCTTTCGTGCAACCTGATTGGCTGATCACTATCTTTCGTGCAATCTGATTGGTTGATGAATTTCAAATCTTTGATGCATTCAGTTTTGTTTTAACATTAAAAAGTTTTTGAAATGTTTGTTTGAAAATTTATTTTGTTTGAAACTTTGGTTTAACATTTTTTCGTTTGACATTTTTAGTTTAAAAATTTTTGTTTTCGAAATTTTTATTTGAAAAATTTTTGTTTCAAATTTTTCTTTCAAAATTTTTTGATTAAAGATTTTTTGTTTGAAACTTTTTGTTTGTAAATTTTTTATTAAAAATTTTTGAATTTTTTTGTTTGAGATTTTTTGTTTAAAAATGTGTTTTCGAAATTTTTATTTGAAATTTTTTGGGAAATTTTTGTTTAAATTTTTTTTTGAAACTTTGGTTTGAAATTTTTAGTTCGAAAATTTTTGTTTCGAAATGTTTGAAATTTTTGTTTCAAAATATTTTGTTTGAAATTTTTTTATTTGAAACTTTTTGTTTGTAATTTTTTTTCAAAATTTTGTTTGAAATTTTTTGTTTAAATTTTTTTCGTTTCAAAACTGAAAATCTTTTTGTTTGAAATTTTAGTTTAAAAATGTTCGATTTTTCTGTTTAAAATTTTTTGTTTGAACACTTTTGTTTCGAAATTTTTTGTTTGGAAAATTTGGTTTCAAATTTTTAAGTTTATGCACTCATTAGTGAAAAACCGGAACTAGTATCGTTCGAGTTAGTATTCATGATAACGTTTGGTTTGACATTTTTTTAAGTTTGTTCACTTATTAGTGAAGAACCGGAACTAGTATCGTTCGAGTTAGTATTCATGATAACGTTTGGTTTGACTTTTTTTAAGTTTGTACACTCATTAGTAAAGAACCGGAACTGTTTAGAACAAAAGCCTGTGGCAACATTGTTTATCATGGTGTTATAGTACACGTCAAAACTAGGGGATGTACTTGAAATGAAAAAACACAAATCATTGAAATGGATCATTTTATTACCCTGCACTGGTTAGTTACATACATCCATACCAGATAGAGGATCTGGATATTGTCGATACAATGTATTTTGAAGTTCTTGCACTAGTTTGTCTTTAGCGTATAATTTTAATTCCAGTTGAAATCTTTTAAAGTCTATTGGAATATTAATTGGTGGAAACTCAATGTCCATTTCATCACAAATAAACTGTTTACCAATACAAGTGTGCACCCACGAACGTTGTTGACAACCATCACAACATCTAGATACATGTTGTACAATGCATGGCACATTTTTCAAAATAGTTCTTTTTCAGGAATATACTTGTTTTGTTGCACACCTCCACTGCATTTTTTACACACTGGAATAAGTTGATGAATTTGTTCCATTCCGTTTGCGTTAGATACAACATATTGTGAGGTACATGGAATGTACTCTTTTTACGTAACAGCACCATCTTCTCTTCGAGGACTGTTCGCAGCACCACTTCATGATTTGAGCCTAATGATTTGACTATGGTCACATTTAGCTCATCATGAAAATAATCATTCATTTGGTCGATTCATGAACATAATACTTTTCATTCTTCACAGGTCAGTTGTACACCAAATTGTTCTGCTTTGCCCAATCGAATCACAGGTTCAAACGTTGTAGCACTGATACCAATCATCACATGTTTTGTTTGAAATATATTTATTGGATAATAGCTTACGAAAAGGAATTCTTTATCGTTAGAGGTACATATCTTTCCTCCTGAAAAGCACTTGGGCTGACACTGTACTTGCTGATTTCATAGAGTTATTGCTGACGTCATTGGAAAGAATTATGCTGAACTAAATTCAAATTGATGAATTCGACCCAAGAATCTTTGTAACATAAAGATACAGATCCTGTATTTAAGAAACGTAACAGTTCTTCTTGTTTTGATGCTTCCATGAGTAAATATCTTGCTGGTAAAATTATATTCTTATCATTTTCAAGCTTCACTACGATTCTTAATCCAAACTTTGTAGGGATTTTTTGGCTAGCTAAGATTGTATAAGGTACATTCTGTTGTAAATCAGTAATCTTGGTAAATGATTTCATCACATCACGTGTGTTTAGAAACTGCAGACAAGTAGCCATGATGAACTTATCATGAATACTAACTCGAACGATACTTATATATGATGCAAAACTGTTGACGTTGCATTGTCATGTTCTGACGTGTACTATTGCACCATGATAAACAATGTTGCCAGAGGTTTTTGTTTTAAACAGTTCCGGTTCTTTACTAATGAGTGCACAAACTTTTAAAAATGTCAAACCAAACGTTATCATGAATACTAACTCGAACGATACTAGTTCCGGTTTTTCACTAATGAGTGCACAAACTTAAAAATTTGAAACCAAATTTTCCAAAAAAATTTCGAAACAAAAATGTTCAAACAAAAAATTTTAAACAGAAAAAATCGAACATTTTTTAAACTAAAACTTCAAGAAAAAAATTTTCAATTTTGAAACGAAAAAATTTTTAACAAAAAATTTCAAACAAAATTTTGAAAAAAAATTACAAACAAATAGTTTCAAACAAAAATTTTAAAACAAAAATTTTTCAAACATTTCGAAACAAATTTTTAAACTATGAATTTCAAAGGAAAAAATTTCAAACCAAAGTTTCAAACAAAAAATCTTTAAACAAAAATTTCAAAATAAAATTCTAAATTTTGAAAACAAAAATTTTAAACAAAATTTCAAACAAAAAAATCAAAATTTTGAAACAAAAATATTTACAAACAAAAAGGTTCAATCTAAAAATTTTTCAAAAAAAATTTTGAAAGAAAAATTTCAAACAAAAATTTTTCAAACAAATTTTCGAAAACAAAAATTTTTTAACTAAAAATATCAAACGAAAAAATGTTAAACTAAAGTTTCAAACAAAAAAATTTTCAAACGAACATTTCAAAAACTTTTTAATGTTAAAACAAAACTGAATGCATCAAAGATTTGAAACTCATCAACCAATCAGATTGCACGAAAGATAGTGATTAGCCAATCAGGTTGCACGAAAGATAGTGATCAACCAATCAAATTGCATCAACAATAACTTTGCCAGTGTCAGATCACATCACCTTGTGACTAAATTTCAGTGTTGTAGCATGTATTCCCTTAAGACTATGAGTCATAAGATTCAATAAGGTTAGCTATCAGATTTCTAAAGCTCAAGGTCAAATCAATCACCACAAATGATCTTAGACTATGAGCTATGACTAAAGCTCGAAGTATTGTTTCAAATTTTCACGCCTCATACTAAATTTTTGTTTTATCACAATTCCCAAATTTAAAGAATACTTCTCTTGATATACCTAAGTCTTAGAATTAATCATATCATTATATGTTCAATAAGGTCAATAATGTCCGTCAATTGTTTACCTGAGTAGAACCAACTGTTTTCTGCAAGTGTGTACTCAAACTTAAGAAGTACCACAACAAAGGAAATGAATCCCTGTACACTACCTCATCAAGGTCAATCACATGGTACATCGTATTGCTTACGTTTATATTTGGCTGGAATAATCAAAACCAATGACGCAATTTCATTTGACAATTCTCAAATTATCCTACAAAGTTTAAATGTACCAATGTCCTGGACTCCTAATCCTATCATAGGTCTATAACCGATCACATGATCATACTCATATTTGACAATTATTTACCCGATGAATGAGATACTACCCAATTTTAAGAATAATTACCAATTATTGATATGACAATAAGAAATGTACCCCTCCCAAAATTTAAGATTGGTACGGAAATACATCCGCGTCTTATGAGAAAGTAATAAATCCTATACGCATTCAATAATAAAGCCGTATCAAAAAATAGGTCAATAACCTTTAAATTTTGAATATTTGGCCATTAGAGGAACACCAACATCCACAATGGTCCTAGAAAACGTTTACCGAATTATGTTATTTGATAATTCCCAAATTTAAAACGAACATAAACATATGAAGGAAATAAACCATATAACGTGCTAAATCCTTATCAAACGGGTTCAATAACCTCCGAAATTTGATTTTTGGTAGTTCTTTACCCATGAAAGGGAACAATGTGGAAAATCCAAATTGATAGTGGTACATATTGAAGACCTGTACGAAGATACCAAATGCTTATATTAAACAATTTCTAAAACTGAGTGGATGAGCCAAGATACCCCTCCCAAATGTTAAAGGGTGCATTAATATACCCACGTCTTATGATAGGAAATTAACCGATATACAGGACCATATACGATAATAAGACCACATCAAACGGGATAAATTGGGCCAAAAACCAAACACGTGGTACAACATATTGCTTATGTATATATTTTGGCAATATTTTTAGCCATGATAGGGAACAAGTTGGACCACCCAAATTTATCATGATACATATTAAGGTCATGTACTATGATAGCGAATGCTTAAATTGGAAAATTTCCAAAATTTAAGGGATTGGCTATGGTACCCCTCCCGGGTGCATCAATGTACC
This sequence comes from Thermobia domestica, assembly GCF_964235325.1. Taxonomy (NCBI): domain Eukaryota; kingdom Metazoa; phylum Arthropoda; class Insecta; order Zygentoma; family Lepismatidae; genus Thermobia; species Thermobia domestica. The sequence continues at coordinate 53,700,395 of NC_137461.1, read as the reverse complement.
TATGTCTTATGATAGGAAATAGACCCCTATACATGACCATATAATCATATAAGGTAAAAGGACCTCATCCAAGGGAATAAATTAGTTCAAAAACAAAACACGTGGTTATACTAAAATTTGGCAATTTCGTACCCAGGAAAGGGAACGAGGTGAACCACCCAAATTTATAGTAATACATGTTAGGGTCCAGTACTATAATACCAAATATATAAAATGAGCAATTTCTAAAATTTAAGGGGTGGGCCAAGGTACACCTCCCAAATTTTAAAAGGGGTGCACAAATGTACCGATATCTTATGATAGGGAATAGACCCCTATATATAACCATATAACCATATAAAGTAATAAGACCACATCAAACGGAATAAATTGGGCCAAAATACCAAACTCGTGGTACAACGTATTGCTTACGTTTATATTTTGGCAATTTTATACCCCTAAAAGGAAACGAGGTGGACCACCCAAATTTATCATAATACATGTTAGGGTCCTATACTATAATACCAAATTTTTAAATTGGGCAATTTCCAAAATTTAAGGGGTGGGCCAAGGTTCCCCTCCCAAATTTTTAAAGGGGTGCACCAATATACCTATGTCTTATGATAGGGAATAAACCCCTATACATAACTATATAACCATATGAGGTAATAGGATCTCATCCAAGGGGATAACTTAGGTCGAAACCAAACACATGGTACAACGTATTGCTTACGTTTATATTTTGGCAATTGTGTACCCCTAAAAGGGAACGAGGTGGACCACCCAAATTTATCATAATACATGTCAGGGTCCTATACTATAATACCAAATGTTTAAATTGGGTAATTTGCAAAATTTAAGGGTTGGGCCAAGGTACCCTTCCCAAAAATTTCAACGGGCGCATTAATATACCCATGTCTTATGAAAGGTAATGAACCCCTGTATACGCCCATATAACCATATAGGGTAATAATACCTCATCAAAAAGGATTAATTAGGTCAAAAAACCCGAAATTTAATTTTTTGCAATTTTTACCCATGGAAGGGAACCACATAGACCCCCAATACTGACAGAGGTACATACTATGGTCCTAAGCTACTATACCAAATTTTAGATTTGGCTATTTCCAAAATTTAAGGGTCCTAGGTATTCCTGCAAAAATTTAGGGGGTGCGCCAAGGTACCCCTACAAAATTTAGAGGGGGTGGTCCTAGGTACCCCTAGGTCATTGACCGCGGGAAAAGTCATTGACCTTTGACCTATAACGTCACAAATGTCGGGGTCAAAGTCCAAATTTAGATCAGGTCAGGCCCTTACTACTGTATATAATATTATATTCCTTGTATTTACAAAGCTACTTGACAATGCAAAAATTTTCATTCTATTGAGAATAAGGAAGCAAGATATGGTTTCTCTATTGTAAAGTGTGCAGAAAAAAGCTGCAACATGAGGATGTAAGTTTATTATGAAATGACGAAGTCTTTTGCTCCGAAATAATTGCGTCGAGGTTTCTCCTGCCGGATTTGTGCCACTTAAACGTTATGTTCATTCCCTGGGTTGTTAGATGTAGTTTCACAATAAACTTACATGTTCATGTTGCAGGGTTTTTGCTGTCGACTGTACTTATCATAGTTTAGTTTACAATAATGAGATTTATGCTTGTCCCTAGGTATAATTAAGTCCCTTGGTACCTTCCCAGCCCGTACAAAGAGACGACATTACTTACTTGGTTAAAATTGCTCTGCCTTTGGTTTTTGCTGCGATATCCATGTAACTTTTACAGTACGAAACTAAAATATCAGGTTATCAGGAACATACTTTCTGCTTTAGCATAGCACTAATATACAACACTTCTCAAAAGCAAAATATAAAAAGTATTCGTGGTGCGCACGACTTCCGCTTTGGGAAATTAGTTATCGTTTCTTCGGGTGCAGAATAACGTCGTGTCTGTGTCTTGCAATTGTTTAAATAGTGAGGTGGTTAGGGTTTTCGAATATTTATCCTCGGTAGTCAAGTATTTCTGCCTGTCAGATATCAAATTAAATTAAAGATAATGTCTATTAACAGTTTAATCTTTCCTTCTTTTTTATAACAAGCGAGGCTTTATTTTCGTGAACTAAAAGACTAAGGATCGCTGAGCTTGGAGCCTACACAAATGACAGCATTTGATATACAAAATGAATAATACAACTTACTGCAAGAATAGTGATTGTCCACCCATGACGTCCAGCAATCGTTGGATTAAGACTTGGACAATTACGAGGTGAGTTACTGGTTGATTTTTGGATGATGACTGGATTTCTCCCTTACCTTTTTATATGTTATATTTTTTGCAATTAGACCCTGAGGTTCTCCATAACAGCTTTGTTTGCCCTCCTAATTACTCTTCACGCTACGTGATTGCCGGAGAACCTTATTAGTCCACGGTAAGTGTTACTGTTTATCAAAATTCCTTTTTCCTTTAATTTTTTTCACTTAATTAACTATTATCTTATACATATATTTTTTTTACATATAATTGCTAGTTCTAACAGTAGAAAACACTGTTGGTTATTTAAATAAGAATAAAACTTTTTGATATACAATTTTCTTTTTTACAATATGATGAAAAGAGTTTTTTTTAACTCAAGTCTTATAATTTCAATACAGTCCGCCACTGATGAGGAACTGTTCCTTGGGAGCCATGTTTAAATAGCCCACTTTCTGTTTTAAAACGGGCAAAAAACTTCCGTTTCCTCATCATATTACCACCTCAAATACCCATATACACAACTCAAGTCACATCACATGCCAAAACAAAATTTCCGCCATTCAAAAAAAAAAACGCTCATTCATATTAAACAAACTATTTCACATTAAACGACCCATATCACCCCTATCACTCCCAAATTAATACTAACAAGTATGCAACCATCATAAGTAAATTCCATAAACTCTCAAACAACCAATTACAGCGCAAAAAAAATCATTTCTAAAATCAATACCTTCAAGGTGAATCAGCAACAATACACGTATTCAATAACTCATACAAACCCATTCCTTTAATAATAGTTTGCATTTTTTCACCAAAATATCCAAACAGAAATTAAAGGGTGTCTTTTAGTTCAACATTTTGTTAAATTTCTAAATCTGTTCATTTCACAAGCACGAATAACAATAAATTCTACACACTTTCTTTTTAATAATAAATAAATTTGTAAATAAATGGTCACTGCCGAATTTTTTTTCTTTATGTGCTAACCTCTAGCCTTATATCCCTATCCAAAACACAATCCCTCAAACCAAAAGGGGTAAAAATTATAATTGGGGGAATTCCGTGCAATCCCACAGGCCATAATATATAATACAATGTTACCTTTAATATATTCTTTCAAGATATCCATCGTGAAAAATAATTATTTCCCGTTAAACTGTACACCTCAAAACGGGTCACAATATTGTTTGCCATTACTTACCATTATACAATCTGCAAATAATTTCTCTCAAAACCTAATACAGGCAACGTATAACTCTAAATTTGTTTTTCTTTTTTTACCTAAAATTGCAAAAAACAAGCGTGCTTTACTCCCCTTCCTGAAATCTTTTCTTAATTGGGCAACTGGAGTTGCAACTAAAAATAAAATCACACATTTTCAATCACATAAAAAAAATTAATGCAACATATTCACCTACTAAAACAAAACAAAGAAAAACTAACTCTTCATTCGCAATTACAAAATATGTCTATACTCGTTTCCAAACTAGCAAAAAAACCAAATCAAGCTTTAAAAATGTCGAAACTGCCTCAAACATATTATTCAAAATAAAAAACAAATACAAAAAGCATTATTCTTTAATAAATGGCAATTAACATCATTTATACAACTTAAGTTCTATCTTCATGCCCTCATATTAAATAAATTGCATCAAATTTTAAAAATATCCATTTTTAATAACGTATATTTAGTATATAATAAAACAAAATACCCAATACATTAGTTACACATATTAAAAAGAACCTTACACGCTTAAACTTACAGTTACTCAAAAAAAAAAAAGAAAAGAAAATAAGATGAAATTAACTCATTACTTTCAACGAATACGGCCTATAAAATACCTATAGTAAACTATAAAATTACTCCATCTACCATATACATGCAGGTCAAAATACCGGTTATTCCTGTCAATACCAAATACTCCCTACATAAATTACTAAAATATCCTATCAACCTAAACAATAAAACATATACTTTAATAACCAATATTCAATACATAATTTTAATAAGTCACAAAGTATTCTCCTCCCACATAATGCAATACAACATTGCAAGTTCTCTGCTAATCCCTTTCTATGTAAAATACCTATAATTGCTCAAAATAATTCACCCTTTTTTCCTCTGTTTACAGCATTTACATTTCCCAAAAGTCACAAGCCTATATAAAAAATATATCCTTTTTCTTACATCACAAATCACTCGCTAGTCATCACGCAATTAAGTAATACCAAATTTATCCTTACTATTAATAATACCCCCCTTCCTCTATTTAACTTGTCTCTCCAAAAGCATAAAACAAAACTCCATGTTCCACACACGCACATTATTAAAATAACCTTACCTTGTAAACACAAATTAATCACAACTTAAGTTAAAAAAAGTCTTTTCATCATATTGTAAAAAAATATATATCAAAAAGTTTTATTCTTAGTCAAATAATCAACATTGTTTTCTACTGTTAAAACTAGCAATTATACGTAAAAAAAATATATGTATAAGATAATTCTTAATTAAGTAAAAAAAAGAATTTAAAAAATTAATAAACAGTAACACTAATCGTAAGGGTTTTCGAGTATTTATCCTCGGCAGTCAAGTATTTCTGTCTGTCACATATCAAATCAATTTAAAGATAATGTCTATTAACAGATTAATATTTCCTTCTTTTTTTTATAACAAGCAAGGCTTTATTTTCATGAACTAAAAGACTGAGGATACATTTTTTTTTAACTTTTTAAACCAATTCGCTGAGCTTGGAGCCTACACAAATGACAGCATTAGATATAGAAAATGAATAATACAACTTACTGTAAGAATAGTGATTGTCCACCCATGATGTCCAGCAATCGTTGGATTAAGACTCGGACAATTACGAGGTGAGTTACTGGTTGATTTTTTGGATGATGACTGGATCTCTCCCTTACCTTTTTATGTTATAATTTTTGTCATTTAGACCCTGAGGTTCTCCATAACAGCTTTGTTTGTCCTCCTAATTACTCTTCACGCTACGTGATTGCCGAAGAACCTTATTAGTCCACGATAAGTGTTACTGTTTATCAAAATTCTTTTTCCTTTAAATTATTTTTTCACTTAATTATTATTTTATACATATATTTTTTTTTACATATAATTGCTAGTTCTAACAGTAGAAAATAATGTTGGTTATTTAACTAAGAATAAAACTTTTGATATATTTTTTTACAATATAACAAAAAAACTTTTTAAAAAAAACTCACATCTTATAATTTCATTACACAATATTGTACCCCTTCCAAATTTTCGACACTCTGCACAAAAATTTCTGGGTGCACACCTGGTTATAGTTTATACATTAAGAATCTAACTACAAACTTCAGTTTATTATTATTATTATTATTAATAATAATAATAATAATAATAATAATAATAATAATAATAATAATAATAATAATAATAATAATAATAGGGAAAGCAAAAAACTATATTGAATAGTGATTTTTCAATGGGTATTACATGTAAGTATGTAGAAAGCAGCAATAGCTTGAGTTTAGCAGTTCAAAAATTCGGCTTCTTTTCCTCTCGGTTGTTTTTTTAGTGTACCTTAAGAATTCGCTCTGAGAATCTTAACTATTCAAATATTATTATGCTAAAAATAAAGTAATAAGACTGGTCTACTTTACATATATAGACAAGAAAATCTTTACTACATCAGTAATATTAGTTATTTGAAACAATACAAATTAATTTATATTAATAAAGCTATCAAATAAAAAAGCATATTGTGCGAATTGAGAGATCGCTATACTGCCAACTATCACATTGGTCCAGGGATTTTATTACATCCAGACACTAGACCAGCGTTTCCCAACCGGTGTGCCGCGATTGGGCTGCTAGTGTGCCGCGAGGAAATCGAAATAAAATTATTAATCCTGTGTCGACCAAATCGGAAGACATAAGAATAAATGTGAATTTGAATCTCACATTACTATGGAAAAATTAATTGTAATATATTACTGTATATACATTACTGTGAGGAGCCTTTTTATGCATTCTGTGCTACAGTCAGCAGAATTAAATGTCTAGGAAGAAAGTGAATTGGTTTATGTGAGGAATGACTGAGGTTTGAACCTCCAGCACTCACAGCAAGACATGGCATCATCTGGATTTCTCTCCGGGGAGAAAAAGTTCTCATTCTCTTTTCAACATCCTGCTTAAGTGAAACAGGATTTTCTGCAATGAACACAATCAATTGTAAGAACAGGTCACAACTGTTACCTCCGGGACACGATATATGAGGATTTGTTTATCAACTATTCGTCCACAGCTGACGGATAGTTGCACATTAATTTTGTTTCGTGAACCAACTTGTTTTACTTATTTTTTAAATTAGTAATTTTCATATACTATTATTAAACAATTGTAACTTTCAAAAGATAATTGTAATTTCCAATAGATATTATTGAAAAGTTGTTATATTACTAAAAAATATTATTGAATAATTCTAATCTTCATATATTATTTTAAAAGTTGTAACGTATATTAACCATGTTAATAAATTGTAAATTTCATGATGTGTTATCTTTCTGTACATTTTTATGTTGTAAAAAGGTATTTCTTATTGTTAGGATCATTAATGCTTCTTTATTGTTTCAGATTATTTCGTAACTTGAAATTTTAAAATATCATTCAGTCCTTTCGACAAAGCAAACATGCATACAAATTATCTACATTTGTGTCATAAAAGTACTAGAGATTTTTTGTTTGTTCGTTATTTAGTGATCTTCCTTCTTGGTGAAAGGTTGGATACAGTTTTCGAAAAAGAAAGTGAATTTTTAAAAACCTGAGTCCTATATTTCATTGCGATTGTTTTCTATTTTTAAATTAGTATGAAAAATAAACATAATGATTTACCATGAGGAAAAACAGTGATCGAGTTTTCTTCTCTGTGAGAAGGAGGCCAGTAATCACAAAAATACCACGGTATTTTATATTTACAAATAATAATAATAATAATAATAATAATAATAATAATAATAATAATAATAATAATAATAATAATAATAATAATAACTATAAGTGTGCCGCAAAAATTCAAGCTACACCAGTAGTGTGCCGCACGTTGGAAAAGGTTGGGAAACGCTGCACTAGACCATATTTAAAAAAAGAATCGATGGGCGGACGAATATGGACACTATTAAAATTAAATATGTTGAACGCAAGCATCACTAAAATTGTTATGCGTAAATTGAGAAAAATTAATAACATAATTTTCGTCCAGTAGAAACATTCTAGGGGAGCCAGGTCTGCTTCTGAGGAAGGCCGGCTCCCCTGGCCTTCCTCTAGTTCCGCCTATCGCTGAAAGCTAGGCGTTCCAGAAAGAAAAAATAAACTGATTCCGGCCATGGAGAAGAAATGGTATCAGTGGGCCAGAGATCTCCAGGATTGGACTCCAGATGATTGGAGAAAGGAAGGTTGATATTTTGTTTATCATTTGAGTATAACAACACATCATTTAAGTGTAATTAGATAAGTTGCAAATATATAGGTTCCCTGTATTGTTGGTTACTGGACAAAGCTTAATATAATTAAAGTGGACTTCATAAATTTTAAACTCATTAAAACATGATCATTTGTCCACAAGTTGTATTCAGTGATGAGACCATAATTTCTGTAGAAGAGGAGAACTCCGAGTATGTAAGGAGAACCGATAGCGAACCATTAAGGCAGATTTTGTAAGATTAAATGTGAAATATAGAACAGGGGTGATGGTATGGAACTGCATTAGTGTGAAACAAACGGGACGTCTCTATGTACTAGAAGAAAATATTAACACAAGGCAATTTTAAAAAGGCATCACAAAACATCTTTTACCACAGTTGCGTGAATAGTTTCTATCTGGGAAAGAGACTTTTATTCATGATAGTGCACCATACTCCAAGGCTAAGGCTGTTTTACAAGATTTTCAAACAGAAAGGCGTAGAATCCTTCCGGAGCCTGGACACATGATATGAACTCCATATAGTCCAGGATCTGAGGGAGGTTGAGCATGCATGGAAAACCTAACGCAATTTTATTTGTGATTATTGTTATAGGCACTATAGTGATCGTGAAAACTAATGTCGTCGGCCCCCAGCGAGGCTGACAACTTGGGGGAGGGGAAAAGGGTAGGGTGCAGAAAATTGTAGACCTTCACGTTGGCGGTCTTAGTATCCCTTCTAATTGTCACAGGGACATGAGCCATACCTCTTTGGAAAGCTCATAAAACACATATTTCGTCGAGCTAACTTTTGTGCCCCCAGTACCCAACACGTAAAAGAAGAAGAAGAAAATAAAAATAGGAAGATTTTTTTTTTGTAAAATTTGTGAGACGCTGGCATTGTTATTTGTCGTACACAGGAAAAAAGTAATCTCACATGTACGCCATACATAGGTAACAGTCATATAATAAAATGAAGGCGTAGATGCAATAACAGGAAAGATAAAATATCGGAAGTACCTACCTCCGATGGTCACTCTGTACATATTTTTTGATGGACTGTCGTCACGTTGCCAGCCCTAGCGACGCCCTAATTGTCACAGGAACATGAACGATATCTCTCTGGAAAGCATATGGGACACATATTGCAGAGAGGTAATTTTTGTGCCTCCCTACATAAGACAAAGAACAGTGTTGCCAGAGCTCAACAAACTTAAAATTGTTTTTTTTTATTTTTTAATGTTTTTCTTCTTCTTCTTTTACAGGTTGGGCATAGGGACACAAAAGTTACCTTGTTAAAATATGCGTTCTATAAGCTTTCCAACGAGGTATCGTCGATGGTCCTGTGACTAATAGGGGCGTCGCTAGGACTGCCAGATAATGTGAAGGTAGACGACAAATATACAAGGAGAGTGGAGAGTGGTACGAACTTCCGAATTTTTATCTCCTTGCTATTGCACCTACACTGATCCTAATGTCTGGTGTACATGTGAGGTTTTTTCCCTACGTACGACAAACAACAGTGTTGCCAGCGTTCCTCAAAGTTCAAATATGTTGCTTTTTTCATAAGAAAATATAAGAATATAAATTGAAGAAATGTGCAAATTCAATACCCTTATTAACCCCTCGTATGCCAAATGACCAAATACAGACTATCACTAATTAGTATAAAGGTAACCAAGAAAGTTCTGTTGCTTGTTGTGAAGGACTGTGTACATTCGACCTCACACCATGAGTTGAATCTAATGGAGATAAGGCAAGGGTCAGTTTTGATACGGGTATACCCAACAAACAACCTGTTTGTGGCAGTTCAGTTACACTGTGAACTTGCGTAAGGACAGAGTGAACATGGGTCCTCCACAGAGCGTCATTAGGTCGTGTATGCTGTAGAGTTCGAACTGGGATCAAACGCCGCTGCAGCAGAGCGGAAGATATACCAGGCCTTTGGTGAGGGTGTCGTGACTACGCGGACAGTTTAACAAGTTTAAGGACGGTGACGAAACACTCGAAGACGCATCACGTGCCGGAAGAAAAACACATGTTCAAAATGAAGATCTTCATGCAGCAATTAAGGCGAACAGTGGCCAGACATATTATGAACATGAACTACAATTCAGTGTGAGTAGAGAAACCATCGGCACCACCTCCATCTACATTGAACGCACTAAAACTTGGGTCGATGGATCCAACATGATTTGATTCCGGGCCAGAAGGCAGCGCGAGCAGACACCTGTTGTTTGTTGTCTTGTCTGTGGAAGTAGCCATTTGCAGAGAGGGTGTTGACATGTGAGGAGAAGTGGGTCCTGTACGAAGCTTTACGGCGCGTTCACCATTTGTTAACCTCCCATGAATCGGTTCCAAAACAGTCGACACCAGTATCGCACAAGAAAGTCCTCCCGTGTGTGTGGTGGACTACTCGCGGCATCGTACTTCGGCAGCTGCTACCAGCTGGTCAGAGCATCAATGCAACTGTATACTGTTAGCAGTTGAGCCGAGTTCAGGAGAAAATCAAAAGTCTGGAGCCACCACTTCTCAATCGCAAAGGGTTCCTCCTGTTACAAGACATCGATAAGATGCACGTGGCTAGGATGATCAGGAACACCATTCTGCGCCCTGGTTGGAAAACACTATTGCATCCGCCAAACAGACCGGATATTGTACCGTCCGATTGTCACCTGTTCAATTCCCTGGACAATCACCTTAGAGAACTCCAGTTCAAATCCCTATTAGATGTGGAAAATTCACTTAATAGCTTCTTCATTTGTTGAACATTTGTGTGCCTGATGTTAATGCAACCAATTTTCAATGACAAATAACTCCCACATTTTCACGTGTTGTTTAATAACACTTCTTAATTTCACAAACAAATTGTTATTGATTTTCAAAATTTCCACTTTTTGTTAAACATGAATCATTTAAGGCCTAACGTATGGTAACTGTTGCCCTAAAGTTTGCATATCAATTTAAAACCAAATACTAATGGTTTGTTCTTAATTATTGCATTTGAGTATAATTTATTTAGTCACTATTGGCTTCTTCGCAGAGATATTTTGTCACCGGATTTTTGCGATTGTCTTTACAAGCACAATAACTGTAGCAAGACGGCTTACTGAGAAAACATCTGCAAGAGAGTATTTTGCAGGTTGGTTTTGCATGTGCAAGGTGGAATTAAGATATCTGGTATGACAGGCTGTATCTTCAGGACTAGGACGTATGGTTTTATTGCCATCTAACAAAAAGACAAACTTGGTTCTGCAAACTCGGTTCTGCAAACGGAATTATTATTTATTTTTTTATTCAACACAACAGGCTCTAGGCCCAGTTACAGTGTTGTTCCTTACAAATACATTTACCCTTAGTTATATATATAAATTTAAACAAGGTTATACATTTATATATTTTCATTATTACATATTTTAAAGGCTATTCTTGTATACTGTCTCCGACATTCCAAAAACATCTATAGAAGTTATCCTTTCAATTGCATTGTAGGAAGCCCTCATTCTCCATATAGGAGACTTAGAGAGGATATTTGTTCTTGCTTTCTGCAGTAAAATGTACTGCTATTTCCTACGCGGGTTTTACCTGATGAGACATGCAATTGAACCTTCGAAGTAAGACTGGGACAGTCAGTTTTACCATGTAGTAATTTGTGTAAAAATAAAAGATCCGTATGTTCTCTCCATTGTTTCAGCGTGTTCATATTGAAGTTTAGTACTATTTCTGAATATTACTCGTATTTTGGATACATACCAGTTTTTCTATAAGCAAGTAATCTCAAGAATTTTGATTGTATTCTTTCAATCATATCTATGTGTTTTTGTGCGTTTTTGTGACCAAGACAGAGTCGAATATTCTAATTGCGATCTCACAAAACAAAAGTAGAGTTTCGTTAACGTAGCATCGTTTTGAAACTCCTTACCTATTCTCATAACAAAGCCAAGAGTTTTGTATGAATTATTAACAATTGTTTCAATATGATGAGTAAAACTTAATTTAGAATCAAATAGCACTCCAAAATCTTTAATTAAAGTAGGTTTCTCTAAAATAGTTCCTTCAATAGAATAGTCATATTTAATGCTGTTTTCTTTGCGGGTAAAGGAAAGAGTTTTGCATTTATTTATGTTCAACTTAAATTTGTTATTGTCACACCAGTTCCTAATATTACATAAGTCTATTTGTAGTTTTGCACAGTCTTCAAGCGAATTAATTTTGGAGAATATTTTAAGGTCGTCAGCGAATAGAAGAGTGTTAGAATAATGAATATAAGACGGTAGGTCATTTATCACTAATAGAAATAAGAGCGGACCAAGATTTGAACCTTGAGGAACTCCTGATAAGGCTGTGAATTTTTTAGATGCATATCCTTTGTACATGACGGCCTGTTGACGATTTTGCAGATAGGATGCGAAAAAACTTTTTGCTTGCATAGAGAAATTATAAGTCGTTAGTTTTTGCAACAGTACATCATGGTCTACCAAATCAAAGGCTTTTGAAAAGTCAGTATAGATCACATCCACTTGGCCCCCTCTATTCAATTCATTTGCAATATAATCTGTAATAATGGCTAAATTAGTAGATTTTGATCTATTCTTTAAGAAGCCATGCTGATATAATGACATGACGGGTTTTACATGACACATTATCCTCTTAAATATTACTTGCTCAAAGACCTTGGCAAATGCTGATAAAATAGAGATAGGCCTAAAATTCTGTATATTCTTCGCAACACAAGATTTAGGGATAGGACAAACTATGGCTTCTTTCCACTTGTCTGGAAACACGCTTGTTTTTAGTGACTTATTTATAATTGTATGTAGAGGATGCTTAAGAATGTCTATACAACCCTTAAGAATATACGGTGGTATACCATCCGATCCGCATGATCTTTTGGGTTTCAACATTCTTATGGCTTCCTCAACATCCTCTAGAGCGATTTCATTTAAGAAAAACATATCTAATATTTCGTAAGCTTTCCCATCAGGCATGAATCCATTTGTATCATAATGCGCTCTGCTATTACTATAAACCGAATTAAAATAGCTAGCGAATTCCTCTGCAATATCATTATTGATTCTCAGTTCCTTACCATTATACGTAAAGAAGCCTGTAGAAAGATGCCTATTTTTACTTTTTATAAAATTCCAGAATTGACTAGGATCCCTCTCTACCATGTGTTCCGATTCAAGAACGAAAGATTTATACGCTAACGCTACTTCTGTTTTCAATTCTTTCCGGAGTTTACAAAATTCCCATTTGTGAAACGAAACATCACCTATACCGCTTCTCCATTTTTTATGGTGATAGGACTTACATTTAAGTTTTTTTAATAATATTGGACGTAAACCAACAGGGATAATTTTTGTTCAAAAATTTCTTATAGGGAACACTTACATGTATCGCATTATAAATAATTTCATAAAACTTATCAACAATCTCGTTAATATCATTCAGATCTTTGAGGCAGTCCCAGTTAGCATTTAGTAATTCATTGTACATTTTAGTAAAATTTACCTTTCTAAAGTTAAAACCTTGCAAATTGTTTTGCAGTTTATCTCTTATTGATGGTTGATTTAGGTACAATAAGCCTTCCAATGCAGGATGATGCCTATCTTCAGAAACCAAAGGGTGCTCAACTTTTTCAATAGAAGCGTCATCAACATTAGTAATTACTAAGTCCAATGTGCAACCATTCTCATTCTGTTCATTGTTAATCGAATAAATTAATAAAGTTGAAAAGACGTTTACAGGCGCCTGATGAATTCAAAAAGGATAAACTTGAATTTATCTCTGGAAGATTAAAGTCTCCAATACAAAGAATAGTGCTCCCTACCGGGCAATTGGATTCAATGAATTGGCAAACATTTTCATAGATTATTAAATTGGAGTCGGGTGGAATATAAACAGCACAAACATACATAGTTACACTATTTGTCACAAGTTTTGTAAGAATACATTCAAATCCATTGTCATCTGAATTAACATGAAACATTCTATGTTTTTTAAGTACCGCCAGTAATACCCCTCCACCTTTTGACTTCCCATGCAATGGAAGTTGTACCAATAGTAGAGTTGAGCTGTGCTTCTAAGGAATTAGTCCCAGAAGCGACAGTCCTATTAGCGACAGGAACTGTTATCTGTCCTATGAGCGACCGATTCATTTATATTGAGATGATGGAAGGTAATATGATTCCATCTCGTAAAATATGTTTGCCTCTGGCGTTATTAACGCCCGAACAACCTTGGTATGGAATATGCACGTGCCAGTGATATTGTTCGTCAAATACATATTTCCTCTACTGTGAGTGCAAATAAAACTTATTTTAATTTTGAGTTAGATTTGACATAAAACATATCAAATAACTTAACGAGACAACATGGATATTTCCATGAAAAGTATATTCCTATGTAATTATTGAAAATCCAGTTGCCTTCCCTTTCTTCAAAAGCACTGTTTTCTGTACTTAATTTGATTCAAGTCTAATTACTCACTACACACAGTAATACATTTTATTTTGAAAAATTTAAACGTGTAACAGTTTCGCCAACTATCTACTTTTTAGACTTCCTAAGACTCTATGAATAAAATTTTAAAAAATAATGTCGATGATAATAGCTTTTGAGATCCCTTACATCTGATTGGCTATTATCAGCCAATCCCACCAATTAGAAAACAGTTCACTCTAAACAATCCAAAAGGTAAACAAACTCTTTAAACTACCTTATTGTAAGCTACTAAAACGTAAACGAAATGCTTGATTTGCCTTCCTCCCTTGTTTTGACTTATACTATACATAAAACCTTGACGTGTAGCAATCTGAAATAATCCCTTGTAACTAGACGAACTGTTAAGTCCTGCGAGAGATTTGTAACTTGTGTAATAATTTCTTTGAATACACTGTTTTTTTTTTGTTTTTTTTTAAGGCTAGCACAGAGCTAGCCACCTCTTAGAGGGGTACACCCTCTTCCAGGAAAGGAAGTGAAGGACTGAGAGGAATGAATAATCATGGATGGTCTAAGTGAGGTTAGGTTATTCAGTATTTATTTATTCTTTATTATTCATGATTCTATAAGGACATTATGATCTTTGCGATCATAATCATTCTTTAAAGTGGGACGAAAGTACAACATATATAACATATAAAGCAGAGAGCAAATAAGATATATTAGAACAAGCATTGGTAATACGAAATAGTGCAGATAAACGATTACAAAAGGCTTAGAGATGGATAAGTTCTGAGATAATAAAGCATAATGAGAAATATAAAGACTGAATTATAATGGGCATGAGGGATGAGGTGAGGTGCAAAGCACGGCACAACACTTAGGAAAAGTTAGTATGACAAATGCGATTATCTTCTGCCTAGGGGCGACGCTAGGCTGATGAAGACATGGGGAGCCCTGTTAATTACAAAGGTAGTTACTGTGCGCTATATGATGGGAAAAGATGCGGAAGATGATCATGCAAATGATAGTCTTCGAGCAGCGCAAGGTCCGGATGATCAGGGGGAAGTGTGTAACAATAAAGTGTAAAGAGGAGGTGTAACGGTGTGTGATAATAACGAGAGCGACATGGATGAAGTGCGAGGTAGTGCATAGTCTCAAGAAGAAGAGGCTGATGATTGACATAACGTCCAGTAATAAACTTGAGGCGGAGTGATTCAAGGTGAAATTTGAGAATCGGGAAGGAAATAAGAGTGTACAGATCATGAGTAGGGCTAGGGAGAGAAATGCGAAAAGCGATACGGAAAGCATGTCGTTCGAAAATGTCCAGTTTTTTATAGTAGGAGAGTGGAGCGGAGATCCACGCTGGGAAGCCATAGGTTAGGACTGGTCGGGGGAACGCTTTGTAGGTATTCAGTACGAGATGTGAAGATAGTCCCCAGGTAGTGCCGGTGAGTCGTTTCAGCAGATTGAGTCTATTTGTGACTTTGGCCTTGAGAGATTTGAGATGAGGTGCCCAAGTAAGATGATGATCGAAAACTATTCCAAGGTACGTGACAGTTTTAGAAGGCCGAATGGGGGTATCGATAACTGTTAATGAGAGCAAAGATGGATTGCGATGAACTCTGGATCGTTGTCGAGGCGGTATGAAAATTATACTTTGAGTTTTGCCTGCATTGATTGCTAGATTCCACTTGCGACACCAGCGTGTGAAGCGATTAATGGCTTCTTGAAGAGAAAGATTAATCTGTTGGATGGTTCGACAGAGAGCAAGAAAAGCTGTGTCGTCTGCGTACTGAAACAAGTGGATATTGTGAGGCAAGTCTGGAAAATCTGCTACAAAAAGAATATACAGAAGAGGCGATAAGGCTGACCCTTGAGGTACACCACACATGAGGAAAATAGGGTGCGAGAGTGAATCATTGATTGCGACATATGACAGACGGCAGGTGAGAAAATGGTAGATGAGACGGATATATGTAACAGGAAGTTTCAGCTT